>NW_027467782.1:8386338-8429757 GCF_004210375.1 Tachypleus tridentatus | reverse complement strand
TTAGCATATACTAGGGCCGGGCATGGTTAAGGCGCTCGACTCGTAAACATGTTCGCTCTTTCAGCCGTGGGGGCATTATTATATGATAGTCACTCCCTCTATTTCTTGGTGAAAGAGTTTCCCAGGAGATGGCGATGGGTGGTACTGCCTAGCTGGCTTCTCTGTAGCCTTACACTGCTAAATTAAGTACGGCTAACGCAGATAGCCATTTTGTATTTTGCTCCGAAATTCAAAAACAAACAAACCATATATTAGAGATTAAAATATTGTGTAAGTTTTGAGTCACACTATTACTACTTCTTGTAAGAAGTAAGGATTATTTTTATTAAACTTGTATAGTTTATATAGTATTTCAATTATTATTGTCAATAACAACTCGGTGAAAATGAATTGAACCTACTATTTATGATAAATATGTAAAAGGCCTCCATTGGCACAGCGGGATGTCTGCATACTTATATTGCTAAAAACCGTGTTTCCATAGTCGTGGTGAGTAAAGCACAAATATCCTGTTGTTTTCTTCACCTACGAGTGCGGCAGTAAGTCTACAAATTTACAATGCTAAAATCAAGGGTTCGATTCCCCTCGGTGGACTCAACAAATAGCCTGATGTGGCTCAACTATAAAAAACACACACACACACTTTTGTCTTACACTGTAAAATTAGGGACGGCTAGCGCAGATAGCCCTCAGTAGCTTTGCGCGAAATTCAAAACAAACAAAATCCCTTTGTTTCACCCATGTAGGGTTTATTTTTCGAGCGCCTTGGAACGATAGGAATAAGACGTTCTTTGTCTGGCTCTTGTTCAAAGCGATTTAGACTTAAAAGAATTTGAATTGAGAATATAAGAAGAAGCACTTGAATTTATTGTATATCTTATCAGGACAGCACATTACTTGAAGAAATCACAGAGGACTGCTGAAATCGGGAACAGAAGAGCGGGAAACCGCAAAGACAACAACTACGGGTCCAATAAGACCAGCAAAAGAAATGGCAGGGAAAAGCCGTTACGGCTCAACAAAAGACTAATGCAGGTAAGTCAAGCGTAACTGGTGGCAACGATATTAATGTTTCCCCATTGCTAACTCTTTGTACGTTGGCAAAAAGAGAATTAAGTACTGTTAAAAAAACAAATAATGTCATTAAAAAAAAAGTAAAGTTAAGCGTAAATTAATTAAGGAAATTAATTCTTCGGAAAACTCAGAATGTGAAGAAGAAGCAGTGACGGCTACTAATACTGAGGTAGAGGTAGCTACCTGCAATTAAAGTAGGGTTAAGTCCAATAAGGTAACGGTGAAAAACAGTAACACCATGGATGTTGATAAACATAATAATGAAGAAAAAAATGACAGTGATCAAGAATTGGAAGACCAAGACTTTATCGCTGTCATATCAAAAAGAAATATTAAAAAAAACAAACTAACAAACAACAATAATACAGTGACAAAAACAAGACCACCACAATACGCAATTATAATAGAAGGCATTCCGGGTCAATATAACCAACCCCTGCTTGCCACAGAAGTAAAGAGATGCAAACCAAATGTTAACATAGTTAACATTAAGCGTTTCCGAGAGGCGGAGTACTGGTGCAAGGGCAAGATGTAGTCGATCTTAACCGACTACTTAAAGAATGGCCAACAGATGCCTTTAAACCTGGAAATATCAAAATCCACCTTCCGGAAGTAAGCCGCAACCAAAATCAATAGTGGTAAGAGGGGTTCATCAGACGATTGACCTGGACCTAGTTAAACAGGCACTTGACGAACAAAACATACCACACACCAAGACAGAAAGAATTATTTCTAAAAAACACAAACACCTACTAACCTGATTAGAATAGACATTGATGACAGCTACAACATTCAAAATCTAATAAACAATGGAATATTGCTCTGGTATCAAAAATACCAAGTTGAACAATTGAAAACTCCGGCAATTGTTGTAACACAGTGTTACAACTGCCAACGATATGGACATGTTTCAGCAGCCTGCTTAGCAACACCGAGGTGCTGCGGATGTGGCGGGAACACCATATCAATCAATGTAAAAAAAAAAGAAACGCCTAAATGTTGTAACTGTGGTCAAACCCACACAGCAAATTACAAAGGCTGCGAAAAATATAAACAAATAAAGCAACGCATTTTCAGATCAGAACACCAACAGAACAGAATCAACCGAAAACAAACAGCTTACCTAAAACAGACACACCAACAGAACAGAATCAACCGAAAACAAGCAGCTTACCCGAAACAAGCACATCTACAGAACACAATAAAACAACAAAAACTACATATGCAGAAATGTTAAAAGGAAAAGAACCACATAAACAACAAGTACAGAAAACTAATACACAGAATAAGAACACATTAACACAAAACCAAAAGAAAACAACATCACCATACAAGAAACGAATGTTAACACAACAGACAAAGCAAGCCTGTTTTCAACAGTTTTCAAAAATGTAATAACTGATTTTATAGCAGAATACACTAAACCAAACCAGACAACTAACTTTCTAGAACTACTGATCACTATTACCATAAAACACGTCACACCTCATATACCCTACATTATAACTACATTAACAGGTTACATGCTCACAGCACAATGTTCACAGTAGTGTATATCAACATCCAAGGTGCAATAGCTTCCAAGAAACATGAGATCGAAGATTTAATAGAAGAATTAAACCCTCAGATTATAATATTAAGTGAAACTTTAACATATAATAATAATAGATTTAAAATACCATATTACTCAACTATTAGAAAAAGACAGAAAAATAAAAAAGATGAAAACAGAGGCATAATGCTGCTTCATCAAGTAGATTTATCTGTAGAAGAAATCGAATTAAACAGTAGCAATGAACATGTTACTGTAGATATCCTCCAATTGAATAAAACTAAAATAACCGTAGCAGGAATTTACTGCTCACCCAGTAAACAATTAGATACAACTTTACTAAATAACATCTTTTCCCACAATCAAAACACCATAGTCATGGGAGACTTAAACAGTATAAATGTTTCCTTTGGATGCCGAAGTTCTAATCCAAATGGTAGAAAATTAATACAATTTATTGATGATAATAACATAGCTTTACTGAATGATACCACCCCAACACATACATCCTATTCAACTAACTCTAGTGACATACTAGATCTGTGTATGTGTACATATAATTTAAGCCAGAAATTAGTAAAATTTCAAGTGGGAAAAGATGTAGATAGTGATCATCTCCCAATTTTTTGCGTCTTCGATCTCACCCCTATAAAAAATGTAACATATAGGAAAGAAAAATTTAATTACAGTAAAGCAAATTGGCAATGCTATAAACAAGAATTAGATAATCTGTTACCTAATAAAATTATTAAAGAAGTTAAAACGCATGTCGAAATGGACAACTATTGTCAAACAATCACGGATTGCCTTCAGAAAGCAGCCAAGTTAACAATACCAAAACAACACCATAAAACAACAATCAATACATGGAAACCCACCACAGAAATAATCAACCTAATAAAAAAAGCGCAGACAACTGAGAAGACAGTACATGATTACAAGAAACAGAGAAACGAAAACACAAATAAACAACATTAGAAATCACATTAGAACTCAAATAAAACAACAAAAACAAAATAAATGGGACAATTACTGTAATAAACTAAATGAGATAACTGACCCGAAAAATTCTGGTCACATCTTAAAAGATTCACAAATGAAAACACAAACACAAAGAAATATCCTCCACTTGAACACAATAACACCATTGCACATACAAATAAAGAAATAGCCGAAGCCTTCAAGGACCAACTCCAAAATACATTTAAAACACACACAGATCCAGATATGAATACATACTTCTACAATAAAGTCACTGATCACATAGCAAACAATAAACATAAATATGAACCAATATTTCCAGTAAACATAACTGATACAAATATAAGTTCTAACACTGATTATGAAAGCACATTACTAACAAAGGAAATATCCTTACATGAAATACTAGAAGCAATAAAAAACACCAAAAACAAAGCGCCAGGAGAAGATGAAATACAAGTTATTCTCCTAAAAAACGGCACTCCGAAATTGTTTGACCACCTAAATTCACTATTTAACCTATCGCTATCCTCAGGATATATCCCAGTTTCTTGGAAGCTAGCAAATATATTAATGTTCCATAAGGAAGGAAAACCAGCGAATAAACCAAATAGCTACCGACCAATCAGTCTGACCAGCTGTGTTGGCAAAATTCTCGAAAGAATAATAAGTAATAGACTCTCCACATTCCTGGAGATAACATCAAAATTACCAGAAGAACAGAATGGATTCAGAAAATTTAGACAAACGACAGATCATTTAATAAGATTAACCGAAACTATAATAGATAGTTTCAACAAAAAAAGAATGTACAGTCGCTTGCTTTCTCGATATTGAGAAAGCATTCGACACCGTTTGGCACGATGGTCTAAGGTTCCGAATGAATGAAATGGAACTACCGCGAGGAATTATTCGCTGGTTATCTAACTTTCTGGAAAACAGAAAATGTAGAGTAAACGTAGAAGGAACTTTTTCCGAATACTTTACTCCACTAGCTGGTGTCCCACAGGGAGGGGTGGTTAGCCCTATACTCTTCATCATGTATGTAAACAATATGCCATTGAAGGATCCAAATCATGGATTCTCATCACAGTTCGCAGATGATGTGGCAATCTGGAAAAGTGCTGCAACACCCACGATAGCAGCTACAAACATACAACCACAATTAAATAGAATAAGTGAATACTGTCAAAAATATAGAATTAAAATAAACACAGCAAAACTCAGCTGGTACTCTTTACGAAATCAACAAAACACAGAAAACAACAGCTAGAAATATATATGAATGGCACTCTACTCCAGGTTGCCCAATCAGCAAAATTTTTAGGTCTGACTTATGATTCAAAATTAACTTGGATCAATCATGTCAACGAAATTAAAAATAAAATTTGGCGAAGAACCAACTATGTTAGAGTCTAACTGGTAAACACAGTGGAGCATCTACAGATAACATTTTGAAAATATACAAAACATATATAAGACCAGTAATAGAATATGCAGCTCCAGCATGGGTAACTGTAAGTAATAAAACAATCAAAACTAAACTACAAACAATACAAAATACACTTCTCACAACAGCATACAGAGTACCGAGATCAACATCATCTAAATTCATTCACAATTACTCGAACATACCAACCATATCAGATAGACTCCTAAATATAACAATTAGATATTTTAACAAAAATTGGATGAAAATGATTTATTATGCGAACTAGAGAGGTACCTCATACATGATGAAGAAAATCCTAAATATCTCTCCCCAATTAACATATATTTTAAACATAAAGAAAATTAAAGTAAAGTATGTATGTATATAAACTTTAAATATAATATTTATAGTTTACATATTTATGTACTTTAAAATAATAATCAGATAAAAAAAATGCCACCAGCTACCTTGACTACTGTATAAAAAAAAAAAAAAGACTATAAATGGACATTGCCCTGAAAAGGACCTAACAAACATACAAACAGTTAGGGAAAATAAGTTCAGGAAGGAGGAAGAGGTCAAAGTGAACCTGACCCTCCAGGGCAAAATACCCAAATACCATTGGAACGATTGATCACCCATGTAGGTTAAATTGCACGTGTCACAACGCTTGGAGAGTTATTTTCAAAATTTTATTAACTTACATTTTAACCACTTACGTCAATGAGATTAGCATCAAAACGTAGTTCATAATCTAAATTTTAAAATTATATATGTTTTAATTTCCTAATTTAAGAGGAAATGTAAAGACAAAAGTTAAGTATCTATTACTGTATGTCACATAATACCTCCAGCTGTCTTATTACTCAGTTTCTGTTTTATCACGCCCACTATTCAACATGTACAAATACTTAAAGAAATAGAAACTCGAATTTGAGCTACGGACATGATAAATGTAAAATAAGAACCTCC
This sequence comes from Tachypleus tridentatus, assembly GCF_004210375.1. Lineage (NCBI taxonomy): Eukaryota > Metazoa > Arthropoda > Merostomata > Xiphosura > Limulidae > Tachypleus > Tachypleus tridentatus. The sequence continues at coordinate 8,423,746 of NW_027467782.1, read as the reverse complement.
TCTTCTATGATTTGTCGAGATAGCAATATATTTAGCAAATCAACATGAGTAACTCCGCCCTTCTAACCAATCATTTGAAAGTTTTAAGTAGTACCACCGACTACTGTGACCAATAGAAAGAGTATTTTACCGGGTACGTAATTCTGACAATTGTTTGTAAATATGTGATCAATAAGACGTTTCTCTGGAAAGGAATGGGATTTTTCAACCCACATATATTTTACTTAGTGACCCGACTAAATTACAGGGATATTAAGGATACTAACACAGTAATTTGATGTGTGTTTTTATTTATCAAAAGTTCATATTTGAAGTATACACAACCCGCTCGCAAGTGCAAAGAAAGCTTAATGATAGTACACATGTACGAGAGCACAAGTTCGTACTCGAAATCTGTGTTTTTCAAAGTATTTCTCATTTACTTTCTATTTATTAAGAAATACGACTCAAATTTAAACATTTATGAGTAAATAGTTATTTGTATATTTCTACACACATGTAACGAACGGTATATTTACAAGAATTCTTCTTCTAAAGCGGTTCAAACCGGATTAATCTGGTTCCAACCGGTTCAAACCGGTTCTAACCTCAATTTCCATGTTTTTACACTTTATATGCTGTTTTAACTGTAATACAAGAATCCTCCTTTTAAACCGGATCAAACTGGTTCTAACCTCAATTCGTATGTTTTTACACTTTATAGGCTGTTTTGACCGTATTACAAGAATTGTTCTTTTAAACCAGTTTTATCCGGATCCAACAGAATCAAACCGGTACTAACCTAAATTTGACTCTTTTTATATTTTATATGCTGCTTTGACCGTATTACAGGAATTCTTCTTTTAAACCGGATCAAACCGGTTCTAACCTCAATTCGCATGTTTTTACACTTTATATGCTGTTTTAACATTATTAAAAGAAATCTTTTTTTAAACCGGATCAAACCGATTCTAACCTCAATTTCCATTATTTACACTTGATATGCTGTTCTATCCGTATTACAAGAATTCTTCTTTCAAACCGGTTTTAACAAGTTCCAACCGAATCAAACGGGTTGTAACATAAATTTGCATATTTTACCCTTTGTATGCTCTTTTGATTTGTTTAAAAGATTTCTTCATTTAAACCGGATTAAACTGGTTCCTACCTAAATTTGCATATTTATATTCTGTTTTGACCGTACTACAAGAAATATTTTTAAACCGGTTTTAAACGGTTCCAACCTGATCAAACCGGTTCTAACCTCAATTCGCATGTTTTTACACTTTATATGATGTTTTGACCGTATTACAAGAATCCTCCTTTTAAACCGGATCAAACCGGTTCTAACGTCAATTCGGATGTCTTTACACTTTATATGCTGTTTTAACCGTATCACAAGAAATCTTCTTTTAAACCGGATGAAACCGGTTCCAACTGGATTAAACCTGTTCTAACCTCAATGTACATGTATTTACACTTTATATGCTCTTTTAACCGAATTACAAGAATTCTTCTTTCCAACCGGTTTTAACCGGTTTCAAACGGATCAAACTGGTTTTAAACTCAATTCTCATGTTTTTACACTTTATATGCTGTTTTGACAGTATTAGAAGAATTCTTCTTTTAAACCGGTTTTAACCGGTTCAAACCAGATTAAACCGGTCGTAACCTCAATTTGCATGTTTTTACACTTGATATGCTCTTTTGAATTTATTAAAAGAATTCTTCTTTTAAACAGGATTAAACTGGTTTCTACCTGAATTTGAATATTTATACTCTATTTTGAGAGTACTACAAGAAATCTCCTTTTAAACCAGTTTTAACCATTTCCATCCTGATCAAACCGGTTCTACATTCAATTCGTATGTTTTTACATTTATATGCTGTTTTGACCGTATTACAAGAATACCCCTTTTATACCGGATCAAACCTGTACAAACTGGATCAAACCGGTTCTAACCTCAATGTACATGTTTTTATACTTTATATGCTGTTTTAACCAAATTAAAAGAATTCTTCTTTTAAACCGGATCAAACTGGATTAATCTGGTTCCAACCAGATCAAACCGGTTCTATCCACAATTTCCATGTTTTGACACTTTATATGCTGTATTAACCATATTACAGTAATTCTTCTTTTATACCGGTTCCAACTGGATCAAACTGGTACTAACCTCAATTTGAAAGTTTTTACACTTTATATGCTGTTTTAACCGTATTACAAGAATCCTTCTTTTAAATCGGATCAAACTGGTTCAAACCTCATTTCGTATGTTTTTACACTTTATAGGCTCTTTTGACCGTATTACAAGAATTGTTCTTTTAAACCAGTTTTAACCGGATCCAACAGAATCAAACCGGTACTAACCTAAATTTGCCTGTTTTTCTATTTTATATGCTGCTTTGACCGTATTACAGGAATTCTTCTTTTAAACCGGATCAAACCGGTTCTAACCTCAATTCGCAAGTTTTTACACTTTATATGCTGTTTTAACATTATTAAAATAAATCTTTTTTTAAACCGGATCAAACCGATTCTAACCTCAATTTCCATTATTTACACTTGATATGCTGTTTTATCCGAATTACAGTAATTCTTCTTTTAAACCGGATCAAACCGGTTCCAACCTCAATTGGCATGTTTTTACACATTATAGGCTGTTTTAACCGTATTACAAGAATTCTTCTTTTAAACCGGTTTTAACAAGTTCCAACCGAATCAAACGGGTTGTAACATCAATTTGCATATTTTACCCTTTGTATGCTCTTTTGATTTGATTAAAAGATTTCTTCATTTAAACCGGATTAAACTGGTTCCTACCTCAATTTGCATATTTATATTCTGTTTTGACCGTACTACAAGAATCCTTCTTTTAAACCGGTTCTAACGTGATCAAGCCGTTTCTAACATCAATTTGCATGTTTTTACATTTATATGCTGTTTTGACTTTATTACTAGAATTCTTCTTTTTAACCGGTTTTAACCGTTTTCCACCGAATCAAACAGGTTCTTACCTCAATTCGCATGTTTTTACATTTATATGCTGTTTTGACTTTATTACTAGAATTCTTCTTTTTAACCGGTTTTAACCGTTTTCCACCGAATCAAACAGGTTCTTACCTCAATTCGCATGTTTTTACATTTATATGCTGTTTTGACCGTATTACAAGAATTCTTCTTTTAAACCGGTTTTAACCGGTTGTAACATCAATTTCCACGTTTTTACACTTTATATGCTGTTTTGACCGTATTACAAGAATACCCCTTTTATACCGGATCAAACCGGTTCTAACCTCAATTCGCATCTTTTTACACTTTACATGCTGTTTTAAACGTATTACAAGAATTCTTCTTTTAAACCGGATCAAACTGGATTAATCTGGTCCCAACCAGATCAAACCGGTTCTATCCACAATTTCCATGTTTTCACACTTTATATGCTGTATTAACCGTATTACAGTAATTCTTCTTTTAAACCGGTTCCAACTGGATCAAACTGGTACTAACCTCAATTTGGAAGTTTTTACACTTTATATGTTGTTTTAACCGTATTACAAGAATCCTTCTTTTAAATCGGATGAAACCGATTTCAACCGGATCAAACCTCAATTCACATGTTTTTACACTTTATATGCTCTTTTCACCGCCTTACAAGAAATCTTTTAAACCGGTTTTAATCGGTTCCAGCCGGATCAAACCTGTTTTAACCTCAATTCGCATGTTTTTACACTTTATATGCTGTTTTGACCGTACTACAAGAATTCTTCTTTTAAACTGGTTTTAACCGGTTCAAACCAGATTAAACCAGTTTTAACCTGAATTTGCATGTTTTTACACTTTATATGCTCTTTTGATTTTACTAAAAGAATTCTTCTTTTAAACAGGATTAAACTGGTTCCTACCTCAATTTGGATATTTATACTCTGTTTTGAGAGTACTACAAGAAATCTTCTTTTAAACCAGTTTTAACCATTTCCAAGCTGATCAAACCGGTTCTACACTCAATTCGTATGTTTTTACACTTTATATGCTGTTTTGACTTTATTACAAGAATTCTTCTTCTTAACCAGTTTAAACCGTTTTCCACCGAATCAAACAGGTTCTTACCTCAATTTGCATGTTTTTACACTTTATATGCTGTTTTGACCGTATTATAAGAATTATTCTTTGAAACCGATTTTAACCAGTTCCCAGTGAATCGAAAATGTTCTAACCTCAAATTGCATATTTTTGAACTTTATATGCTGTTTTGACTGTATTACAAGAATACCCCTTTTATACTGGATGAAACCTGTACAAACTGGATCAAACCGGTTCTAACCTCAATTCGCATGTTTTTACACTTTATATGCTGTTTTAACCGTATTACAAGAAATCTTGATTTCAACCGTATCAAACCGGTTCCAACCGGATTAAACAGGTTCTAACCTCAATGTACATGATTTTACACATTATATGCTGTTTTAACCAAATTACAAGATTTCTTTTTTTAAACCGGTTTTAACAGGTTCCAACCGGATCAAACTGGTACTAACCTCAATTTGCATGTTTTTACACTTTATATGCTCTTTTGATTTTATTAAAATAATTTTTCTTTTAAACTGGATTAAACTGGTTCCAACCTCAATTTGCATATTTATATTCTGTTTTGACCGTACTACAAGCAATCTTCTTTTAAACCGGTTTTAACCGGTTCCAACCTGATCAAACCGGTTTTTATCTCAATTCGTATGTTTTACACTTTATATGCTGTTTTGACCGTATTACAAAAATTCTTCTTTTAAACCGGTTTTAACAGGTTCCAACCGGATCAAACCGGTTCTTACCTCAATTCGTATGTTTTTACATTTTATATGCTGTATTGACTGTATTAAAAGAATTCTTCTTCTTAACCGGTTTAAATCGTTTTCCACCCAATCAAACAGGTTCTTACCTCAATTTGCATTTTTTACACTTTATATGCTGTTTTGACCGTATTAAAAGAATTCTTCTTTTAAACCGATTTTAACCGGTTCCAACCGGATCTAACCGGTACTAACCTCAATTTGGAAGTTTTATATCTTATATGCTGTTTTAACCGTATTACAATAACCCTCCTTTTAAACCGGATGAAACCGGTACTTACCTCAATTTGCATGTTTTTACACTTTATATGCTGTTTTAACCGTATTACAGGAATTCTTCTTTTAAACCGGTTCAAACCGGATTAATTTGGTTCCAACCGGATCAAACCGTTTGTAACATCAATTTCCATGTTTTTACACTTTATATGCTGTTTTAACCGTATTAGAGAAATTCTTCTTTTAAACCAGTTTTAAACGGTTCCATCCGGATCAAACGGGTTAAAAACAAATTCGCATGTTTTTACACTTTATATGCTGTTTTGACCGTATTACAAGAATTCTTCTTTTAAACCGGTTTTAACGGGATATAACCTAAATTTGCATGTTTTACCCATTGTATGCTTTTTTGATTTTATTAAAAGAATTCTTCTTTTAAACAGGTTTTATCCGGTTCCAACCTGATCAAACCGGTTTTAACCTCAATTTGCATGTTTTTACACTTTATATGCTGTTTTAACCAAATTACAAAAATTCTTCTTTTAAACCGGTTTTAACAGGTTCCAACCAGATCAAACCGGTTCTTACCTCAATTCGTATGTTTTTACATTTTATATGCTGTATTGACTTCATTAAAAGAATTCTTCTTCTTAACCGGTTTAAACCGTTTTCCACCCAATCAAACAGGATCTTACCTCAATTTGCATGTTTTTACACTTTATATGCTGTTTTGACCGTATTACAAGAATTCTTCTTTTAAACCGGTTTTAACCGGTTCCAACTGGATCTAACCGGTACTAACCTCAATTTGGAAGTTTTTATATCTTATATGCTGTTTTAACCGTATTACAATAACCCTCCTTTTAAACCGGATGAAACCGGTACTTACCTCAATTTGCATGTTTTTACACTTTATATGCTGTTTTAACCGTATTACAAGAAATCTTCTTTAAAACCGGATTAAACCTGTTCTAACCTCAAAGTATATGTTTTTACACTTTATATGCTGTTTTAACCGTATTACAGGAATTCTTCTTTTAAACCGGTTCAAACCGGATTAATTTGGTTCCAACCGGATCAAACCGTTTGTAACATCAATTTCCATGTTTTTACACTTTATATGCTGTTTTAACCGTATTACAGTAATTCTTCTTTTAAACCAGTTTTAACCGGTTTTAACCGGATCAAACGGGTTAAAAACAAATTCGCATATTTTTACACTTTATATGCTGTTTTGACCGTCTTACAAGAATTCTTCTTTGAAACCGGTTTTAACCAGTTTCCACTGAATCTAACAGGTTCTAACCTCAAATTGCATATTTTACACTTTATATGCTGTTTTGACTGTATTACAAGAAATCTTGTTTTAAACCGGATCAAAGCAGTTCCAACCGGGTTAAATCTGATGTAACCTCAATGTACATGTATTTACACTTCATATGCTGTTTTAACCAAATTACAAGAATTCTTCTTTTAAACCGGTTTTAACAGGTTCCAACCGGATCAAACCGTTTCTAACCTCAATTCGCATGTTTCTACACTTTACATGTTGTTTTAACCATATTACAAGAATTCTTCTTTTAAACCAGATAAAACCGGGTCTATTAGAAATTTAGCTTGTTTTGACATTTTATATGCTGTTTTGACCGTATTACGAGAATTCTTCTTTTTAACTGGTTTTAACCATTTCCCACCGGATCAAACCGGTTCTTACCTCAATTCGCATGTTTTTACACTTTATATGATGTTTTAATTGTATTACAAGAAATATTCTTTTAAACCGGGTTAAACCTGTTCTAACCTCAATGTACATGTTTTTACACTTTATAAGCTGTTTTATCTAAATTACGAGAATTCTTCTTTTCAACAGGTTTTAACAGGTTCCAACCGGATCAAACTGGTACTAACCTCAATTTCCATGTTTTACACTTTATATCCTGCTTTGACCGTATTAGAAGAATTCTTCTTTTAAACCAAATGAAACCAGTTTTATCCTCAATTTGCATAATTTTACACTTTATATCCTGTTTTGACCGTATTACAGGAATTCTTCTTTTAAAGTGGTTTAAACCGGTTGTAACATCAATTTCCATGTTCTCACACTTTATATGCTGTTTTAACCGTATTACAGTAGTTCTTCTATTAAACCGGATTAAATCAGTTCCCAAAGGATCAAACCGGTTCTAACCTCAATTCGCATATTTTACACTTTATATGCTCTTTTAACCAAATTACAAGAATTCTTCTTTTAAACCGGTTTTAACCGGATATAACCTAAATTTGCATGTTTTACCCTTTGTATGCTCTTTTGATTTTATTAAAAGAATTCTTCTTTTAAACCGGAATGAACTGGTTCCTACATCAATTTGCATATTTATATTTTGTTTTGACCGTACTACAAGAAATCTTTTTTTAAACAGGTTTAATCCGGTTCCAACCTGATCAAACCGGTTTTAACCTCAATTTGCATGTTTTACCCTTTATATGCTGTTTTAACCAAATTACAAGAATTCTTCTTTTAAACCGGTTTTAACAGGTTCCAACCGGATCAAACCGGTTCTAACCTCAATTTGCATGTTTCTACACTTTACATGCTGTTTTGACTTTATTAAAAGAATTCTTCTTCTTAACCGGTTTAAACCGTTTTCCACCGAATCAAACAGGTTCTTACCTCAATTTGCATGTTTTTACACTTTATATGCTGTTTTGACCGTATTAAAAGAATTCTTCTTTTAAACCGGTTTTAACCGGTTCCAACCGGATCAAACCGGTACTAACTTCAATTCGCATGTTTTTACACTTTATATGCTGTTTTAACCGTATTACAAGAAATCTTTTTTTAAACCGGATTAAACCTGTTCTAACCTCAAAGTACATGTTTTTACACTTTATATGCTGTTTTAACAGTATTACAGGAATTCTTCTTTTAAACCGGTTTAAACAGGATTAATCTGGTTCCAACCGGATCAAACCGTTTGTAACATTAATTTCCATGTTTTTACACTTTATATGCTGTTTTAACCGTATTACAGTAATTTTTCTTTTAAACCGGTTTTAACCGGTTCCAACCGGATCAAACGGGTTAAAAACCAATTCGCATGTTTTTACACTTTATATGCTGTTTTGACCGTATTACAAGAATTCTTCTTTGAAACCGGTTTTAACCAGTTCCCACTGAATCGAACAGGTTCTAACCTCAAATTGCATATTTTTACACTTTATATGCTGTTTTGACTGTATTACAAGAAATCTTGTTTTAAACCGGATTTAACAGGTTTTAACCTCAATTCGCATGTTTTAACACTTTATATGCTGTTTTAACAGTATTAAAAGAAGTCTTCTTTTAAACCAAATCAAACCACTTTTATCCTCAATTTGCATGATTTTACACTTTATATGCTGTTTTAACCGTATTACAGTAGTTCTTCTATTAAACCGGATTAAACCAGTTCCGAAAGGATCAAACCGGTTTTACCCCAATTCGCATGTTTTTACACTTTATATGTGTTTTAACCAAATTACAAGAATTCTTCTTTTAAACCGGTTTTAACAGGTACCAACCGGATCAAACTGGTACTAACCTCAATTTGCATGTTTTTACACTTTATATGCTGTTTTAACCGTATTACACTAATTCTTCTTTTAAACCGGTTTTAACCAGTTCCAACCGGATGAAACGGATTAAAACCAATTCGCATGTTTTTACTCTTTATATGCTGTTTTGACCGTATTACAAGAATTCTTCTTTGAAACCGGTTTTGACCAGTTACCACTGAATCGAACAGGTTCTAACCTCAAATTGCATATTTTTACACTTTATATGCTGTTTTGACTGTATTACAAGAATACCCCTTTTATCCCGGATGAAACCTGTACAAACTGGATCAAACCGGTTATAACCTCAATTCGCATGTTTTTACACTTTATTTGCTGTTTTAAACGTATTACAAGAAATCTTGTTTTAAACCGGATCAAACCGGTTCCAACCGGAATAAACAGGTTCTAACCTCAATGTACATGTTTTTACACTTTATATGCTTTTTTAACCAAATTACAAACATTCTTTTTTTAAACCGATTTGAACCGGTTCCAACCGGATTAAACAGGTTCTAACCTCAATGTACATGTTTTTACACTTTATATGCTGTTTTAACCAAATTACAAGAATTCTTCTTTTAAACTGGTTTTTACAGGTTCCAACCGGATCAAACTGGTACTAACCTCAATTTGCATGTTTTTACACTTTATATGCTCTTTTGATTTTATTAAAAGAATTCTTCTTTTAAACTGGATTAAACTGGTTCCAACCTCAATTTGCATATTTATATACTGTTTTGACCGTACCACAAGTTATCAATTCTTTTTATATGGTTTTAACCGGTTAAACCAACCTGATCAAACCGGTTTTATCTCAATTCGCATGTTTTTTACACTTTATATGCTGTTTTGACCGTATTACAAGAATTCTTCTTTTAAACTGGTTTTAACCAGTTCCCACCGGATCAAACCGGTTCTAACCTCAATTCGCATGTTTTACACTTTATATGCTGTTTTAACCGTATTACAAGAAATCTTTTTTTTAAACTGGATTAAACTGGTTCTAACCTCAATGTACATGTTTTACACTTTATATGCTGTTTTAACTAAATTACAAGAATTCTTCTTTTAAACTGGTTTTAACAGGTTCCAACCGGATCAAACCGTTTCTAACCTCAATTCGCATGTTTTACACTTTATATGCTGTTTTAACCATATTACAAGAATTCTTCTTTTTTTAACCAGATAAAACCGGGTCTATTAAAATTTAGCTTGTTTTGACACTTTATATGCTGTTTTGACCGTATTACAAGAATTCTTCTTTTAACCGGTTTTAACCATTTCCCACCGGATCAAACCGGTTCTTACCTCAATTCGCATGTTTTTTACACTTTATATGCTGTTTTAACCGTATTACAAGAAATATTCTTTTAAACCGGGTTAAACCTGTTCTAACCTCAATGTACATGTTTTACACTTTATATGCTGTTTTATCTAAATTACAAGAATTCTTCTTTTCAACCGGTTTTAACAGGTTCCAACCGGATCAAACTGGTACTAACCTCAATTTCCATGTTTTACACTTTATATCCTGCTTTGACCGTATTAGAAGAATTCTTCTTTTAAACCAAATCAAACCAGTTTTATCCTCAATTTGCATGATTTTACACTTTATATGCTGTTTTGACCGTATTACAGGAATTCTTCTTTTAAAGTGGTTTAAACCGGTTGTAACATCAATTTCCATGTTCTCACACTTTATATGCTGTTTTAACCGTATTACAGTAGTTCTTCTATTAAACCGGATTAAATCAGTTCCCAAAGGATCAAACCGGTTCTAACCTCAATTCGCATGTTTTTACACTTTATATGCTGTTTTAACCAAATTACAAGAATTCTTCTTTTAAACCGGTTTTAACCGGATATAACCTAAATTTGCATGTTTTACCCTTTGTATGCTCTTTTGATTTTATTAAAAGAATTCTTCTTTTAAACCGGAATGAACTGGTTCCTACATCAATTTGCATATTTATATTTTGTTTTGACCGTACTACAAGAAATCTTTTTTTAAACAGGTTTAATCCGGTTCCAACCTGATCAAACCGGTTTTAACCTCAATTTGCATGTTTTATCCTTTATATGCTGTTTTAACCAAATTACAAGAATTCTTCTTTTAAACCGGTTTTAACAGGTTCCAACCGGATCAAACCGGTTCTAACCTCAATTCGCATGTTTTTACACTTTACATGCTGTTTTGACTTTATTAAAAGAATTCTTCTTCTTAACCGGTTTAAACCGTTTTCCACCGAATCAAACAGGTTCTTACCTCAATTTGCATGTTTTTACACTTTATATGCTGTTTTGACCGTATTACAAGAATTCTTCTTTTAAACCGGTTTTAACCGGTTCCAACCGGATCAAACCGGTTCTAACCTCAATTCGCATGTTTTTACACTTTATATGCTGTTTTAACCGTATTACAAGAAATCTACTTTTAAACCGGATTAAACCTGTTCTAACCTCAAAGTACATGTTTTTACACTTTATATGCTGTTTTAACAGTATTACAGGAATTCTTCTTTTAAACCGGTTTAAACAGGATTAATCTGGTTCCAACCGGATCAAACCGTTTGTAACATTAATTTCCATGTTTTTACACTTTATATGCTGTTTTAACCGTATTACAGTAATTCTTCTTTTAAACCGGTTTTAACCGGTTCCAACCGGATCAAACGGGTTAAAAACCAATTCGCATGTTTTTACACTTTATATGCTGTTTTGACCGTATTACAAGAATTCTTCTTTGAAACCGGTTTTAACCAGTTCCCACTGAATCGAACAGGTTCTAACCTCAAATTGCATATTTTTACACTTTATATGCTGTTTTGACTGTATTACAAGAAATCTTGTTTTAAACCGGTTTTAACAGGTTTTAACCTCAATTCGCATGTTTTAACACTTTATATGCTGTTTTAACAGTATTAAAAGAAGTCTTCTTTTAAACCAAATCAAACCAGTTTTATCCTCAATTTGCATGATTTTACACTTTATATGCTGTTTTAACCGTATTACAGTAGTTCTTCTATTAAACCGGATTAAACCAGTTCCGAAAGGATCAAACCGGTTTTAACCTCAATTCGCATGTTTTTACACTTTATATGTGTTTTAACCAAATTACAAGAATTCTTCTTTTAAACCGGTTTTAACAGGTACCAACCGGATCAAACTGGTACTAACCTCAATTTGCATGTTTTTACACTTTATATGCTGTTTTAACCGTATTACACTAATTCTTCTTTTAAACCGGTTTTAACCAGTTCCAACCGGATCAAACGGTTAAAACCAATTTGCATGTTTTACACTTTATATGCTGTTTTGACCGTATTACAAGAATTCTTCTTTTAAACCGGTTTTAACCAGTTACCACTGAATCGAACAGGTTCTAACCTCAAATTGCATATTTTTTACACTTTATATGCTGTTTTGACTGTATTACAAGAATACCCCTTTTATACCGGATGAAACCTGTACAAACTGGATCAAACCGGTTCTAACCTCAATTCGCATGTTTTACACTTTATTTGCTGTTTTAACCGTATTACAAGAAATCTTCTTTTAAACCGGATCAAACCGGTTCCAACCGGATAAACAGGTTCTAACCTCAATGTACATGTTTTTACACTTTATATGCTGTTTTAACCGTATTACAAAATTCTTCTTTTAAACCGGTTTTAACCGGTTCCAACCGGATCAAACAGGTTCTAACCTCAATGTACATGTTTTACACTTTATATGCTGTTTTAACCAAATTACAAGAATTCTTCTTTTAAACTGGTTTTTACAGGTTCCAACCGGATCAAACTGGTACTAACCTCAATTTGCATGTTTTTACACTTTATATGCTCTTTTGATTTTATTAAAAGAATTCTTCTTTTAAACTGGATTAAACTGGTTCCAACCTCAATTTGCATATTTATATACTGTTTTGACCGTACCACAAGTTATCTTCTTTTAAACCGGATTTAACCGGTTACAACCTGATCAAACCGGTTTTTATCTCAATTCGAATGTTTTTTTATTTTATATGCTGTTTTGACCGTATTACGAGAATTCTTCTTTTTAACTGGTTTTAACCATTTCCCACCGGATCAAACCGGTTCTTACCTCAATTCGCATGTTTACACTTTATATGATGTTTTAACCGTATTACAAGAAATCTTCTTTTAAACTGGGTTAAACCTGTTCTAACCTCAATGTACATGTTTTTACACTTTATATGCTGTTTTAACTAAATTACAAGAATTCTTCTTTTCAACCGGTTTTAACAGGTTCCAACCGGATCAAACTGGTTCTAACCTCAATTTGCATGTTTTTACACTTTATATGCTGTTTTGACCGTATTACAAGAATTCTTCTTTTAAACCGGATCAAACCGGTTCTATCCTCAATTCGCATGTTTTTACATTTTATTTGCTGTTTTAACCATATTACAAGAATTCTTCTTTTAAACCAAATCAAACCAGTTTTATCTTCAATTTGCATGATTTTACACTTTATATGCTGTTTTAACCGTATTACAGTAGTTCTTCTATTAAACCGGATTAAACCAGTTTCCAAAGGATCAAACCGGTTTTAACCTCAATTCGCATGTTTTTACACTTTATATGCTGTTTTAACCGTATTACAAGAATTCTTCTTTTAAACCGGTTTTAACCAGTTCCAACCGGATCAAACGGGTTAAAACCAATTCGCATGTTTTTACACTTTATATGCTGTTTTGAACGTATTACAAGAATTCTTCTTTTAAACCGGTTTTAACCAGTTCCACAAATCAAACAGGTTCTAACCTCAAATTGCATATTTTTACACTTTATATGCTGTTTTGACTGTATTACAAGAATACCCTTCTTTTAAACCGGATGAAACCTGTTCCAAACTGGATCAAACCGGTTCTAACCTCAATTTGCATGTTTTACACTTTATATGCTGTTTTGACTTTATTACAAGAATTCTTCTTTTAAACCGGTTTAAACCGGTTTCAACCGAATCAAACAGGTTCTACCTCAATTTGCATGTTTTTACACTTTATATGCTGTTTTAACCGTATTACAAGAATTCTTCTTTTAAACCGGTTTTAACCAGTTCCCAGTGAATCAAACCGGTTCTAACCTCAAATTGCATATTCGCATTTTTACACTTTATATGCTGTTTTGACCGTATTACAAGAATTCTTCTTTTAAACCGGAAGAAACCTGTTCAAACTGGATCAAACCGGTTCTAACCTCAATTCGCATGTTTTACACTTTATATGCTGTTTTGACCGTATTACAAGAATTCTTCTTTTAAACCGGTTTTAACCAGTTTCCACTGAATCAAACAGGTTCTAACCTCAAATTGCATGTTTTACACTTTATATGCTGTTTTAACTGTATTACAAGAAATCTTCTTTTAAACCGGATCAAACCAGTTCCAACCGGATTAAACTGTTCTAACCTCAATGTACATGTTTTACACTTTATATGCTGTTTTAACCAAATTACAAGAATTCTTCTTTTAAACCGGTTTTAACAGGTTCCAACCGGATCAAACCGGTTCTAACCTCAATTCGCATGTTTTACACTTTACATGCTGTTTTAACCGTATTACAAGAATTCTTCTTTTAAACTGGATTAAACTGGTTTTCTATTAAAACCGGTTCTTAGCAATTTCCATGTTTTGACACTTTATATGCTGTTTTGACCGTATTACAAGAATTCTTCTTTTTAACTGGTTTTAACCATTTCCCACCGGATCAAACCGGTTCTTACCTCAATTCGCATGTTTTTACACTTTATATGCTGTTTTAACCGTATTACAAGAAATATTCTTTTAAACCGGGTTAAACCTGTTCTAACCTCAATGTACATGTTTTTACACTTTATATGCTGTTTTATCTAAATTACAAGAATTCTTCTTTTCAACCGGTTTTAACAGGTTCCAACCGGATCAAACTGGTACTAACCTCAATTTCCATGTTTTACACTTTATATCCTGCTTTGACCGTATTAGAAGAATTCTTCTTTTAAACCAAATCAAACCAGTTTTATCCTCAATTTGCATGATTTTACACTTTATATGCTGTTTTGACCGTATTACAGGAATTCTTCTTTTAAAGTGGTTTAAACCGGTTGTAACATCAATTTCCATGTTCTCACACTTTATATGCTGTTTTAACCGTATTACAGTAGTTCTTCTATTAAACCGGATTAAATCAGTTCCCAAAGGATCAAACCGGTTCTAACCTCAATTCGCATGTTTTTACACTTTATATGCTGTTTTAACCAAATTACAATAATTCTTCTTTTAAACCGGTTTTAACCGGATATAACCTAAATTTGCATGTTTTACCCTTTGTATGCTCTTTTGATTTTATTAAAAGAATTCTTCTTTTAAACCGGAATGAACTGGTTCCTACATCAATTTGCATATTTATATTTTGTTTTGACCGTACTACAAGAAATCTTCTTTTAAACAGGTTTTATCCGGTTCCAACCTGATCAAACCGGTTTTAACCTCAATTTGCATATTTTACCCTTTATATGCTGTTTTAACCAAATTACAAGAATTCTTCTTTTAAACCGGTTTTAACAGGTTCCAACCGGATCAAACCGGTTCTAACCTCAATTCGCATGTTTTACACTTTATATGCTGTTTTGACTTTATTAAAAGAATTCTTCTTCTTAACCGGTTTAAACCGTTTTCCACCGAATCAAACAGGTTCTTACCTCAATTTGCATGTTTTTACACTTTATATGCTGTTTTGACCGTATTACAAGAATTCTTCTTTTAAACCGGTTTTAACCGGTTCCAACCGGATCAAACCGGTTCTAACCTCAATTCGCATGTTTTTACACTTTATATGCTGTTTTAACCGTATTACAAGAAATCTTTTTTTAAACCGGATTAAACCTGTTCTAACCTCAAAGTACATGTTTTTACACTTTATATGCTGTTTTAACCGTATTACAGGAATTCTTCTTTTAAACCGGTTTAAACCGGATTAATCTGGTTCCAACCGGATCAAACCGTTTGTAACATTAATTTCCATGTTTTTACACTTTATATGCTGTTTTAACCGTATTACAGTAATTCTTCTTTTAAACCGGTTTTAACCAGTTCCAACCGGATCAAACGGGTTAAAAACCAATTCGCATGTTTTTACACTTTATATGCTGTTTTGACCGTATTACAAGAATTCTTCTTTTAAACCGGTTTTAACCAGTTCCCACTGAATCAAACAGGTTCTAACCTCAAATTGCATATTTTTACACTTTATATGCTGTTTTGACTGTATTACAATTCTTCTTCTTTTAAACCGGTTTTCAAACAGGTTTTAACCTCAATTTGCATGTTTTACACTTTATATGCTGTTTTAACCGTATTAAAAGAAATCTTCTTTTAAACCAAATCAAACCAGTTTTATCCTCAATTTGCATGATTTTACACTTTATATGCTGTTTTAACCGTATTACAGAAGTTCTTCTATTAAACCGGATTAAACCAGTTCCGAAAGGATCAAACCGGTTTTAACCTCAATTCGCATGTTTTACACTTTATATGCTGTTTTAACCGTATTACAAGAATTCTTCTTTTAAACCGGTTTTAACAGGTTCCAACCGGATCAAACTGGTTCTAACCTCAATTTGCATGTTTTACACTTTATATGCTGTTTTAACCGTATTACAAGAATTCTTCTTTTAAACCGGTTTTAACCAGTTCCAACCGGATCAAACGGTTCTAAACTCAATTCGCATGTTTTTACACTTTATATGCTGTTTTGACCGTATTACAAGAATTCTTCTTTTAAACCGGTTTTAACCAGTTCCACTGAATCAAACAGGTTCTAACCTCAAATTGCATTTTTTACACTTTATATGCTGTTTTGACTGTATTACAAGAATTCTTCTTTTAAACCGGATGAAACCTGTACAAACTGGATCAAACCGGTTCTAACCTCAATTCGCATGTTTTTACACTTTATATGCTGTTTTAACCGTATTACAAGAATTCTTCTTTTAAACCGGATTAAACCGGTTCCAACCGGAATAAACAGGTTCTAACCTCAATTTCCATGTTTTTTACACTTTATATGCTGTTTTAACCGTATTACAAGATTCTTTCTTTTAAACCGGTTTTAAACGTTTTTCAACCTTCTTCTGTTTTAACCTGACGATGACCGAAGAAGGTCGAAACGTTTTACACTTTATATGCTGTTTTCACTTTAATACAACCTTTTCTTTTTTTTTAAACCGGAACAAGTGGGTTTCTCGTCATCAAATTAGGTTCTAACCTCAATGTACATGTTTTTACACTTTATATGCTGTTTTAACCGTATTACAAGAATTCTTCTTTTAAACCGGTTTTAACCGGTTCCAACCGGATCAAACAGGTTCTAACCTCAATTTGCATGTTTTTACACTTTATATGCTGTTTTAACCGTATTACAAGAATTCTTCTTTTAAACCGGTTTTAACAGGTTCCAACCGGATCAAACTGGTTCTAACCTCAATTTGCATGTTTTACACTTTATATGCTGTTTTGATTTTATTACAAGAATTCTTCTTTTAAACTGGATTAAACTGGTTCCAACCTCAATTTGCATATTTATATGCTGTTTTGACCGTACCACAAGTTATCTTCTTTTAAACCGGATTTAACCGGTTCCAACCTGATCAAACCGGTTTTAACCTCAATTTGCATGTTTTTACACTTTATATGCTGTTTTGACCGTATTACAAGAATTCTTCTTTTTAACTGGTTTTAACCATTTCCCACCGGATCAAACCGGTTCTTACCTCAATTCGCATGTTTTACACTTTATATGATGTTTTAACCGTATTACAAGAAATCTTCTTTTAAACTGGGTTAAACCTGTTCTAACCTCAATGTACATGTTTTTACACTTTATATGCTGTTTTAACTAAATTACAAGAATTCTTCTTTTAAACCGGTTTTAACAGGTTCCAACCGGATCAAACTGGTACTAACCTCAATTTGCATGTTTTTACACTTTATATCCTGCTTTGACCGTATTACAAGAATTCTTCTTTTAAACCGGATCAAACCGGTTCTATCCTCAATTCGCATGTTTTTACACTTTATATGCTGTTTTAACAGTATTACAAGAAGTCTTCTTTTAAACCAAATCAAACCAGTTTTATCTTCAATTTGCATAATTTTACACTTTATATGCTGTTTTAACCGTATTACAGTAGTTCTTCTATTAAACCGGATTAAACCAGTTTCCAAAGGATCAAACCGGTTTTAACTTCAATTCGCATGTTTTTACACTTTATATGCTGTTTTAACCGTATTACACTAATTCTTCTTTTAAACCGGTTTTAACCAGTTCCAACCGGATCAAACGGGTTAAAACCAATTCGCATGTTTTTACACTTTATATGCTGTTTTGAACGTATTACAAGAATTCTTCTTTGAAACCGGTTTTAACCAGTTCCCACAAATCGAACAGGTTCTAACCTCAAATTGCATATTTTTACACTTTATATGCTGTTTTGACTGTATTACAAGAATACCCCTTTTATACCGGATGAAACCTGTACAAACTGGATCAAACAGGTTCTAACCTCAATTCGCATGTTTTTACACTTTATTTGCTGTTTTAACCGTATTACAAGAAATCTTGTTTTAAACCGGATCAAACCGGTTCCAACCGGACTAAACAGGTTCTAACCTCAATGTACATGTTTTTACACTTTATATGCTGTTTTAACCAAATTACAAGAATTCTTCTTTTAAAGCGGTTTTAACAGGTTCCAACCGGATCAAACCGGTTCTAACCTCAATTCGCATGTTTTACACTTTACATGCTGTTTTAACCGTATTACAAGAATTCTTCTTTTAAACCGGATCAAACCAGTTTTAACCTTAATTTGCATTTGTTTACACTTTATATGCTCTTACAACCGTATGAGAGCATTTCTTCTTTTAAACCGGTTCCAACTGGATTAATCTGGTTTTAACCAGATAAAACCGGTTCTATCCACAATTTCCATGTTTTGACACTTTATATGCTGTTTTGACCGTATTACAAGAATTCTTCTTTTTAACCGGTTTTAACCATTTCCCACCGGATGAAACCGGTTCTTACCTCAATTCGCATGTTTTTACACTTTATATGCTGTTTTAACCGTATTACAAGAAATATTCTTTTAAACCGGGTTAAACCTGTTCTAACCTCAATGTACATGTTTTTACACTTTATATGCTGTTTTATCTAAATTACAAGAATTCTTCTTTTCAACCGGTTTTAACAGGTTCCAACCGGATCAAACTGGTACTAACCTCAATTTCCATGTTTTACACTTTATATCCTGCTTTGACCGTATTAGAAGAATTCTTCTTTTAAACCAAGTCAAACCAGTTTTATCCTCAATTTGCATGATTTTACACTTTATATGCTGTTTTGACCGTATTACAGGAATTCTTCTTTTAAAGTGGTTTAAACCGGTTGTAACATCAATTTCCATGTTCTCACACTTTATATGCTGTTTTAACCGTATTACAGTAATTCTTCTTTTAAACCAGTTTTAATCGGTTCCAAAGGATCAAACCGGTTCTAACCTCAATTCGCATGTTTTACACTTTATATGCTGTTTTAACTGTATTACAAGAATTCTTCTTTTTTTAAACCAGTTCCAACCGGATGCAAACTATCTAACCTCAATTTGCATGTTTTACACTTTATATGCTGTTTTAAACAAATTACAAGAATTTTCTTTTAAACCGGTTTTAACAGGTTTTAACCCCAATTCGCATGTTTTTACACTTTATATGCTGTTTTAACAGTATTACAGGAATTCTTCTTTTAAAGTGGTTCAAACCGGTTGTAACATCAATTTCCATGTTCTTACACTTTATATGCTGTTTTAACCGTATTTCAGGATTTCTTTTTTTAAACCGGTTAAAACTGGATTAATCTGGTTCCTCAATTTGCATTTTTACACTTTATATGCTGTTTTCACCGTATTACAAGAATTCTTCTTTTAAACCGGATCAAACTGCTTTAAAGTGGATCAAACCGGTTCTAACCTCAATTCGCATATTTTTACACTTTATATGCTGTTTTGACTTTATTACAAGAATTCTTCTTTTAAACCGGTTTTAATCAGTTTCCACCAGATCAAACAGGTTCTAACCTCAATTTGCATGTTTTACACTTTATATGCTGTTTTGACCGTATTACAAGAATTCTTCTTTTAAACCGGATCAAACCGGTTCTAACCTCATATCGCATGTTTTACACTTTATATGCTGTTTTAACCGTATTACAAGAATTCTTCTTTTAAACCGATTTTAACCGGTTACAACCGGATCAAACCGGTAATAACCTCAATTTGCATGTGTTTTACACTTTATATGCTGTTTTGACCGTATTACAAGAATTCTTCTTTTAAACCGGTTTTAATCGGTTCCAACGAGATCAAACCGGTTTTAATATCAATTTGCATGATTTTACACTTTATATGCTGTTTTGATTTTATTAAAAAAATTCTTCTTTTAAACCGGATTAAACTGGTCCCAACGGATACCTCAATTCAATTGCATGCATTTTTATTTATATGCTGTTTTGACCGTATTACAAGAATTCTTCTTTTAAACAGGTTTTAACCGGTTCCAACGGATCAAACCGGTTCTAACCTCAATTTGCATGTTTTTACACTTTATATGCTGTTTTGACCGTATTTTCTTTTAAACCTGTTTTAAACCGGTTCCAACCGGATCAAATCAAACTTTAATATCAATTTGCATGTTTTACACTTTATATGCTGTTTTGACCGTATTACAAGAATTCTTCTTTTAAATCGGATTAAACTGGTTCCTACCTCAATTTGCATATTTATATTCTGTTTTGACCGTTTTACAAGAATCCTTCTTTTAAACAGGTTTTAACCGATTCCAACCGGATCAAACCGGTTCTAACCTCAATTCGCATGTTTTACACTTTATATGCTGTTTTAACCGAATTACAAGAATTCTTCTTTTAAACCGGAATCAAACCGGTACTAACCGATTTCAACCGGATCATACTGGTTCTATCTTCAATTCGCATGTTTTCACACTTTATATGCTGTTTTAACCGTATTAATAAAATTCTTCTTTTAAACAGGTTTTAACCGGTTCCAACCGGATCAAATCGATTTTAATATCAATTTGCATGTTTTTACACTATATATGCTGTTTTGACTGCATTCTTCTTTTACACCGTATTAAACTAGTTCCTACCACAATTTGCATATTTATATTATATGCTTTTGACCGTATTACATGAAATCTTCTTTTAAACTGGTTTTAACCGGTTCCAATCTCAATTTGCAGATTTTCACACTTTATATGCTGTTTTGACCGTGTTACAAGAATTCTTCTTTTAAACTGGTGTTAACCGGTTGAAAAAAGATTAAACCGGTTGTAACCTCAATTTGCATATTTTTACACTTTATATGCTGTTTTCACCGTATTAGAAGAATTCTTCTTTTAAACCGTATCGGATCAAACCGGATCAATCCTCAATTCTGATGTTTTACACTTTATATGCTGCTTTGACTTTATTACAAGAATTCTTCTTTTAAACCAGTTTTAACCGGTTACAACCGGATCAAACCGATTTTAACCTCAATTTGCATGTTTTACACTTTATATGCTGTTTTAACCGTATTACAAGAAACCTCCTTTTAAACCGCATCAAACCGGTTCTAACCTCAATTCGAATGTTTTTTACACTTTATATGCTGTTTTAACTGTATTACAAGAATTCTTCTTTTAAACCGGTTTTAACCCGTTCCAACCGGATCAAACCGATTTTAACCTCAATTTGCATGTTTTACACTTTATATGCTGTTTTGACTTTATTACAAGAATTCTTCTTTTAAACCGGTTTTAACAGGTTCCAACCGGATCAAACTGGTACTAACCTCAATTTGCATGTTTTACACTTTATATGCTGTTTTTTTACCGTAGAACAAGAATTCTTCTTTTAAACCGGATCAAACGGGTTTTAACCTCAATTTGCATATTTTTGAACTTTATATGCTGTTTTGACTGTATTACAAGAATACCCTATTATACTGGATGAAACCTGTAAAACTGGATCAAACCGGTTCTAACCTCAATTCGCATGTTTTACACTTTATATGCTGTTTTAACCGTATTACAAGAAATCTTTTTTTTCAACCGGATTAAACAGGTTCTAACCTCAATGTACATGATTTTACACTTTATATGCTGTTTTAACCAAATTACAAGATTTCTTCTTTTAAACAGGTTTTAACAGGTTCCAACCGGATCAAACTGGTACTAACCTCAATTTGCATGTTTTACACTTTATATGCTCTTTTGATTTTATTAAAAGAATTTTTCTTTTAAACTGGATTAAACTGGTTCCAACCTCAGTTTGCATATTTATATTCTGTTTTGATCGTATTACAAGCAATCTTCTTTTAAACCGGTTTTAACCGGTTCCAACCTGATCAAACCGGTTCTTATCTCAATTCGTATGTTTTACACTTTATATGCTGTTTTGACCGTATTACAAGAATTCTTCTTTTAAACCGGTTTTAACCGGATATAACCTAAATTTGCATGTTTTACCCTTTTATATGCTGTTTTGATTTTATTAAAAGAATTCTTCTTTTAAACAGGTTTTTCCGGTTTCAACCTGATCAAACCGGTTTTAACATCAATTTGCATGTTTTTACACTTTATATGCTGTTTTAACCAAATTACAAGAATTCTTCTTTTAAACCGGTTTTAACAGGTTCCAACCGGATCAAACCGGTTCTAACCTCAATTCGCATGTTTCTACACGTTACATGCTGTTTTAACCGTATTACAAGAATTCTTCTTTTAAACCGGATCAAACCAATTTTAACCTCAATTTGCATTTGTTTACACTTTATATGCTCTTACAACCGTCTGACAGGATTTCTTCTTTTAAACCGGTTCCAACTGGATTAATCTGGTTCCAACCAGATAAAACCGATTCTACCCACAATTTCCATGTTTTGACACTTTATATGCTGTTTTGACCGTATTACAAGAATTCTTCTTTTAACTGGTTTTAACCGGTTTCAAACGGATCAAACTGGTTTTAACCTCAATTCGCATGTTTTACACTTTATATGCTGTTTTGACCGTATTACAAGAATTCTTCTTTTAAACCGGTTTAAACCGTTTTCCATCGAATCAAATAGGTTCTTACCTCAATTTGCATGTTTTACACTTTATATGCTGTTTTAACCGTATTACAGAATTCTTCTTTTAAACCGGTTTAAACCGGATTAATCTGGACCCAACCGGATAAAACCGTTTGTAACAATAATTTCCATGTTTTTACACTTTATATGCTGTTTTAACCGTATTACAGTAATTCTTCTTTTCAACCGGTTTTAACCGGTTCCAACTGGATCAAACGGGTTAAAAACCAATTCGCATGTTTTACACTTTATATGCTGTTTTGACCGTATTACAAGAATTCTTCTTTTAAACCGGTTTTAACCAGTTCCCACTGAATCAAACAGGTTCTAACCTCAAATTGCATATTTTTTTACACTTTATATGCTGTTTTGACTGTATTACAAAAAATCTTGTTTTAAACCGGATTTAACAGGTTTCAACCTCAATTTGCATGTTTTAACACTTTATATGCTGTTTTAACCGTATTACAAGAATTCTTCTTTTAAACCAAATCAAACCAGTTTTATCCTCAATTTGCATGATTTTACACTTTATATGCTGTTTTAACCGTATTACAGTAGTTCTTCTATTAAACCGGATTAAACCAGTTCCCAAAGGATCAAACCGGTTTTAAACTCAATTGCATGTTTTACACTTTATATGCTGTTTTAACGAAATTACAAGAATTCTTCTTTTAAACTGGTTTTAACAGGTACCAACCGGATCAAACTGGTACTAACCTCAATTTGCATGTTTTTACACTTTATATGCTGTTTTAACCGTATTACACTAATTCTTCTTTTAAACCGGTTTTAACCAGTTCCAACCGGATCAAACGGGTTAAAACCAATTCGCATGTTTTTACTCTTTATATGCTGTTTTGACCGTATTACAGTAATTCTTCTTTTAAACCGGTTTTAACCAGTTCCCACTGAATCAAACAGGTTCTAACCTCAAATTGCATATTTTACACTTTATATGCTGTTTTGATTGTATTACAAGAATTCTTCTTTTAAACCGGATGAAACCTGTACAAACTGGATCAAACCGTTATAACCTCAATTTGCATGTTTTACACTTTATATGCTGTTTTAACCGTATTACAAGAATTCTTCTTTTAAACTTTTAAACCGGATTAATCTGGTTCTAACCTCAACTTTATATGCTGGATCAAACCGTTTTAACCATTAATTTCCATGTTTTACACTTTATATGCTGTTTTAACCGTATTACAGAATTCTTCTTTTAAACCGGTTTTAATCGGTTCCAACTGGATCAAACGGGTTTCTAACCCAATTCGCATGTTTTACACTTTATATGCTGTTTTGACCGTATTACAAGAATTCTTCTTTTAAACCGGTTTTAACCAGTTCCCACTGAATCAAACAGGTTCTAACCTCAAATTGCATATTTTTTACACTTTATATGCTGTTTTGACTGTATTACAAGAAATCTTGTTTTAAACCGGATCAAACCAGTTCCAACCGGATTAAATCTGTTCTAACCTCAATGTACATGTTTTTACACTTTATATGCTGTTTTAATGAAATTACAAGAATTCTTCTTTTAAACCGGTTTTAACAGGTTTTAACCTCAATTCGCATGTTTTACACTTTATATGCTGTTTTAACAGTATTACAAGAAATTCTTCTTTTAAACCAAATCAAACCAGTTTTAACCTCAATTTGCATGTTTTTACACTTTATATGCTGTTTTAACCGTATTACAAGAAATCTTCTTTTAAACCGGGTTAAACCTGTTCTAACCTCAATGTATGCATGTTTTTACACTTTATATGCTGTTTTATCTAAATTACAAGAATTCTTCTTTTAAACCGGTTTTAACAGGTTCCAATCGGATCAAACTGGTACTAACCTCAATTTGCATGTTTTACACTTTATATGCTGTTTTGAACGTTTAGAAGAATTCTTCTTTTAAACCAAATCAAACCAGTTTTATCCTCAATTTGCATGATTTTACACTTTATATGCTGTTTTGACCGTATTACAGAAATTCTTCTTTTAAAGTGGTTCAAACCGGTTGTAACATCAATTTCCATGTTTTACACTTTATATGCTGTTTTAACCGTATTACACTAATTCTTCTTTTAAACCGGTTTTAACCAGTTCCAACCGGATCAAACGGTTTAAAACCAATTCGCATGTTTTACACTTTATATGCTGTTTTGACCGTATTACAAGAATTCTTCTTTTAAACCGGTTTAAACCGTTTTCCATCGAATCAAACAGGTTCTTACCTCAATTTGCATGTTTTACACTTTATATGCTGTTTTAACCGTATTACAAGAATTCTTCTTTTAAACCGGTTTAAACCGGATTAATCTGGATTCCAACCGGATCAAACCGTTTGTAACATTAATTTCCATGTTTTACACTTTATATGCTGTTTTAACCGTATTACAAGAATTCTTCTTTTAAACCGGTTTTAATCGGTTCCAACTGGATCAAACGGGTTAAAAACCAATTCGCATGTTTTTACACTTTATATGCTGTTTTGACCGTATTACAAGAATTCTTCTTTTAAACCGGTTTTAACCAGTTCCCACTGAATCAAACAGGTTCTAACCTCAAATTGCATGTTTTTACACTTTATATGCTGTTTTGACTGTATTACAAGAAATCTTCTTTTAAACCGGATTAAAGCAGTTCCAACCGGATTAAATCTGTTCTAACCTCAATGTACATGTTTTACACTTTATATGCTGTTTTAACCGTATTACAAGAATTCTTCTTTTAAACCGATTTTAACAGGTTACAACAGGATCAAACCGGTTCTAACCTCAATTCGCATGTTTTTACACTTTATATGCTGTTTTGACCGTATTACAAGAATTCTTCTTTTAAACCGGTTTTAACCGGTTCCAACGAGATCAAATCTATTTTAATATCAATTTGCATGTTTTACACTTTATATGCTCTTTTGATTTTATTAAAAAAATTCTTCTTTTAAACCGGATTAAACTGGTTCTTACCTCAATTTGCATATTTATATTCTGTTTTGACCGTTTTACAAGAATCCTTCTTTTAAACCGGTTTTAACCGGTTCCAACCGGATCAAACCGGTTCTAATCTCAATTCGCATGTTTTTACACTTTATATGCTGTTTTAATTGTATTACAAGAAATCTTCTTTTAAACCGGATCAAACCGGTTCCAACCGGATCAAACAGGTTCTAACCTCAATGTACATGTTTTACACTTTATATGCTGTTTTAACGTATTACAAGAATTCTTCTTTTAAACCGGTTTTAACAGGTTCCAACCGGATCAAACTGGCACTAACCTCAATTTCCATGTTTTACACTTTATATGCTGTTTTTATTTTATTAAGAAGAATTCTTTTAAACCTGATCAAACCGGTTATAACCTCAATTTCCATGTTTTACACTTTATATGCTGTTTTAACCAAATTACAAGAATTCTTCTTTTAACCGGTTTTAACAGGTTTCAACCAGATCAAACTGGTTCTAACCTCAATTCTCATGTTTTTACACTTTATATGCTGTTTTAACCGTATTACAAGAATTCTTCTTTTAAACTGGATCAAACCGGTTTTAACCTCAATTTGCATTTTTTACACTTTATATGCTGTTTTAACCGTATTACAGAATTCTTTTTTTAAACCGGTTAAAACTGGATTAATCTGGTTCCAACCTTTTTTTCACTTTATATGCTGTTTTCACCGTATTACAAGAATTCTTCTTTTAAACCGGATCAAAACTGCTTTAAAGTGGATCAAACCGATTCTAACCTCAATTCGCATATTTTTACACTTTATATGCTGTTTTGACTTTATTACAAGAATTCTTCTTTTAAACCGGTTTTAATCAGTTTCCACCAGATCAAACAGGTTCTAACCTCAATTTGCATGTTTTTCACTTTTATATGCTGTTTTGACCGTATTACAAGAATTCTTCTTTTAAACCGGATCAAACCGGTTCTAACCTCACTTCGCATGTTTTACACTTTATATGCTGTTTTAACCGTATTACAAGAATTCTTCTTTTAAACCGATTTTAACCGGTTACAACCGGATCAAACCGGTAATAACCTCAATTCGCAAGTTTTTACACTTTATATGCTGTTTTGACCGTATTACAAGAATTCTTCTTTTAAACCGGTTTTAATCGGTTCCAACGAGATCAAATCTATTTTAATATCAATTTGCATGATTTTACACTTTATATGCTCTTTTGATTTTATTAAAAAAATTCTTCTTTTAAACCGGATTAAACTGGTTCTTACCTCAATTTGCATATTTATATTCTGTTTTGACCGTTTTACAAGAATCTTCTTTTAAACAGGTTTTAACCGGTTCCAACGGGATCAAACCGGTTCTAACATCAATTTGCATGTTTTTACACTTTATATGCTGTTTTGACCGGATTCTTCTTTTAAACCTATTTTAACCGGTTCCAACCGGATCAAATCGGTTTTAATATCAATTTGCATGATTTTACACTTTATATGCTGTTTTGATTTTATTAAAGAATTCTTCTTTTAAACCGGATTAAACTGGTTCCTACCTCAATTTGCATATTTATATTCTGTTTTGACCGTTTTACAAGAATCCTTCTTTTAAACAGGTTTTAACCGATTCCAACCGGATCAAACCGGTTCTAATCTCAATTCGCATGTTTTACACTTTATATGCTGTTTTAACCGAATTACAAGAATTCTTCTTTTAAACCGGTTCCAACCGAATCAAACCGGTACTAACCGATTTTAACCGGATCATACTGGTTCTATCTTCAATTCGTATGTTTTCACACTTTATATGCTGTTTTAAACCGTATTAATAAAATTCTTCTTTTAAACAGGTTTTAACCGGTTCCAACCGGATCAAATCGATTTTAATATCAATTTGCATGTTTTTACACTATATATGCTGTTTTGACTGCATTCTTCTTTTAAACCGTATTAAACTAGTTCCTACCACAATTTGCATATTTATATTCTGTTTTTGACCGTACTACATGAAATCTTCTTTTAAACTGGTTTTAACCGGTTCCAACCTCAATTTGCATGTTTTCACACTTTAAATGCTGTTTTGACCGTGTTACAAGAATATTTTTATAAACTGGTTTTAACCGGTTCAAAATAGATCAAACCGGTTGTAACATCAATTTGCATATTTTTACACTTTATATGCTGTTTTTACCGTATTACAAGAATTCTTCTTTTAAACCGTATCAAACCGGATCAATCCTCAATTCTGATGTTTTACACTTTATATGCTGTTTTGACTTTATTACAAGAATTCTTCTTTTAAACCAGTTTTAACCGGTTCCAACCGGATCAAACCGATTTTAACCTCAATTTGCATGTTTTTTACACTTTATATGCTGTTTTAACCGTATTACAAGAATTCTTCTCCTTTTAAACCGCATCAAACCGGTTCTAACCTCAATTCGAATGTTTTTACACTTTATATGCTGTTTTAACTGTATTACAAGAATTCTTCTTTTAAACCGGTTTTAACCCGTTCCAACCGGATCAAACCGATTTTAACCTCAATTTGCATGTTTTTACACTTTATATGCTGTTTTGACTTTATTACAAGAATTCTTCTTTTAAACCGGTTTTAACAGGTTCCAACCGGATCAAACTGGTTCTAACCTCAATTTGCATGTTTTACACTTTATATGCTGTTTTTACCGTATTACAAGAATTCTTCTTTTAAACCGGATCAAACGGGTTTTAACCTCAATTTGCATTTTTGAACTTTATATGCTGTTTTGACTGTATTACAAGAATTCCTTTATACTGGATGAAACCTGTAAAACTGGATCAAACCGGTTCTAACCTCAATTCGCATGTTTTTACACTTTATATGCTCTTTTAACCGTATTACAAGAAATCTTGATTTCAACCGGATTAAACAGGTTCTAACCTCAATGTACATGATTTTACACTTTATATGCTGTTTTAACCAAATTACAAGATTTCTTCTTTTAAACAGGTTTTAACAGGTTCCAACCGGATCAAACTGGTACTAACCTCAATTTGCATGTTTTTACACTTTATATGCTCTTTTGATTTTATTAAAAGAATTCTTCTTTTATACTGGATTAAACTTTTTCCAACCTCAATTTGCATATTTATATTCTGTTTTGACCGTACTACAAGCAATCTTCTTTTAAACCGGTTTTAACCGGTTCCAACCTGATCAAACCGGTTTTTATCTCAATTCGAATGTTTTTACACTTTATATGCTGTTTTGACCGTATTACAAGAATTCTTCTTTTAAACCGGTTTTAACCGGATATAACCTAAATTTGCATGTTTTACCCTTTGTATGCTTTTTTGATTTTATTAAAAGAATTTTTTGATTTTATTATTAAAAAGAATTTCTTCTTTAAACAGGTTTTCGGTTCCAACCTGATCAAACCGGTTTTAACCTCAATTTGCATGTTTTTACACTTTATATGCTGTTTTAACCAAATTACAAGAATTCTTCTTTTAAACCGGTTTTAACAGGTTCCAACCGGATCAAACCGGTTCTAACCTCAATTCGCATGTTTCTACACTTTACATGCTGTTTTAACCGTGTTACAAGAATTCTTCTTTTAAACCGGATCAAACAATTTTAACCTCAATTTGCATTTGTTTACACTTTATATGCTGTTTACAACCGTATTACAGGATTTCTTCTTTTAAACCGGTTCCAACTGGATTAATCTGGTTCCAACCAGATAAAACCGGATTCTATCCACAATTTCCATGTTTTGACACTTTATATGCTGTTTTGACCGTATTACAAGAATTCTTCTTTTAACTGGTTTTAACCGGTTTCAAACGGATCAAACTGGTTTTAACCTCAATTCGCATGTTTTACACTTTATATGCTGTTTTGACCGTATTACAAGAATTCTTCTTTTAAACCGGTTTAAACCGTTTTCCATCGAATCAAATAGGTTCTTACCTCAATTTGCATGTTTTACACTTTATATGCTGTTTTAACCGTATTACAAGAATTCTTCTTTTAAACCGGTTTAAACCGGATTAATCTGGACCCAACCGGATAAAACCGTTTGTAACATTAATTTCCATGTTTTTACACTTTATATGCTGTTTTAACCGTATTACAGTAATTCTTCTTTTAAACCGGTTTTAATCGGTTCCAACTGGATCAAACGGGTTAAAACCTCAATTTGCATGTTTTTACACTTTATATGCTGTTTTGACCGTATTACAAGAATTCTTCTTTTAAACCGGTTTTAACCAGTTCCAACTGAATCAAACAGGTTCTAACCTCAAATTGCATATTTTTTACACTTTATATGCTGTTTTGACTGTATTACAAGAAATCTTCTTTTAAACCGGTTTAACAGGTTTCAACCTCAATTCGCATGTTTTAACACTTTATATGCTGTTTTAACAGTATTAAAGAATTCTTCTTTTAAACCAAATCAAACCAGTTTTAACCTCAATTTGCATGATTTTACACTTTATATGCTGTTTTAACCGTATTACAGTAATTCTTCTTTTAAACCGGTTTAAACCAGTTCCAAAGGATCAAACCGGTTTTAACCTCAATTTGCATGTTTTACACTTTATATGCTGTTTTAACCAAATTACAAGAATTCTTCTTTTAAACTGGTTTTAACAGGTTCCAACCGGATCAAACTGGTTCTAACCTCAATTTGCATGTTTTTACACTTTATATGCTGTTTTAACCGTATTACAAGAATTCTTCTTTTAAACCGGTTTTAACCAGTTCCAACCGGATCAAACGGATTAAAACCAATTCGCATGTTTTACACTTTATATGCTGTTTTGACCGTATTACAAGAATTCTTCTTTTAAACCGGTTTTAACCAGTTCCCAACTGAATCAAACAGGTTCTAACCTCAAATTGCATGTTTTTTACACTTTATATGCTGTTTTGATTGTATTACAAGAATTCCCCTTTTAAACCGGATTAAACCTGTTCAAACTGGATCAAACCGGTTCTAACCTCAATTTGCATGTTTTACACTTTATATGCTGTTTTAACCGTATTACAAGAATTCTTCTTTTAAACCGGTTTTAACCGGATTAATCTGTTCCCAACCGGATCAAACCGGTTCTAACATTCAATTTCCATGTTTTTTACACTTTATATGCTGTTTTAACCGTATTACAAGAATTCTTCTTTTAAACCGGTTTTAACCGGTTCCAACTGGATCAAACGGTTCTAACCTCAATTTGCATGTTTTTACACTTTATATGCTGTTTTAACCGTATTACAAGAATTCTTCTTTTAAACCGGTTTTAACCGGTTCCAACTGGATCAAACCGGTTCTAACCTCAATTGCATGTTTTTACACTTTATATGCTGTTTTGACTGTATTACAAGAAATCTTCTTTTAAACCGGATCAAACCAGTTCCAACCGGATTAAACGGTTCTAACCTCAATGTACATGTTTTACACTTTATATGCTGTTTTAACGTATTACAAGAATTCTTCTTTTAAACCGGTTTTAACCAGTTTCCACCGGATCAAAGGTTCTAACCTCAATTTGCATGTTTTACACTTTATATGCTGTTTTAACCGTATTACAAGAATTCTTCTTTTAAACTGGATCAAACCGGTTTTAACCTCAATTTGCATGTTTTACACTTTATATGCTGTTTTAACCGTATTACAAAATTCTTCTTTAAACCGGTTTAAACCGGTTCTAACCTCAATTATATGTTTTACACTTTATATGCTGTTTTAACCGTATTACAAGAATTCTTCTTTTAAACCGGTTTTAACAGGTTCCAACCGGATCAAACCGGTTCTAACCTCAATTTGCATGTTTTACACTTTATATGCTGTTTTGAACGTATTACAAGAATTCTTCTTTTAAACCGGATCAAACCAGTTTTAACCTCAATTTGCATGTTTTACACTTTATATGCTGTTTTGACCGTATTACAAGAATTCTTCTTTTAAACTGGTTCAAACCGGTTTTAACCTCAATTTCCATGTTTTACACTTTATATGCTGTTTTAACCGTATTACAAGAATTCTTCTTTTAAACCGGTTTTAACCGGTTCCAACCGGATCAAACCGGTTCTAAACTCAATTTGCATGTTTTACACTTTATATGCTGTTTTGACCGTATTACAAGAATTCTTCTTTTAAACCGGTTTAAACCGTTTTCCATCGGATCAAACAGGTTCTAACCTCAATTTGCATGTTTTACACTTTATATGCTGTTTTAACCGTATTACAAGAATTCTTCTTTTAAACCGGTTTAAACCGGTTAATCTGGTTCCAACCGGATAAAACCGTTTTTAACATCATTAATTTCCATGTCTTTTTACACTTTATATGCTGTTTTAACCGTATTACAGTAATTCTTCTTTTAAACCGGTTTTAATCGGTTCCAACTGGATCAAACCGGTTCTAAACTCAATTCGCATGTTTTACACTTTATATGCTGTTTTGACCGTATTACAAAATTCTTCTTTTAAACCGGTTTTAACCAGTTCCAACTGGATCAAACCGGTTCTAACCTCAATTTGCATGTTTTACACTTTATATGCTGTTTTGACTGTATTACAAGAATTCTTCTTTTAAACCGGTTTAACCAGTTCCAACCGGATTAAACCTGTTCTAACCTCAATTTACATGTTTTTTACACTTTATATGCTGTTTTAACCGTATTACAAGAATTCTTCTTTTAAACCGGTTTTAACCGGTTCCAACAGGATCAAACCGGTTCTAACCTCAATTCGCATGTTTTACACTTTATATGCTGTTTTGACCGTATTACAAGAATTCTTCTTTTAAACCGGTTTTAACCGGTTCCAACAGATCAAACCGGTTTTAACCTCAATTTGCATGTTTTACACTTTATATGCTGTTTTGATTTTATTAAAAGAATTCTTCTTTTAAACCGGATTAAACTGGTTCAAACGGTTCTACCTCAATTTGCATATTTATATTATGCTGTTTTGACCGTTTTACAAGAATTCTTCTTTTAAACCGGTTTTAACCGGTTCCAACCGGATCAAACCGGTTCTAACCTCAATTCGCATGTTTTACACTTTATATGCTGTTTTAACCGTATTACAAGAATCTTCTTTTAAACCGGTTTAAACCGGTTCCAACCGGATCAAACAGGTTCTAACCTCAATTTGCATGATTTTTACACTTTATATGCTGTTTTAACGAAATTACAAGATTTCTTCTTTTAAACCGGTTTTAACAGGTTCCAACCGGATCAAACTGGTACTAACCTCAATTTGCATGTTTTTTACACTTTATATGCTCTTTTGATTTTATTAAAGAATTCTTCTTTTAAACCTGATCAAACTGGTTCTAACCTCAATTTGCATGTTTTTACACTTTATATGCTGTTTTAACCGTATTACAAGAATTCTTCTTTATATGCTGTTTTTTAACCGGTTTTAACAGGTTTCAACCAGATCAAACCGGTTCTAACCTCAATTTCATGTTTTACACTTTATATGCTGTTTTAACCGTATTACAAGAATTCTTCTTTTAAACCGGATCAAACCGGTTTAACCTCAATTTGCATTTTTTACACTTTATATGCTGTTTTAACCGTATTACAAGAATTTTCTTTTTTTAAACCATGTTTTTTTTAAAACTGGATTAATCTGGTTCCAACTTTTTTTTTCACTTTATATGCTGTTTTAACCGTATTACAAGAATTCTTCTTTTAAACCGGATCAAACTGCTTTTTAAACTGGATCAAACCATTCTAACCTCAATTCGCATATTTTTTACACTTTATATGCTGTTTTGACTTTATTACAAGAATTCTTCTTTTAAACCGGTTTTAATCAGTTTCCACCAGATCAAACAGGTTCTAACCTCAATTTGCATGTTTTTTCCTTTTATATGCTGTTTTGACCGTATTACAAGAATTCTTCTTTTAAACCGGATCAAACCGGTTCTAACCTCACTTCGCATGTTTTTACACTTTATATGCTGTTTTAACCGTATTACAAGAATTCTTTTTTAAACCGATTTTAACCGGTTCCAACCGGATCAAACCGGTTCTAACCTCAATTCGCATGTTTTACACTTTATATGCTGTTTTGACCGTATTACAAGAATTCTTCTTTTTAAACCGGTTTTAACCGGTTCCAACGAGATCAAATCTATTTTAATATCAATTTGCATGATTTTACACTTTATATGCTCTTTTGATTTTATTAAAAGAATTCTTCTTTTAAACCGGATTAAACTGGTTCTTACCTCAATTTGCATATTTATATTCTGTTTTGACCGTATTACAAGAATCCTTCTTTTAAACAGGTTTTAACCGGTTCCAACCGGATCAAACCGGTTCTAACCTCAATTTGCATGTTTTTACACTTTATATGCTGTTTTGACCAAGAATTCTTCTTTTAAACCTATTTTAACCGGTTCCAACCGGATCAAATCTACTTTTAACCTCAATTTGCATGTTTTACACTTTATATGCTGTTTTGATTTTATTAAAAGAATTCTTCTTTTAAACCGGATTAAACTGGTTCTTACCTCAATTTGCATATTTATATTCTGTTTTGACCGTTTTACAAGAATCCTTCTTTTAAACAGGTTTTAACCGGTTCCAACCGGATCAAACCGGTTCTAACCTCAATTCGCATGTTTTTACACTTTATATGCTGTTTTAACCGAATTACAAGAATTCTTCTTTTAAACCGGTTCCAACCGAATCAAACCGGTACTAACCGATTTTAACCGGATCATACTGGTTCTATCTTCAATTCGTATGTTTTCACACTTTATATGCTGTTTTAAACCGTATTAATAAATTCTTCTTTTAAACAGGTTTTAACCGGTTCCAACCGGATCAAATCGATTTTAATATCAATTTGCATGTTTTTACACTATATATGCTGTTTTGACTGAATTCTTCTTTTAAACCGGATTAAACTAGTTCCTACCACAATTTGCATATTTATACTCTTTTTTGACCGTACTACAAGAAATCTTCTTTTAAACTGGTTTTTAACCGGTTCCAACCTCAATTTGCATGTTTTCACACTTTATATGCTGTTTTGACCGTATTACAAGAATATTTTTTTTTTAAACTGGTTTTAACCGGTTCAAAATAGATCAAACCGATTCTAACATCAATTTGCATATTTTTTACACTTTATATGCTGTTTTACCGTATTACAAGAATTCTTCTTTTAAACCGTATCAAACCGGATCAATCCTCAATTCTGATGTGTTTTACACTTTATATGCTGTTTTGACTTTATTACAAGAATTCTTCTTTTTAAACCGGTTTTAACCGGTTCCAACCGGATCAAACCGGTTTTAACCTCAATTTGCATGTTTTTACACTTTATATGCTGTTTTAACCGTAAACAAGAAATCTCCTTTTAAACCGGATCAAACCGGTTCTAACCTCAATTCGAATGTTTTACACTTTATATGCTGTTTTAACAGTATTACAAGAATTCTTCTTTTAAACCGGTTTAAACCGTTCCAACCGGATCAAACCGGTTTTAACCTCAATTTGCATGTTTTTTACACTTTATATGCTGTTTTGACTTTATTACAAGAATTCTTCTTTTAAACCGGTTTTAACAGGTTCCAACCGGATCAAACTGGTACTAACCTCAATTTGCATGTTTTTACACTTTATATGCTGTTTTTACCGTATTACAAGAATTCTTCTTTTAAACCGGATCAAACCGGTTTTAACCTCTAATCAATTGCATGTTTTAACTTTATATGCTGTTTTGACTGTATTACAAGAATTCTTCTTTTAAACAGGATGAAACTGTAAAAACTGGATCAAACCGGTTCTAACCTCAATTCGCATGTTTTTTTACACTTTATATGCTGTTTTAACCGTATTACAAGAAATCTTAATTTTAACCGGAATAAACAGGTTCTAACCTCAATGTACATGATTTTTACACTTTATATGCTGTTTTAACCAATTACAAGATTTCTTCTTTTAAACCGGTTTTAACAGGTTCCAACCAGATCAAACTGGTTCTAACCTCAATTTGCATGTTTTTTACACTTTATATGCTCTTTTGATTTTATTAAGAATTTTTCTTTTAAACCTGGATTAAACTGGTTCCAACCTCAATTTGCATATTTATAATTCGCATGTTTTGATCGTTTTACAAGAATTTTTCTTTTAAACCGGTTTTAACCGGTTCCAACCTGATCAAACCGGTTCTAACCTCAATTCGCATGTTTTACACTTTATATGCTGTTTTGACCGTATTACAAGAATTCTTCTTTTAAACCGGTTTTAACCGGTTATAACCTAAATTTGCATGTTTTACACTTTATATGCTGTTTTTGATTTTATTAAAAGAATTCTTCTTTTAAACCGGTTTTAACCGGTTCCAACCTGATCAAACCGGTTTTAACCTCAATTTGCATGTTTTTACACTTTATATGCTGTTTTAACCAAATTACAAAATTCTTCTTTTAAACCGGTTTTAACAGGTTCCAACCGGATCAAACCGGTTCTAACCTCAATTCGCATGTTTTACACTTTATATGCTGTTTTAACCGTATTACAAGAATTCTTCTTTTAAACCGGATCAAACCAGTTTAACCTCAATTTGCATTTGTTTACACTTTATATGCTGTTTTAACCGTATTACAGGATCTTCTTTTTTTATACCGGTTCCAACTGGATTAATCTGGTTCCAACCAGATAAAACCGGTTCTAACCTCAATTTCCATGTTTTACACTTTATATGCTGTTTTGACCGTATTACAAGAATTCTTCTTTTAAACTGGTTTTAACCGGTTTCAAACGGATCAAACCGGTTTTAACCTCAATTCTCATGTTTTTTACACTTTATATGCTGTTTTTGACCGTATTACAAGAATTCTTCTTTTAAACCGGTTTAAACCGTTTTCCATCCAAATCAAATAGGTTCTTACCTCAATTTGCATGTTTTTTACACTTATATGCTGTTTTAACCGTATTACAAGAATTCTTCTTTTTTAAACCGGTTTAAACCAGTTTTAATCTGGACCCAACCGGATACAAACTTCGATTTGTAACATTAATTTCCATGTTTTTCACTTTATATGCTGTTTTAAACCGTATTACAATAATCTTCTTTTTTAAACCGTTTTAATCTGTTTTAACTGGATCAAACGGGTTAAAACCAATTCGCATGTTTTACACTTTATATGCTGTTTTAACCGATTACAAGAATTCTTCTTTTAAACCGGTTTTAACCAGTTCCCACTGAAGATCAAACAGGTTCTAACCTCAAATTGCATGTTTTACACTTTTATATGCTGTTTTTAACTTGTATTACAAAAAATCTTCTTTTAAACCGGATTTAACCGGTTTCAACCTCAATTCGCATGTTTTAACACTTTATATGCTGTTTTAACCGTATTAAAAAATTCTTCTTTTAAAACCAAATCAAACCAGTTTTAACCTCAATTTGCATGATTTTACACTTTATATGCTGTTTTAACCGTATTACAAGAATTCTTCTTTTTAAACCGGATTAAACCAGTTCCTAAAGGATCAAACCGGTTTTAAACTCAATTCGCATGTTTTACACTTCTTATATGCTGTTTTAACGTATTACAAGAATTCTTCTTTTAAACTGGTTTTAAC
>NW_027467782.1:8322895-8385838 GCF_004210375.1 Tachypleus tridentatus | reverse complement strand
CCCCAATATGTTTAAAGTAGGACATTTCCCCACTGCTTACCCCACGTTGCTTGTGTCATTTCACCTAATGCTTTTCCTTGTTGATGGGGACATTTACCCCACTGCTTACCCCCGTTGCAGGGACAATTCCCTCTGTGTTTACCTCCGTTGCTAAGTACATTTCCTCACTGGTGACACTGATGCTAGGGACATTTCGGACACTGCTTTTCCCATTGCTGGGTACATTTCCCCAACTGCTTACTCCCCGTTTATAGAAACATTTCCTCCACTGTTTACCCTCTTTGCTTCTGGAGATTTTCCGTGCTGCTTACCCCATTGCTCGGAAGATTCCCAACTGCTTACACCCCTTTGCTAGGAACATTTCGGATGCTGCTTACCCCCCTGTTGCTAGGAACAATTCACCCAATGCTTACCCCGGTGGTTAGGGACATTTTCCCCACTGAATACACCCCCATTGCTGGGGATTTATAAGGACATTTCCCTTTTGCTTATCACCGTTGTTAGGGACATTTCCTTTACTGTTTATCCATGTTGCTAGGAACATTTTCCCTTACTACTTATCAACTGTTGATAAGGGCATTTCCCTACTGTTTACCTCCGTTGCTAGGGACATTTTCTAGTAATACACCCTGTTGCTAGGAAATTTCCCCACTGAAAACATCCCATTATAAGGGACATTTCCCCTACTGCTAACCTCAATTGCCAAGGACATTAAACCTACTGCTTTCCTCCGTTGTTGCGGACATTTCGGACGCTGTTTACTTCCGTTGGAGGGACATTTTCAACACTGCTCATACCATGTTGGTGGGGACATTTCCTACACAGTTCACCCCATTGCTAGGGAAATTATAGACACTTCTTCACCCCGTACTAGGGACATTTCCCCCACTGCTTACCCCACGTTGCTTGTGTCATTTCACCTAATGCTTTTCCTTGTTGATAGGAACATTTACCCCACTGCTTACCCCCGTTGCAAGGGACAATTCCCTCTGTGTTTACCTCCGTTGCTAAGTACATTTCCTCACTGAGTGACACTGATGCTAGGGACATTTCGGACACTGCTTTTCCCCATTGCTAGGTACATTTCCCCAACTGCTTACTCCCCGTTTATAGAAACATTTCCTCCACTGTTTACCCTCTTTGCTTCGGAAATTTTCCGTACTGCTTACCCCATTGCTCAGAAGATTTCCCCAACTGCTTACACCCTTTGCTGGGAACATTTCGGATACTGCTTACCCCCGTTGCTAGGAACAATTCACCCAATGCTTACCCCGGTGGTTAGGGACATTTTTCCCACTGAATACACCCCATTTATAAGGACATTTCCCTTTTGCTTATCACCGTTGTTAGGGACATTTACTTTACTGTTTATCCATGTTGCTAGGAACATTTTCCTTACTACTTATCAACTGTTGCTAAGGGCATTTCCCCACTGTTTACCTCCGTTGCTAGGGACATTTTCTAGTAATACACCCTGTTGCTAGGGAAATTTCCCCCACTGAAAACATCCCATTAATAAGGACATTTCCCCTACTGCTAACCTCAATTGCCAAGGACATTAAACCTACTGCTTTCCTCCGTTGTTACGGACATTTCGGACGCTGTTTACTTCCGTTGGAAGGGACATTTTCAACACTGCTCATACCATGTTGGTGGGGACATTTCCTACACAGTTCACCCCCATTGCTAGGGAAATTATAGACACTTCTTCACCCCGTACTAGGGACATTTCAGACACTGCTTACCCCATGTTGCTAGGGACATTTCCCACACTTCATACCCACGTTCGTAAGGACATTTCCCCCACTATTTACCACCCTTTTATAGTGACCCTGCTTACCCCATCGTTTCTAGAGATATTTCCCTCACTGCTTACACCCGTTGCTATGGAAATTTTCCCCACTGCTTATCCCGGTTCTTAGGGACATTTCCCCACTGTTTAGCCACGTTGCTAAAGACATTTCGGAATCTGCCTGCACCATTGCTAGGAATATTTCCAACACTACTTACCCCCGTTGCTAGGGACATTTCGGACACTGCTTAACCCTTTACTATGAAGATTTCACCCACTCTTTACCTCCGTTGCTAGGGACATTTACCCACTGCTTAAAACCGTTCCTGGATATTTTGGACACTGCTTACCCCCGTTGCAAGGGACGTTTCCACCACTTCGTAATCCCCGTTTCTAGAGACATTTCCCTCACTGTTTAAACACGTTGCTAGGTATTCTTTCCCCACTGCTTACCCACGTTGCTAGGGACATTTCTGACATGGCTGACCCCCATTGCTAGGGACAATTTACCCGGTTCTTACCCCCATTGCTAGGGACATTTCCCCTACTGTCTACACACACGTTTCTACGGACATTGAACAACTGTTACCCACACTTGCTAGGGACATTTCCCCCACTGCTTACTTCCCGTTTTAAGGAATCATCCAATGTTTACCCCGTTTTTTCGGAAATTTTCCCCACTGCTTACCCCCGTTGCTAAGGAGATTTCCCTCACTGCTTATTCTGGTTGCTAGGGACATTTCTGACAATGCTTACCCCCGTTGCTAGGGATATTTCTGTCACTGCTTACCTTGTTGCTAGGGACATTTACCTTACTAATTACCTCTGTTGCTTAGGGCATTTCCCAACTGCTTACACCCAATGCTAAAGACATTTCCCCACAGCTTATCTCTGTTGCTGCTGCGCATTAAACCCACTACTTACCTCCATTGTTAGGGACATTTTGGACACTGCTTACTCCCATTGGTTAGAACATTTTCGACACTGCTTATACCCCTTTGCTGGGGACATTTCCCCCACTACTAACCCATTGCTAGGGACATTTCTGACACTGCTTACCACCATTTGCTAGGGACACTGCTTACTCCCCGTTTCTCGAGACATTTCCCGCACTGCTTATCTCCATTGCTAGGGATATTTCCGACACTACTTATCCCCTGTTGCTAGGGCCAATTCACTCAGTGCTTAACCCCATTGCTAAGGACATTTCCCCCACTTCTTATTCCCCGTTTCTAGGGACATTTACCTTACTGGTTATATCCGTTTCTAGGAACAGTTCCCCCACTGAATACACCCCGCTGCTAAGGACATTTCCCCCACTTCTTATTCCCCGTTTCTAGGGACATTTACCTTACTGGTTATATCCGTTTCTAGGAACAGTTCCCCCACTGAATACACCCCGCTGCTAAGGACATTTCCCCCACTTCTTATTCCCCGTTTCTAGGGACATTTACCTTACTGGTTATATCCGTTGCTACTGTCATTTCACCCAACGCTTACCCATGTTGCTAGGGTCATTTCGGACACTGCTTAACCCTTTACTATGGAGATTTCACCCACTCTTTACCTCCGTTGCTAGGGGCATTTACCCACTGCTTAAAACCGTTCCTAAGGATATTTTGGACACTGCTTACCCCACGTTGCAAGGGACGTTTCCACCACTTCGTAATCCCCGTTTCTAGAGACATTTCCCTCACTGTTTAAACACGTTGCTAGGTATTCTTTCCCCACTGCTTACCCACGTTGCTAGGGACATTTCTGACATGGCTGACCCCCATTGCTAGGGACAATTTACCCGGTTCTTACCCCCATTGCTAGGGACATTTCCCCTACTGTCTACACACGTTTCTACGGACATTGAACAACTGTTACCCACACTTGCTAGGGACATTTCCCCCACTGCTTACTTCCCGTTTTTAGGGATCCTCCAATGTTTACCCCGTTTTTTCGGAAATTTTCCCCACTGCTTACCCCCGTTGCTAAGGAGATTTCCCTCACTGCTTATTCTGGTTGCTAGGGACATTTCTGACAATGCTTACCCCCGTTGCTAGGGATATTTCTCTCACTGCTTACCTTGTTGCTAGGGACATTTACCTTACTAATTACCTCTGTTGCTTAGGGCATTTCCCAACTGCTTACACCCAATGCTAAAGACATTTCCCCCACAGCTTATCTCTGTTGCCAAGCGCATTAAACCCACTACTTACCTCCATTGTTAGGGACATTTTGGACACTGCTTACTCCCATTGGTTAGAACATTTTCGACACTGCTTATACCCCTTTGCTGGGGACATTTCCCCCACTACTTACCCCATTGCTAGGGACATTTCTGACACTGCTTACCACCATTTGCTAGGGACACTGCTTACTCCCCGTTTCTCGAGACATTTCCCGCACTGCTTATCTCCATTGCTAGGGATATTTCCGACACTACTTATCCCTGTTGCTAGGGCCAATTCACTCAGTGCTTAACCCCATTGCTAAGGACATTTCCCCCACTTCTTATTCCCCGTTTCTAGGGACATTTACCTTACTGGTTATATCCGTTTCTAGGAACAGTTCCCCCACTGAATACACCCCGCTGCTAAGGACATTTCCCCCACTTCTTATTCCCCGCTTCTAGGGACATTTACCTTACTGGTTATATCCGTTGCTACTGTCATTTCACCCAACGCTTACCCATGTTGCTAGGGTCATTTCCCCACTGTGTTACCCCACGTTGCTTGTGTCATTTCACCCAATGCTTATCCCTGTTGATAGGGACATTTCCCCCACTGCTTACCCCGTTGCTCGGGATATTTCCCCCACTGTTTACCCCGTTGCTAACGACATTTTCCCACTGATTAACACCGTTGCTAGGGACATTTCCGACACTGCTTACCCCCATTGCTAGGATCATTTACCCCACTGAATACATTT
The DNA here is from genome assembly GCF_004210375.1 of Tachypleus tridentatus. NCBI lineage: Eukaryota > Metazoa > Arthropoda > Merostomata > Xiphosura > Limulidae > Tachypleus > Tachypleus tridentatus. The sequence continues at coordinate 8,381,127 of NW_027467782.1, read as the reverse complement.
CGTTGCTAAGAACATTTCCCCACTGCTTACCTCAGTTGCCAAGGATATTAAATCCACTGCTTACCTCCATTGTTAGGGATATTCCGGACACTCTTTACTCCCGTTGGTAGGACATTTTCGACACTCCTTATACCCCGTTGCTGCGGACACTTCCTGCACTTTTTACCCCCGCTGCTGGGAAAATTTTAGACACTGCCTAACCCCGTTGCTAGGGACATTTCCGACACTGCTTACCCCTGTTGCTAGGGGCATTTCCCCACTGCTTGCGACCCTTTGCTAGTGACCCTGCTTACTGCCCATTTCTAAGGACATTCCCCTACTGCTTACCCACGTTGCAAAGGACATTTTAGACATTGCTTACCCCCGTTGTTAAAGATATTTCCTTTACTATTTACCTCAGTTGCTTGGGACATTTCCACCACTTATTAAACTCCGTTCCTAATAAAATTTTTGACACTGCTCACTCCCGTTGCTGTCTACATTTCCCCAGTTCTTACCCCCGTTTTTAGGAATATTCTTCCCACTGCTTACCCCCGTTGCTAGGGACGTTTCCCTTACTGTTTACCACCCGTTGCTAGAGACATTTTCCTCACTTTTCCCCTATTGTTAGGGTACTTTTCCCTACTGATTACCCCTGTTGCTAGGGAAATTTCCCCCACTGCTTATCCCCGTTGCTAAAGACATTTCCCCCTACTCACTCCCATTACTAAAGACGTTTTGAACACTGCTTACCTCAGTTGTCAAGGATATTGAACCCACTGCTTACCTCCATTGTTAGGGATATTTTAAACACTACTCACTCCCGTTGGTAGGGACATTTTCGACACTGCTTATATCCGTTGCTGGGGACACTTCCTGCACTTTTTACCCTCGCTGCTAGAAAAAGTTTAGACACTGCCTTTCCCCGTTGCTAGGGTCATTTCCGACACTGCTTACCCCTGTTGCTAGAGACATTTCCCCACTGCTTACCACTCTTTGCTAGAAACCCTGCTTACTGCCAATTTCTAAGGACATTCCCCTACTGCTTACCCACGTTGCTAGGGACATTTTAGACACTGCTTACCCCTTTGTTAAAGATATTTCCGACACTACTTACCCCGTTGCTAGGGACATTTCCCCCACTGTTTACCCCTGTTGCTTGGGACATTTCCGTCACTGCTTACCCCCGTTGCTAGAGTCATTTCCCTCATTCAATACATCCTATTGCTTTGGATATTTCCCCCTCAGCTTACCTCAGTTGCCAAGGACATTAAACTCACTGCTTACCTCCGTTGTTAGGGATATTTCAAACACTGCTTACTCCAGGTGGTAGGGACATTTTCGACAATGCTTATACCCCGTTGCTGGGAAATTTCCCCCAGTACTTACCCCAGTTGTTAGGGATATTTCGGACACTGCTTACTCCCGTTCCTAGGGACTTTTCCGACACTGTTTACCCCGTTGCTGGGGACATTTTCCCCACTACTTACCACCATTGCTAGGGACATTTCCCACTGCTTACCCCATTGAAGGGACATTTCCTTCACTGTTTACCCCATTGTTAAAAAAATTTTAGACACTGCTTACCCACTTTGCTATGGACATTTCCGATACTGCTTACTTCCCATTGCTAGGGACATTTCCCACACTTCTTATCCCTCTTGCTAGGGACATTTCCCCCTCTGCTTACTGCCCTTTGCTAGGGACATTTCCCACACTTCTTATCCCTCTTGCTTGGGACATTTCCCCCTCTGCTTACTGCCCTTTGCTAGGGACCTTGCTTATCCCCGTTTCTTGAGACATTTCCCTCACTGTTTAGACCCATTGCTAGTAAAATTTTACCTACTGCTTACCCTTGTTCCTAAGGACATTCCCCTACTGCTTACCGACGTTGCTAGGGACATTTTAGACACTGCTTACCCCCGTTACTAGGTATATTTCCCACTGATTACACTCCGTTGCTAGGGAAATTTCTCCCACTGCTTCATCCAATTGTGAAGGACTTTTCCCTCACTACTTACCCTTGTTACTAAGAACATTTTAAACACTGCTTACCCCTGTTGCTAGGGACATTTCAGACACTGCTTACTCCCGGTGGTAGGGACATTTTCGACACTGCTTATACCCCGTTGCTTGGGACATTTCCCCCACTACTTACCCCTGTTGCTAGGGACATTTCCCCCACTGCTTACCACCCTTTGCTAGGGACCCTGTTTACCCCCGTTTCCAGAGACATTTTTCTCACTGTTTATACACGTTGCTTTGGAAATTTTCTCCACTGCTTACCCCAGTTGCTAGTGACATTTTGGACACTGCTTACCACTGTTGCTAGGGGCATTTCACCCACTGCTTAACCACGTTTCTAAGAACATTTCATCAACTGTTTACCTTTATTGCTAGGTTCATTCCCCCAGTGAATATACACCGTTGCTAGGGACATTTCACCTACTGCTTACTCCGTTGCTAGGGACATTTACCTCCGTTGCTAAGGACATTTCCCAACTGCTTACCCCCATTGCTAAGGACATTTCCCCCACTGCATACACCCGTTGCTAAGGACATTTTCCCACTGATTAACACCGATTCTAGGAACATTTCCGACACTGCTTACCCCTGTTGCTTGTGTCATTTCCGACCCTGCTTAACACCCGTTGTTTGGGACATTCCTTCACTGCCTATACCTGTTTCTAGGGGCATTTCGGACACTGCTTACCTCCGTTGCTATGGACATTTCCGACACTGCTTACCCCGTTGCTAGCGACATTTCCCCAGTTCTTACCGCCGTTGCTAGGGATATTCTTCTTACTGCTTTCACCCGTTGCTAGGGACATTTCCCCCACTGCTTAACCCCGTTGCTAAATATATTTTCCCTACTGTTTACCTCAGTTGCTAGGGGCATTTCCCACAATAATTACACCCAGTTGCTAGGGATATTTCTACAACTGTTTACTCCCATTGCTAGGGATATTTACCCCACTTTTTTTGCCCTATTGCTAGGGTCCTTTTCTTCACTGATTACCTTTGCTGGTAGAGACATTTCCCCCATTGCTTATTCTCGTTGATACGGACATATCCTACACTGTTTTCCCCACGATGCTAGGGATATTTCCCTTACAGCTTACAACCTGTTGCTAGGGTCATTTCCCTACTGTTTACCTCTGTTGCTAAAAACATTTCCCGTAGAATACAACCCATTGCTAGGGAAATTTTCATCACTACGTACTTCCATTACTTAAGACATTTTGGACACTGCTTACCCCCGTTTCTAGGGGCATTTCCGACACTACTTACCCCTATTGCTTTGGACATTTCCCCCCACTTCTTACCCCCATTGCTAGGGATATTTTCCCCACGCTTTACCACCGTTTCTAAAGACATTCCCCCACTGTTTACCCACGTTGCTAGGGATATTTCGGACACTGCTTACTCCCGTTGATAGGGACATTTTCGACACTGCTTACACCCCATTGATGTTGACATTTCCCCCTCTACTTACCCCGATTGCTAGGGACATTTCCCTCTGCTTACCCCCGTTGAAAAAGACATTTTCTTCACTGTTTACTCCCGTTGCTAAAGAAATTTTAGACACTGCTTACCCCCGTTGCTAGGGACATTTCCGACACTGCTTCCCCCATTGCTAGGGACATTTCCCACACTTATTACCCACGTTGCTAGGGACATTTCCCCCACTGCTTACCACCCTATGCTAGGGACCTTGCTTACCCCCCGTTTCCAGAGACATTTCCCTCACTGTTTACACCCGTTGCTAGGGAAAGATTCCCCACTGCTTACTCCCGTTCCTAAGGACATTCCCCCACTGCTTAACCAGGTTGCTAAGGACATTTTGGACACTGCTTTCTCGTTGCTAGGGGCATTTTCTCCACTGTTTACCACCCGTTGCTATGGACATTTTCCCCACTGTTTACCTCCGTTGCTATGGACATTTCCCACTGAATACACCCCGTTGCTAGAGAAATTTCCCCCACTTCTTACCCCGTTGCAAGGACATTTCCCCACAACTTACACACGTTACTAAGGACATTTTGGATATTGCTTTCCCCCGTTGGACCGCGGAGTGTTGAGGTGCGTAGCGCGTAAAGTCATCTGTCCACAGTTGCAACACACAGTACCGAGTTCCAAACTGCCTCTGAAAGCAACGTCAGCACAAAAACTGTTCGTCAGGAGCTTAATAAAATGGGTTTCCATGGCCGAGCAGCCGGACGCAAACCTAAAATCAAGATGCACAATACCAAGCGTCGGCTGAGCGGTATAAAGCACACCGCCATTGGATTCTGTAGAAATGGAAAAGCGTTTTCTGGAGAAATGAATCATACCTCACTATCTGGCAGTCTGACGAACGAATCTGGGTTTAGCTGACTCCAGAACGCTACCTTCCTGAATGCTTAGTGCCAATTCTAAAGTTTTATGGTTGAGGAGTCTGTCAACACTACTCATTAACTGTCGTTTTGTCAGCAATTCAGATAATTTAAAAATGTTTGTGGAAACGTATTTTAATACATTTTAATTTCTGAAGAAAGAAAATTGTAACCAGTTATTTAATTTGTTAACTTGGTTGATCCATTAATGTTTTTAATAGAACTTTGATGCTTCAAATGACTTTATTACAACATAAACTAATTTTAATTCCGTGATTTGTTGTACGCCTGCATTATATTGTGAATAAACTGTTAGTGCCATCTGATCAATGATTTGAGTATTACTTAGAAAGACAATTTGATTTGCTGTATATGTCCAAACTTTTATATGAATAAGTATGAAAGAGAAATGAAATTATTGGTAATGGTAAATTTGAGAAATATTTTCACAAAAGTAGCTTTTCTATTTTAAAATAAACTTATTATTAAAGGTAAAATATTTATTAATATTAAGTCTTAGCATATACTAGGGCCGGGCATGGTTAAGGCGCTCGACTCGTAAACATGTTCGCTCTTTCAGCCGTGGGGCATTATTATATGATAGTCACTCCCTCTATTTCTTGGTGAAAGAGTTTCCCAGGAGATGGCGATGGGTGGTACTGCCTAGCTGGCTTCTCTGTAGCCTTACACTGCTAAATTAAGTACGGCTAACGCAGATAGCCATTTTGTATTTTTGCTCCGAAATTCAAAAAACAAACAAGCCATATATTAGAGATTAAAATATTGTGTAAGTTTTGAGTCACACTATTACTACTTCTTGTAAGAAGTAAGGATTATTTTTATTAAACTTGTATAGTTTATATAGTATTTCAATTATTATTGTCAATAACAACTCGGTGAAAATGAATTGAACCTACTATTTATGATAAATATGTAAAAGGCCTCCATTGGCACAGCGGGATGTCTGCATACTTATATTGCTAAAAACCGTGTTTCCATAGTCGTGGTGAGTAAAGCACAAATATCCTTTTGTTTTCTTCATCCACGAGTGCGGCGGTAAGTCTACAAATTTACAATGCTAAAAACAAGGGTTCGATTCCCCTCGGTGGACTCAACAAATAGCCTGATGTGGCTCAACTATAAAAAACACACACACACACTTTTTGTCTTACACTGTAAAATTAGGGACGGCTAGCGCAGATAGCCCTCGAGTAACTTTGCGCGAAATTCAAAACAAACAAAATCCCTTTGTTTCACCCATGTAGGTTAAATTGCACGTGTCACAACGCTTGGAGAGTTATTTTCAAAATTTTATTAACTTACATTTTAACCACTTACGTCAATGAGATTAGCATCAAAACGTAGTTCATAATCTAAATTTTAAAATTATATATGTTTTAATTTCCTAATTTAAGAGGAAATGTAAAGACAAAAGTTAAGTATCTATTACTGTATGTCACATAATACCTCCAGCTGTCTTATTACTCAGTTTCTGTTTTATCACGCCCACTATTCAACATGTACAAATACTTAAAGAAATAGAAACTCGAATTTGAGCTACGGACATGATAAATGTAAAATAAGAACCTCCCTCTTCTATGATTTGTCGAGATAGCAATATATTTAGCAAATCAACATGAGTAACTCCGCCCTTCTAACCAATCATTTGAAAGTTTTTAAGTAGTACCACCGACTACTGTGACCAATAGAAAGAGTATTTTACCGGGTACGTAATTCTGACAATTGTTTGTAAATATGTGATCAATAAGACGTTTCTCTGGAAAGGAATGGGATTTTTCAACCCACATATATTTTACTTAGAGACCCGACTAAATTACAGGGATATTAAAGATACTAACACAGTAATTTGATGTGTGTTTTTATTTATCAAAAGTTCATATTTGAAGTATACACAACCCGCTCGCAAGTGCAAAGAAAGCTTAATGATAGTACACATGTACGAGTGCACAAGTTCGTACTCGAAATCTGTGTTTTTCAAAGTATTTCTCATTTACTTTCTATTTATTAAGAAATACGACTCAAATTTAAACATTTATGAGTAAATAGTTATTTGTATATTTCTACACACATGTAACGAACGGTATATTTACAAGAATTCTTCTTCTAAAGCGGTTCAAACCGGATTAATCTGGTTCCAACCGGTTCAAACCGGTTCTAACCTCAATTTCCATGTTTTTACACTTTATATGCTGTTTTAACTGTATTACAAGAATCCTCCTTTTAAACCGGATCAAACTGGTTCTAACCTCAATTCGTATGTTTTTACACTTTATATGCTGTTTTAACATTATTAAAAGAAATCTTTTTTTAAACCGGATCAAACCGATTCTAACCTCAATTTCCATTATTTACACTTGATATGCTGTTTTATCCGTATTACAGTAATTCTTCTTTTAAACCGGATCAAACCGGTTCCAACCTCAATTGGCATGTTTTTACACATTATAGGCTGTTTTAACCGTATTACAAGAATTCTTCTTTTAAACCGGTTTTAACAAGTTCCAACCGAATCAAACGGGTTGTAACATAAATTTGCATATTTTACCCTTTGTATGCTCTTTTGATTTGATTAAAAGATTTCTTCATTTAAACCGGATTAAACTGGTTCCTACCTCAATTTGCATATTTATATTCTGTTTTGACCGTACTACAAGAAATCTTTTTTAAACCGGTTTTAAACGGTTCCAACCTGATCAAACCGGTTCTAACCTCAATTCGCATGTTTTTACACTTTATATGATGTTTTGACCGTATTACAAGAATCCTCCTTTTAAACCGGATCAAACCGGTTCTAACGTCAATTCGGATGTTTTTACACTTTATATGCTGTTTTAACCGTATCACAAGAAATCTTCTTTTAAACCGGATGAAACTTCCAACTGGATTAAACCTGTTCTAACCTCAATGTACATGTTTTTACACTTTATATGCTCTTTTAACCGAATTACAAGAATTCTTCTTTCCAACCGGTTTTAACCAGTTTCAAACGGATCAAACTGGTTTTAACCTCAATTCGCATGTTTTTACACTTTATATGCTGTTTTGACCGTATTAGAAGAATTCTTCTTTTAAACCCGTTTTAACCGGTTCAAACCAGATTAAACCGGTCGTAACCTCAATTTGCATGTTTTTACACTTTAGATGCTCTTTTGAATTTATTAAAAGAATTCTTCTTTTAAACAGGATTAAACTGGTTCCTACCTGAATTTGAATATTTATACTCTATTTTGAGAGTACTACAAGAAATCTCCTTTTAAACCAGTTTTAACCATTTCCATCCTGATCAAACGGGTTCTACACTCAATTCGTATGTTTTTACATTTATATGCTGTTTTGACTTTATTACTAGAATTCTTCTTTTTAACCGGTTTTAACCGTTTTCCACCGAATCAAACAGGTTCTTACCTCAATTCGCATGTTTTTACACTTTATATGCTGTTTTGACCGTATTACAAGAATTCTTCTTTGAAACCTGTTTTAACCAGTTCCCACTGAATCGAACAGGTTCTAACCTCAATTTGCATGTTTTTACACTTTATATGCTGTTTTAACCGTATTACAAGAATTCTTCTTTTAAACCGGATCAAACCTGTTCCAACTGGATCAAACCGGTTCTAACCTCAATTTGCATGTTTTTACACTTTATATGCTGTTTTAACCGTATTACAAGATTTCTTCTTTTAAACCGGTTTTAACAGGTTCCAACCGGATCAAACTGGTTCTAACCTCAATTTGCATGTTTTACACTTTATATGCTGTTTTGACCGTATTACAAGAATTCTTCTTTTAAACTGGTTTAAACCGGTTCAAACCTGATCAAACCGGTTTTAACCTCAATTTGCATGTTTTACACTTTATATGCTGTTTTGACCGTATTACAAGAATTCTTCTTTTAAACCGGTTTTAACCATTTCCCACCGGATCAAACCGGTTCTAACCTCAATTTGCATGTTTTACACTTTATATGCTGTTTTAACCGTATTACAAGAATTCTTCTTTTAAACCGGTTTTAACCGGTTCCAACCTGATCAAACCGGTTTTAACCTCAATTTACATGTTTTTACACTTTATATGCTGTTTTAACCAAATTACAAGAATTCTTCTTTTAAACCGGTTTTAACAGGTTCCAACCGGATCAAACTGGTTCTAACCTCAATTTGCATGTTTTACACTTTATATGCTGTTTTAACCGTATTACAAGAATTCTTCTTTTAAACCAGATCAAACCGGTTTTAACCTCAATTTGCATGTTTTACACTTTATATGCTGTTTTAACCGTATTACAAGAATTTCTTCTTTTAAACCGGTTCCAACTGGATTAATTAAACCTGGTTCCAACCAGATCAAACTGGTTCTTACCTCAATTTCCATGTTTTACACTTTATATGCTGCTTTGACCGTATTAGAAGAATTCTTCTTTTAAACCAAATCAAACCAGTTTTATCCTCAATTTGCATGATTTTACACTTTATATGCTGTTTTGACCGTATTACAAGAATTCTTCTTTTAAAGTGGTTTAAACCGGTTCTAACATCAATTTCCATGTTTTTACACTTTATATGCTGTTTTAACCGTATTACAGTAGTTCTTCTATTAAACCGGATTAAACCAGTTCCCAAAGGATCAAACCGGTTTTAACCTCAATTCGCATGTTTTTACACTTTATATGCTGTTTTAACCAAATTACAAGAATTCTTCTTTTAAACCGGTTTTAACAGGTTCCAACCGGATCAAACTGGTTCTAACCTCAATTCGCATGTTTCTACACTTTACATGCTGTTTTGACCGTATGAAAAGAATTCTTCTTTTAAACCAAATCAAACCAGTTTTATCCTCAATTTGCATGTTTTTACACTTTATATGCTGTTTTAACCGTATTACAGTAATTCTTCTTTTAAACCGGATTAAACCAGTTCCCAAGGATCAAACCGGTTTTAACCTCAATTCGCATGTTTTACACTTTATATGTGTTTTAACCAAATTACAAGAATTCTTCTTTTAAACCGGTTTTAACAGGTACCAACCGGATCAAACTGGTACTAACCTCAATTTGCATGTTTTTACACTTTATATGCTGTTTTAACCGTATTACAAGAATTCTTCTTTTAAACCGGTTTTAACCAGTTCCAACCGGATCAAACGGGTTAAAACCAATTCGCATGTTTTACACTTTATATGCTGTTTTGACCGTATTACAAGAATTCTTCTTTTAAACCGGTTTTAACCAGTTCCAACTGAATCAAACAGGTTCTAACCTCAATTACATATTTTACACTTTATATGCTGTTTTGACCGTATTACAAGAATTCTTCTTTTAAACCGGATCAAACCAGTTCCAACCGGATCAAACTGGTTCTAACCTCAATGTACATGTTTTTACACTTTATATGCTGTTTTAACCGTATTACAAGAATTCTTCTTTTAAACCGGTTTTAACAGGTTCCTCAACCGGATGTTTTACACTTTATATGCTGTTTTAACCGTATTACAAGAATTCTTCTTTTAAACCAAATCAAACCAGTTTTAACCTCAATTTGCATGTTTTTACACTTTATATGCTGTTTTAACCGTATTACAAGAATTCTTCTTTTAAACCGGTTTTAAACCGGTTCCAACATCAATTTGCATGTTTTTACACTTTATATGCTGTTTTAACCGTATTACAGAATTCTTCTTTTAAACCGGATTAAACCAGTTCCTTTTAAACCGGATTCCAACCTGATCAAACCGGTTTTAACAATTCGCATGTTTTACACTTTATATGCTGTTTTAACCGTATTACAAGAATTCTTCTTTTAAACCGGTTTTAACCGGATATAACCTAAATTTGCATGTTTTACACTTTATATGCTCTTTTTGATTTTATTAAAAGAATTCTTCTTTTAAACCGGATTGAACTGGTTCCTACATCAATTTGCATATTTATATTTTGTTTTGACCGTATTACAAGAAATCTTCTTTTAAACCGGTTTTAACCGGTTCCAACCTGATCAAACCGGTTTTAACCTCAATTTGCATGTTTTTACACTTTATATGCTGTTTTAACCGTATTACAAGAATTCTTCTTTTAAACCGGTTTTAACAGGTTCCAACCGGATCAAACCGGTTCTAACCTCAATTTGCATGTTTCTACACTTTACATGCTGTTTTAACCGTATTACAAGAATTCTTCTTTTAAACCGGTTTTAACCATCAAACCAGATTTTAACCTCAATTTGCATGTTTTTACACTTTATATGCTGTTTTAACCGTATTACAAGAATTCTTCTTTTAAACCGGTTTTAACAGGTTCCAACCGGATCAAACCGGTTCTAACCTCAATTTCCATGTTTTACACTTTATATGCTGTTTTGACCGTATTACAAGAATTCTTCTTTTAAACCGGTTTTAACCATTTCCAACCGGATCAAACCGGTTCTTACCTCAATTCGCATGTTTTACACTTTATATGCTGTTTTGACCGTATTACAAGAATTCTTCTTTTAAACCGGTTTAAACCGTTTTCCAACCGAATCAAACAGGTTCTTACCTCAATTTGCATATTTTTACACTTTATATGCTGTTTTAACCGTATTACAGGAATTCTTCTTTTAAACCGGTTTTAACCGGTTCCAACTGGATCAAACGGGTTAAAAACCAATTCGCATGTTTTTACACTTTATATGCTGTTTTGACCGTATTACAAGAATTCTTCTTTGAAACCGGTTTTAACCAGTTCCCACTGAATCAAACAGGTTCTAACCTCAAATTGCATATTTTACACTTTATATGCTGTTTTGACTGTATTACAAGAAATCAATTGTTTATAAACCGGATCACAAGCAGTTCCAACCGGATTAAATCTGATCTAACCTCAATGTACATGTTTTTTACACTTTATATGCTGTTTTAACCAAATTACAAGAATTCTTCTTTTAAACCGGTTTTAACCGGTTTTAACCGGATCAAACCGGTTTTAACCTCAATTTGCATGTTTTACACTTTATATGCTGTTTTAACCGTATTACAAGAATTCTTCTTTTAAACCGGATCAAACCAATTTTAACCTCAATTTGCATGTTTTTACACTTTATATGCTCTTTTGAATTTATTAAAATAATTCTTTTTTTAAACAGGATTAAACTGGTTCCTACCTCAATTTGAATATTTATACTCCATTTTGAGAGTACTACAAGAAATCTTCTTTTAAACCAGTTTTAACCATTTCCAACCTGATCAAACCGGTTCTAACCTCAATTCGCATGTTTTTACACTTTATATGCTGTTTTGACTTTATTACAAGAATTCTTCTTTTAAACCGGTTTTAACAGTTTTCCACCGAATCAAACAGGTGCTTACCTCAATTTGCATGTTTTTACACTTTATATGCTGTTTTGACCGTATTACAAGAATTCTTCTTTTAAACCGGTTTTAACCGGTTCCAACCGGATCAAACTGGTACTAACCTCAATTTGCATGTTTTACACTTTATATGCTGTTTTAACCGTATTACAAGAATTCTCCTTTAAACCGGATCAAACCGGTTCTTACCTCAATTTGCATGTTTTACACTTTATATGTTTTATGTTTTAACCGTATTACAAGAATTCTTCTTTTAAACCGGATTCAAACCTGTTCTAACCTCAATGTACATGTTTTTACACTTTATATGCTGTTTTAACCGTATTACAAGAATTCTTCTTTTAAACCGGTTTTAACAGGTTCCAACCGGATCAAACTGGTTCTAACCTCAATTTGCATGTTTTTTACACTTTATATGCTGTTTTGACCGTATTACAAGAATTCTTCTTTTAAACCGGATCAAACCAGTTCTACCGGATCCTCAATTTGCATGTTTTTACACTTTATATGCTGTTTTAACCGTATTACAGAATTCTTCTTTTTAAACCGGATTAAACCAGTTCCCAAAGGATCAAACCGGTTTTAACCTCAATTCGCATGTTTTACACTTTATATGCTGTTTTAACCAAATTACAAGAATTCTTCTTTTAAACCGGTTTTAACAGGTTCCAACCGGATCAAACTGGTTCTAACCTCAATTTGCATGTTTTACACTTTATATGCTGTTTTAACCGTATTACAAGAATTCTTCTTTTAAACCGGTTTTAACCAGTTCCAACCGGATCAAACGGGTTAAAACCAATTCGCATGTTTTACACTTTATATGCTGTTTTGACCGTATTACAAGAATTCTTCTTTGAAACCGGTTTTAACCAGTTCCCACTGAATCAAACAGGTTCTAACCTCAATTTGCATATTTTTACACTTTATATGCTGTTTTGACTGTATTACAAGAATTCTTCTTTTAAACCGGATTTTTCCTGTTCAAACTGGATCAAACCGGTTCTAACCTCAATTTGCATGTTTTTACACTTTATATGCTGTTTTAACCGTATTACAAGAATTCTTCTTTTAAACCGGTTCCAACTGGTCTGGTTCCAACCAGATAAAACCGGTTTTATTATCAATTTGCATGTTTTACACTTTATATGCTGTTTTGACCGTATTACAAGAATTCTTCTTTTAAACTGGTTTTAACCATTTCCCACAGGATCAAACCGGTTCTAACCTCAATTTGCATGTTTTACACTTTATATGCTGTTTTAACCGTATTACAAGAAATCTTCTTTTAAACCGGGTTAAACCTGTTCTAACCTCAATGTACATGTTTTTACACTTTATATGCTGTTTTATCTAAATTACAAGAATTCTTCTTTTAAACCGGTTTTAACAGGTTCCAACCGGATCAAACTGGTATCAAACTTTATATCCTGTTTTGACTAACCTTTTAAACCAAATTTTTATCCTCAATGCATGATTTTACACTTTATATGCTGTTTTGACCGTATTACAAGAATTCTTCTTTTAAACCGGTTTAAACCGGTTGTAACATCAATTTCCTCAATTGTTTTTACACACTTTATATGCTGTTTTAACCGTATTACAGTAACCGTTCTTCTATTAAACCGGTTTAAACCAGTTCCCAAAGGATCAAACCGGTTCTAACCTCAATTTGCATGTTTTTACACTTTATATGCTGTTTTAACCAAATTACAAGAATTCTTCTTTTAAACCGGTTTTAACAGGTTCCAACCGGATCAAACTGGTACTAACCTCAATTTGCATGTTTTACACTTTATATGCTGTTTTGACCGTATTACAAGAATTCTTCTTTTAAACCGGAATCAAACCGGTTTTTACTCAATTTGCATGTTTTACACTTTATATGCTGTTTTAACCGTATTACAAGAATTCTTCTTTTAAACCGGTTTAAACCAGTTCCCAACTGGATCAAACCGGTTCTAACCTCAATTCGCATGTTTTACACTTTATATGCTGTTTTAACCGTATTACAAGAATTCTTCTTTTAAACCGGTTTTAACAGGTTTTAATGCTGATCAAACTGGTTCTAACCTCAATTTGCATGTTTTTACACTTTATATGCTGTTTTAACCGTATTACAAGAATTCTTCTTTTAAACCGGTTTTAACCAGTTTCAACCGGATCAAACCGGTTCTAACCTCAATTTGCATGTTTTTACACTTTATATGCTGTTTTAACCGTATTACAGAATTCTTCTTTTAAACCGGTTTAAACCAGTTCCCAAAGGATCAAACTGGTTTTAACTTCAATTCGCATGTTTTACACTTTATATGCTGTTTTAACCAAATTACAAGAATTCTTCTTTTTAAACCGGTTTTAACAGGTTCCAACCGGATCAAACTGGTTCTAACCTCAATTTGCATGTTTTACACTTTATATGCTGTTTTAACCGTATTACAAGAATTCTTCTTTTAAACCGGTTTTAACCAGTTTCCAACCGGATCAAACGGGTTAAAACCAATTCGCATGTTTTTACACTTTATATGCTGTTTTGACCGTATTACAAGAATTCTTCTTTGAAACCGGTTTTAACCAGTTCCCACTGAATCAAACAGGTTCTAACCTCAATTTGCATATTTTACACTTTATATGCTGTTTTGACTGTATTACAAGAATTCTTCTTTTAAACCGGATGAAACCTGTTCAAACTGGATCAAACCGGTTTTAACCTCAATTTGCATGTTTTTTACACTTTATATGCTGTTTTAACAGTATTACAGGATTTCTTCTTTTAAACCGGTTCCAACTGGATTAATCTGGTTCCAACCAGATAAAACCGGGTTTATTATAAATTTGCATGTTTTGACATTTTATATGCTGTTTTGACCGTATTACAAGAATTCTTCTTTTTAACTGGTTTTAACCATTTCCCACCGGATCAAACCGGTTCTTACCTCAATTCGCATGTTTTTACACTTTATATGCTGTTTTAACCGTATTACAAGAAATCTTCTTTTAAACCGGGTTAAACCTGTTTTAACCTCAATGTACATGTTTTTACACTTTATATGCTGTTTTATCTAAATTACAAGAATTCTTCTTTTCAACCGGTTTTAACAGGTTCCAACCGGATCAAACTGGTACTAACCTCAATTTGCATGTTTTACACTTTATATCCTGCTTTGACCGTATTAGAAGAATTCTTCTTTTAAACCAAATCAAACCAGTTTTATCCTCAATTTGCATGATTTTACACTTTATATGCTGTTTTGACCGTATTACAGGAATTCTTCTTTTAAAGTGGTTTAAACCGGTTGTAACATCAATTTCCATGTTCTTACACTTTATATGCTGTTTTAACCGTATTACAGTAGTTCTTCTATTAAACCGGATTAAACCAGTTCCCAAAGGATCAAACCGGTTTTAACCTCAATTCGCATGTTTTTACACTTTATATGCTGTTTTAACCAAATTACAAGAATTCTTCTTTTAAACCGGTTTTAACAGGTTCCAACCGGATCAAACTGGTACTAACCTCAATTTGCATGTTTTACACTTTATATGCTGTTTTGACCGTATTACAAGAATTCTTCTTTTAAACCAAATCAAACCAGTTTTATCCTCAATTTGCATGATTTTACACTTTATATGCTGTTTTAACCGTATTACAGTAAATCTTCTTTTAAACCGGTTTAAACCAGTTCCAAAGGGATCAAACCGGTTTTAACCACAATTCGCATGTTTTACACTTTATATGTTGTTTTAACCAAATTACAAGAATTCTTCTTTTAAACCGGTTTTAACAGGTTCCAACCGGATCAAACTGGTTCTAACCTCAATTTGCATGTTTTACACTTTATATGCTGTTTTAACCGTATTACAAGAATTCTTCTTTTAAACCGGTTTTAACCAGTTCCAACCGGATCAAACGGGTTAAAACCAATTCGCATGTTTTTACACTTTATATGCTGTTTTGACCGTATTACAAGAATTCTTCTTTGAAACCGGTTTTAACCAGTTCCCACTGAATCGAACAGGTTCTAACCTCAAATTGCATATTTTTACACTTTATATGCTGTTTTGACTGTATTACAAGAATTCTTCTTTTAAACCGGTTTTAACCTGTTCAAACTGGATCAAACCGGTTCTAACCTCAATTCGCATGTTTTTACACTTTATTTGCTGTTTTAACCGTATTACAAGAAATCTTGTTTTAAACCGGATCAAACCGGTTCCAACCGGATTAAACAGGTTCTAACCTCAATGTACATGTTTTTACACTTTATATGCTGTTTTAACTAAATTACAAGAATTCTTCTTTTAAACCGGTTTTAACCGGTTCCAACCGGATTAAACAGGTTCTAACCTCAATGTACATGTTTTTACACTTTATATGCTGTTTTAACCAAATTACAAGAATTCTTCTTTTAAACCGGTTTTAACAGGTTCCAACCGGATCAAACTGGTTTTAACCTCAATTTGCATGTTTTTACACTTTATATGCTGTTTTATTTTATTAAAAGAATTCTTCTTTTAAACCGGATTAAACTGGTTCCAACCTCAATTTTGCATATTTATATTTATGTTTTAACCGTATTACAAGAAATCTTCTTTTAAACCGGTTTTAACCGGTTCCAACCTGATCAAACCGGTTTTAACCTCAATTCGCATGTTTTACACTTTATATGCTGTTTTATCCGTATTACAAGAATTCTTCTTTTAAACCGGTTTTAACCGGTTCCAATAAAACTAATTTGCATGTTTTACACTTTATATCCTGCTTTGACCGTATTTATATTTTGTTTTGAGAATTCTTCTTTTAAACCAAATCAAACCAGTTTTATCCTCAATTTGCATGTTTTTACACTTTACATGCTGTTTTAACCATATTACAAGAATTCTTCTTTTAAACCGGTTTTAACAGGTTCCAACCGGATCAAACCGGTTCTAACCTCAATTCGCATGTTTCTACACTTTACATGCTGTTTTAACCGTATTACAAGAATTCTTCTTTTAAACCGGTTTTAACCATTTCCCACCGGATCAAACCGGTTCTTACTTCAATTCGTATGTTTTTACATTTTATATGCTGTTTTGACTTTATTAAAAGAATTCTTCTTCTTAACCGGTTTAAACCGTTTTCCATCGAATCAAACAGGTTCTTACCTCAATTTGCATGTTTTTACACTTTATATGCTGTTTTAACCGTATTACAGGAATTCTTCTTTTAAACCGGTTTAAACCGGATTAATCTGGTTCCAACCGGATCAAACCGGTTGTAACCAATTTCCATGTTTTACACTTTATATGCTGTTTTAACCGTATTACAAGAATTCTTCTTTTAAACCGGTTTTAACCGGTTCCAACTGGATCAAACGGGTTAAAAACCAATTCGCATGTTTTTACACTTTATATGCTGTTTTGACCGTATTACAAGAATTCTTCTTTTAAACCGGTTTTAACCAGTTCCAACTGAATCAAACAGGTTCTAACCTCAATTGTACATGTTTTACACTTTATATGCTGTTTTAACCAAATTACAAGAATTCTTCTTTTAAACCGGATCAAACCAGTTCCAATTTGGATTTTAAATATGCTGTTCTAACCTCAATTAAACCTGTACATGTTTTTTTACACTTTATATGCTGTTTTAACTAAATTACAAGAATTCTTCTTTTCAACCGGTTTTAACAGGTTCCAACCTCAAACTTCTTACCTCAATTTTTTTTACACTTTATATGCTGTTTTAAAAGAATAAAAAGAAGTCTTCTTTTAAACCAAATCAAACCAGTTTTATCCTCAATTTGCATGATTTTACACTTTATATGCTGTTTTGACCGTATTACAGGAATTCTTCTTTTAAAGTGATTCAAACCGGTTGTAACATCAATTTCCATGTTCTTACACTTTATATGCTGTTTTAACCGTATTACAGTAGTTCTTCTATTAAACCGGATTAAACCAGTTCCCAAAGGATCAAACCGGTTCTAACCTCAATTCGCATGTTTTTACACTTTATATGCTGTTTTAACCAAATTACAAGAATTCTTCTTTTAAACCGGTTTTAACCGGATATAACCTAAATTTGAATGTTTTACCCTTTGTATACTCTTTTGATTTTATTAAAAGAATTCTTCTTTTAAACCGGATTGAACTGGTTCCTACATCAATTTGCATATATATATTTTGTTTTGACCGTACTACAAGAAATCTTCTTTTAAACAGGTTTTTCCGGTTTCAACCTGATCAAACCGGTTTTAACATCAATTTGCATGTTTTTACACTTTATATGCTGTTTTAACCAAATTACAAGAATTCTTCTTTTAAACCGGTTTTAACAGGTTCCAACCGGATCAAACCGGTTCTAACCTCAATTCGCATGTTTCTACACGTTACATGCTGTTTTAACCGTATTACAAGAATTCTTCTTTTAAACCGGATCAAACCAATTTTAACCTCAATTTGCCACTTTATATGCTGTTTTAACCGTATTACAAATTTCTTCTTTTAAACCGGTTCCAACTGGATTAATCTGGTTCCAACCAGATCGTTCTATCAATTTGCATGTTTTTACACTTTATATGCTGTTTTGACCGTATTACAAGAATTCTTCTTTTAACCGGTTTTAACCATTTCCAACCGGATTTCTAACCTCAATTCGCATGTTTTACACTTTATATGCTGTTTTGACTTTATTACAAGAATTCTTCTTTTAACCGGTTTAAACCGTTTTCCATCGAATCAAACAGGTTCTTACCTCAATTTGCATATTTTTACACTTTATATGCTGTTTTAACCGTATTACAGGAATTCTTCTTTTAAACCGGTTTTAACCGGTTCCAACTGGATCAAACGGGTTAAAACCAATTCGCATGTTTTACACTTTATATGCTGTTTTGACCGTATTACAAGAATTCTTCTTTTAAACCGGTTTTAACCAGTTCCCACTGAATCAAACAGGTTCTAACCTCAAATTGCATATTTTTACACTTTATATGCTGTTTTGACTGTATTACAAGAAATTTTGTTTTAAACCGGATCAAAGCAGTTCCAACCGGATTAAATCTGATCTAACCTCAATGTACATGTTTTTACACTTTATATGCTGTTTTAACCAATTACAAGAATTCTTCTTTTAAACCGGTTTTAAACCGGTTTTAACCTCAATTTGCATGTTTTTTACACTTTATATGCTGTTTTAACAGTATTACAAGAAGTCTTCTTTTTAACCAAATCAAACCAGATTTAACCTCAATTTGCATGTTTTTACACTTTATATGCTGTTTTAACCGTATTACAAGAATTCTTCTTTTAAACCGGTTTTAACCATTTCCCACCGGATCCCGTTCTAACCTCAATTCGCATGTTTTACAATATGCTGTTTTAACCGTATTACAAGAAATCTTCTTTTAAACCGGGTTTTTCTAACCTCAATGTACATGTTTTTTACACTTTATATGCTGTTTTAACTAAATTACAAGAATTCTTCTTTTTTAACCGGTTTTAACAGGTTCCAACCGGATCAAACTGGTACTAACCTCAATTTGCATGTTTTACACTTTATATGCTGTTTTGACCGTATTACAAGAATTCTTCTTTTAAACCGGATCAAACCAGGTTCTATCCTCAATTTGCATGTTTTACACTTTATATGCTGTTTTAACCGTATTACAAGAATTCTTCTTTTAAACCGGTTTTAACCAGTTCCAACCGGATCAAACCGGTTCTAACCTCAATTCGCATGTTTTACACTTTATATGCTGTTTTAACCGTATTACAAGAATTCTTCTTTTAAACCGGTTTTAACCATTTCCCACCGGATCAAACCGGTTCTAACCTCAATTCGCATGTTTTACACTTTATATGCTGTTTTGACCGTATTACAAGAATTCTTCTTTTTAACTGGTTTAAACCGTTTTCCATCGAATCAAACAGGTTCTAACCTCAATTTGCATGATTTTACACTTTATATGCTGTTTTAACCGTATTACAGAATTCTTCTTTTAAACCGGTTTAAACCAGTTCCAACTGGATCAAACCGGTTTTAACCTCAATTCGCATGTTTTTACACTTTATATGCTGTTTTAACCGTATTACAAGAATTCTTCTTTTAAACCGGTTTTAACCAGTTCCAACTGACTCAAACCAGTTCTAACCTCAATTTGCATGTTTTACACTTTATATGCTGTTTTGACCGTATTACAAGAATTCTTCTTTTAAACCGGTTTTAACCAGTTCCAACCGGATCAAACCGGTTCTAACCTCAATTCGCATGTTTTACACTTTATATGCTGTTTTAACCGTATTACAAGAATTCTTCTTTTAAACCAAATCAAATCTTTTAAACTCAATTTGCATGATTTTAAACCTGTTTTAACCGTATTACTCAATGTAATCTCATGTTTTTTTACACTTTATATGCTGTTTTATCTAAATTACAAGAATTCTTCTTTTCAACTGGTTTTAAGAGGTTCCAATCGGATCAAACTGGTACTAACCTCAATTTGCATGTTTTACACTTTATATCCTGCTTTGACCGTATGAGAAGAATTCTTCTTTTAAACCAAATCAAACCAGTTTTATCCTCAATTTGCATGATTTTACACTTTATATGCTGTTTTGACCGTATTACAGGAATTCTTCTTTTAAAGTGGTTCAAACCGGTTGTAACATCAATTTCCATGTTCTTACACTTTATATGCTGTTTTAACCGTATTACAGTAGTTCTTCTATTAAACCGGATTAAACCAGTTCCCAAAGGATCAAACCGGTTCTAACCTCAATTCGCATGTTTTTACACTTTATATGCTGTTTTAACCAAATTACAAGAATTCTTCTTTTAAACCGGTTTTAACCGGATATAACCTAAATTTGCATGTTTTTACACTTTATATGCTCTTTTTGATTTTATTAAAAGAATTCTTCTTTTAAACCGGATTGAACTGGTTCCTACATCAATTTGCATATTTATATTTTGTTTTGACCGTAGTACAAGAAATCTTCTTTTAAACAGGTTTTATCCAGTTCCAACCTGATCAAACCGGTTTTAACCTCAATTTGCATGTTTTTACACTTTATATGCTGTTTTAACCAAATTACAAGAATTCTTCTTTTAAACCGGTTTTAACAGGTTCCAACCGGATCAAACCGGTTCTAACCTCAATTCGCATGTTTCTACACTTTACATGCTGTTTTAACCGTATTACAAGAATTCTTCTTTTAAACCGGTTTTAACCATTTCCCACCGGATCAAACCGGTTCTTACTTCAATTCGTATGTTTTTACATTTTATATGCTGTTTTGACTTTATTAAAAGAATTCTTCTTCTTAACCGGTTTAAACCGTTTTCCATCGAATCAAACAGGTTCTTACCTCAATTTGCATATTTTTACACTTTATATGCTGTTTTAACCGTATTACAGGAATTCTTCTTTTAAACCGGTTTTAACCGGTTCCAACTGGATCAAACGGGTTAAAAACCAATTCGCATGTTTTTACACTTTATATGCTGTTTTGACCGTATTACAAGAATTCTTCTTTGAAACCGGTTTTAACCAGTTCCCACTGAATCGAACAGGTTCTAACCTCAAATTGCATATTTTACACTTTATATGCTGTTTTGACTGTATTACAAGAAATTTTGTTTTAAACCGGATCAAAGCAGTTCCAACCGGATTAAATCTGATCTAACCTCAATGTACATGTTTTTACACTTTATATGCTGTTTTAACCAACTTACAAGAATTCTTCTTTTAAACCGGTTTTAACAGGTTTTAACCTCAATTCGCATGTTTTTACACTTTATATGCTGTTTTAACAGTATTAAAAGAAGTCTTCTTTTAAACCAAATCAAACCAGTTTTATCCTCAATTTGCATGATTTTACACTTTATATGCTGTTTTAACCGTATTACAAGAAATCTTCTTTTAAACCGGGTTAAACCTGTTCTAATCTCAATGTATATGTTTTTACACTTTATATGCTGTTTTAACTAAATTACAAGAATTCTTCTTTTAAACCGGTTTTAACCGGTTCCAATCGGATCAAACTGGTACTAACCTCAATTTGCATGTTTTACACTTTATATGCTGTTTTGACCGTATTACAAGAATTCTTCTTTTAAACCGGATCAAACCAGTTTTATCCTCAATTTGCATGTTTTTACACTTTACATGCTGTTTTAACCATATTACAAGAATTCTTCTTTTAAACCGGTTTTAACAGGTTCCAACCGGATCAAACCGGTTCTAACCTCAATTCGCATGTTTCTACACTTTACATGCTGTTTTAACCGTATTACAAGAATTCTTCTTTTAAACCGGTTTTAACCATTTCCCACCGGATCAAACCGGTTCTTACCTCAATTCGCATGTTTTACACTTTATATGCTGTTTTGACCGTATTACAAGAATTCTTCTTTTTAACCGGTTTAAACCGTTTTCCATCCGAATCAAACAGGTTCTTACCTCAATTTGCATGTTTTACACTTTACATGCTGTTTTAACCATATTACAAGAATTCTTCTTTTAAACCGGTTTTAACAGGTTCCAACCGGATCAAACCGGTTCTAACCTCAATTCGCATGTTTCTACACTTTACATGCTGTTTTAACCGTATTACAAGAATTCTTCTTTTAAACCGGTTTTAACCAGTTCCCAACTGGATCAAACAGGTTCTAACCTCAATTTGCATGTTTTTTACACTTTATATGCTGTTTTAACCGTATTACAAGAATTCTTCTTTTAAACCGGTTTTAACCAGTTCCAACCGGATCAAACAGGTTCTAACCTCAATTTACATGTTTTACACTTTATATGCTGTTTTAACCAAATTACAAGAATTCTTCTTTTAAACCAAATCAAATCAGTTTTACCCTCAATTTGCATGATTTTACACTTTATATGCTGTTTTAACCGTATTACAAGAAATCTTCTTTTAAACCGGGTTAAACCTGTTTTAATCTCAATGTATATGTTTTTACACTTTATATGCTGTTTTATCTAAATTACAAGAATTCTTCTTTTCAACTGGTTTTAAGAGGTTCCAATCGGATCAAACTGGTACTAACCTCAATTTGCATGTTTTACACTTTATATCCTGCTTTGACCGTATGAGAAGAATTCTTCTTTTAAACCAAATCAAACCAGTTTTATCCTCAATGTGCATGATTTTACACTTTATATGCTGTTTTGACCGTATTACAGGAATTCTTCTTTTAAAGTGGTTCAAACCGGTTGTAACATCAATTTCCATGTTCTTACACTTTATATGCTGTTTTAACCGTATTACAGTAGTTCTTCTATTAAACCGGATTAAACCAGTTCCCGAAGGATCAAACCGGTTCTAACCTCAATTCGCATGTTTTTACACTTTATATGCTGTTTTAACCAAATTACAAGAATTCTTCTTTTAAACCGGTTTTAACCGGATATAACCTAAATTTGAATGTTTTACCCTTTGTATACTCTTTTGATTTTATTAAAAGAATTCTTCTTTTAAACCGGATTGAACTGGTTCCTACATCAATTTGCATATTTATATTTTGTTTTGACCGTAGTACAAGAAATCTTCTTTTAAACAGGTTTTATCCAGTTCCAACCTGATCAAACCGGTTTTAACCTCAATTTGCATGTTTTTACACTTTATATGCTGTTTTAACCAAATTACAAGAATTCTTCTTTTAAACCGGTTTTAACAGGTTCCAACCGGATCAAACCGGTTCTAACCTCAATTTGCATGTTTTACACTTTATATGCTGTTTTAACCGTATTACAAGAATTCTTCTTTTAAACCGGTTTTAACAATTTCCCACCGGATCAAACCGGTTCTAACCTCAATTTGCATGTTTTACACTTTATATGCTGTTTTAACCGTATTACAAGAATTCTTCTTTTAAACCGGTTTTAACAGGTTCCAACCGGATCAAACCGGTTCTAACCTCAATTTGTTTTTACACTTTATATGCTGTTTTAACCGTATTACAAGAATTCTTCTTTTAAACCGGTTTTAACCAGGTCAAACCGGTTTAACCTCAATTTGCATGTTTTTTACACTTTATATGCTGTTTTGACCGTATTACAAGAATTCTTCTTTTAAACTTTTAAACCGATTTCTAACCTCAATTTGCATGTTTTACACTTTATATGCTGTTTTAACAATTACAAGAATTCTTCTTTTAAACCGGTTTTAACCGGTTCTAACCTCAATTTCCATGTTTTACACTTTATATGCTGTTTTGACCGTATTACAAGAATTCTTCTTTTAAACCGGTTTTAACCATTTCCAACCGGATCAAACCGGTTCTAACCTCAATTCGCATGTTTTTACACTTTATATGCTGTTTTGACTTTATTACAAGAATTCTTCTTTTAAACCGGTTTAAACCGTTTCCAACCGAATCAAACAGGTTCTAACCTCAATTTGCATGTTTTTACACTTTATATGCTGTTTTAACCGTATTACAAGAATTCTTCTTTTAAACCGGTTTTAACCGGTTCCAACTGGATCAAACGGGTTAAAAACCAATTCGCATGTTTTTACACTTTATATGCTGTTTTGACCGTATTACAAGAATTCTTCTTTTAAACCGGTTTTAACCAGTTCCAACTGAATCAAACAGGTTCTAACCTCAAATTGCATATTTTACACTTTATATGCTGTTTTGACTGTATTACAAGAATTCTTCTTTTAAACCGGATTTAACCAGTTCCAACCGGATTAAACTCTGATCTAACCTCAATGTACATGTTTTACACTTTATATGCTGTTTTAACCAACTTACAAGAATTCTTCTTTTAAACCGATCAAACCGGTTTTAACCTCAATTTGCATGTTTTTACACTTTATATGCTGTTTTAACAGTATTACAAGATTTCTTCTTTTAAACCGGTTCTAACTGGATTAAACCAGTTCCAACCAGATAAAACCTCATTATTTGCATGTTTTACACTTTATATGCTGTTTTGAACCGTATTACAAGAATTCTTCTTTTAACCTTTTAACTTTCAAACCGGTTCTTACCTCAATTCCATGTTTTACACTTTATATGCTGTTTTAACCGTATTACAAGAAATCTTCTTTTAAACCGGTT
Source organism: Tachypleus tridentatus (assembly GCF_004210375.1). Taxonomy (NCBI): domain Eukaryota; kingdom Metazoa; phylum Arthropoda; class Merostomata; order Xiphosura; family Limulidae; genus Tachypleus; species Tachypleus tridentatus. The sequence continues at coordinate 8,356,338 of NW_027467782.1, read as the reverse complement.
TAAACCTGTTCTAACCTCAATGTACATGTTTTACACTTTATATGCTGTTTTAACTAAATTACAAGAATTCTTCTTTTAAACCGGTTTTAACAGGTTCCAACCGGATCAAACTGGTACTAACCTCAATTTGCATGTTTTACACTTTATATGCTGTTTTGACCGTATTACAAGAATTCTTCTTTTAAACCGGATCAAACCGGTTCTATCCTCAATTTGCATGTTTTACACTTTATATGCTGTTTTAACCGTATTACAAGAATTCTTCTTTTAAACCGGTTTTAACCAGTTCCAACTGGATCAAACCGGTTCTAACCTCAATTCGCATGTTTTACACTTTATATGCTGTTTTAACCGTATTACAAGAATTCTTCTTTTAAACCGGTTTTAACCATTTCCCACCGGATCAAACCGGTTCTAACCTCAATTCGCATGTTTTACACTTTATATGCTGTTTTAACCGTATTACAAGAATTCTTCTTTTTAAACCGGTTTAAACCGGTTTCCAACGAATCAAACAGGTTCTAACCTCAATTTGCATGTTTTACACTTTATATGCTGTTTTAACCGTATTACAGGAATTCTTCTTTTAAACCGGTTTTAACCGGTTCCAACTGGATCAAACGGGTTTTAACCTCAATTTGCATGTTTTACACTTTATATGCTGTTTTGACCGTATTACAAGAATTCTTCTTTTAAACCGGTTTTAACCAGTTCCCACTGGATCAAACAGGTTCTAACCTCAATTTGCATGTTTTTACACTTTATATGCTGTTTTAACTGTATTACAAGAATTCTTCTTTTAAACCGGTTCAAACCAGTTCCAACTGGATCAAACTGATTCTAACCTCAATTTGCATGTTTTACACTTTATATGCTGTTTTGACCGTATTACAAGAATTCTTCTTTTAAACCGGTTTTAACCACCAACTGGATCAAACCAGTTCTAACCTCAATTTGCATGTTTTTACACTTTATATGCTGTTTTAACCGTATTACAAGAAATCTTCTTTTAAACCGGGTTAAACCTGTTCTAATCTCAATGTATATGTTTTTACACTTTATATGCTGTTTTATCTAAATTACAAGAATTCTTCTTTTCAACTGGTTTTAAGAGGTTCCAATCGGATCAAACTGGTACTAACCTCAATTTGCATGTTTTACACTTTATATGCTGTTTTAACCGTATTACAAGAATTCTTCTTTTAAACCAAATCAAACCAGTTTTATCCTCAATTTGCATGATTTTACACTTTATATGCTGTTTTGACCGTATTACAGGAATTCTTCTTTTAAAGTGGTTTAAACCGGTTGTAACATCAATTTCCATGTTCTTACACTTTATATGCTGTTTTAACCGTATTACAGTAGTTCTTCTATTAAACCGGATTAAACCAGTTCCCAAAGGATCAAACCGGTTCTAACCTCAATTCGCATGTTTTTACACTTTATATGCTGTTTTAACCAAATTACAAGAATTCTTCTTTTAAACCGGTTTTAACCGGATATAACCAAAATTTGCATGTTTTACACTTTGTATGCTCTTTTGATTTTATTAAAAGAATTCTTCTTTTAAACCGGATTGAACTGGTTCCTACATCAATTTGCATATTTATATTTTGTTTTGACCGTACTACAAGAAATCTTCTTTTAAACAGGTTTTATCCAGTTCCAACCTGATCAAACCGGTTTTAACCTCAATTTGCATGTTTTACACTTTATATGCTGTTTTAACCAATTACAAGAATTCTTCTTTTAAACCGGTTTTAACAGGTTCCAACCGGATCAAACCGGTTCTAACCTTTGCATGTTTTACAATTTTAACCGTATTACAAGAATTCATGTTTTAACCATTTCCACTTTATACCGCTGTTTTTACACTTTATATGCTGTTTTGACCGTTCTTCTTCTTAAACCGGTTTAAACCGTTTTCCACCGAATCAAACAGGTTCTAACCTCAATTTGCATGTTTTACACTTTATATGCTGTTTTGACCGTATTACAAGAATTCTTCATTTAAACCGGTTTTAACAGGTTCCAATCGGATCAAACGGGTTAAAAACCCAATTCGCATGTTTTACACTTTATATGCTGTTTTGACCGTATTACAAGAATTCTTCTTTTAAACCGGTTTTAACCAGTTCCAACTGAATCAAACAGGTTCTAACCTCAATTTGCATGTTTTTACACTTTATATGCTGTTTTGACTGTATTACAAGAATTCTTCTTTTAAACCAGATCAAAGCAGTTCCAACCGGATTAAATCTGATCTAACCTCAATGTACATGTTTTTACACTTTATATGCTGTTTTAACCAAATTACAAGAATTCTTCTTTTAAACCGGTTTTAACAGGTTTTAACCTCAATTCGCATGTTTTTACACTTTATATGCTGTTTTAACAGTATTAAAAGAAGTCTTCTTTTAAACCAAATCAAACCAGTTTTATCCTCAATTTGCATGATTTTACACTTTATATGCTGTTTTAACCGTATTACAAGAATTCTTCTTTTAAACCGGTTTAAACCAGTTCCCAAAGGATCAAACCGGTTTTAACCTCAATTACTAACCAATGTTTTTACACTTTATATGCTGTTTTAACCGTATTACAAGAATTCTTCTTTTTTAACCAGTTTTAACAAACCTGTTCCAACCGGATCAAACAAGGTTCTAACCTCAATTTCCATGTTTCTTACACTTTATATGCTGTTTTAACCGTATTACAAGAATTCTTCTTTTAAACCGGTTTTAACCAGTTCAAACCGGATCAAACGGGTTAAAACCAATTACAAGCATGTTTTACACTTTATATGCTGTTTTGACCGTATTACAAGAATTCTTCTTTTAAACCGGTTTTAACCAGTTCCAACTGAATCAAACAGGTTCTAACCTCAATTTGCATGTTTTACACTTTATATGCTGTTTTGACTGTATTACAAGAATTCTTCTTTTAAACCGGATTTAACCTGTTCAAACTGGATCAAACCGGTTCTAACCTCAATTCGCATATTTTACACTTTATATGCTGTTTTAACCGTATTACAAGAAATCTTGTTTTAAACCGGATCAAACCGGTTCCAACCGGATTAAACAGGTTCTAACCACAATGTACATCTTTTTACACTTTATATGCTGTTTTAACCAAATTACAAGAATTCTTCTTTTAAACCGGTTTTAACCAAACCGGATCAAACCGGTTCTAACCTCAATTCTGCATGTTTTTACACTTTATATGCTGTTTTAACCGTATTACAAGAAAAATTCTTTTAAACCGGGTTAAACCTGTTCTAATCTCAATGTATATGTTTTTACACTTTATATGCTGTTTTATCTAAATTACAAGAATTCTTCTTTTCAACTGGTTTTAAGAGGTTCCAATCGGATCAAACTGGTACTAACCTCAATTTGCATGTTTTACACTTTATATCCTGCTTTGACCGTATGAGAAGAATTCTTCTTTTAAACCAAATCAAACCAGTTTTATCCTCAATTTGCATGATTTTACACTTTATATGCTGTTTTGACAGTATTACAGGAATTCTTCTTTTAAAGTGGTTCAAACCGGTTGTAACATCAATTTCCATGTTCTTACACTTTATATGCTGTTTTAACCGTATTACAGTAGTTCTTCTATTAAACCGGATTAAACCAGTTCCCAAAGGATCAAACCGGTTCTAACCTCAATTCGCATGTTTTTACACTTTATATGCTGTTTTAACCGTATTACAAGAATTCTTCTTTTAAACCGGATCAAACCGGTTTTAACCTAAATTTGCATTTTTTTACACTTTATATGCTCTTTTGATTTTATTACAGGAATTCTTCTTTTAAAACCGGTTCCAACTGGATTAATATGGTTTTAAACAGATAAAACCGGTTCTATCCACAATTTCCATGTTTTGACACTTTATATGTTGTTTTGACCGTATTACAAGAATTCTTCTTTTTAACCGGTTTTAACCAGTTCCAACCGGATCAAACCGGTTCTAACCTCAATTCGCATGTTTTACACTTTACATGCTGTTTTAACCGTATTACAAGAATTCTTCTTTTAAACCGGTTTTAACCATTTCCAACTGAATCAAACAGGTTCTAACCTCAATTTGCATGTTTTACACTTTATATGCTGTTTTGACCGTATTACAAGAATTCTTCTTTTAAACCGGTTTTAACCTGTACAAACTGGATCAAACTGGTTCTAACTTCAATTCGCATGTTTTTACACTTTATTTGCTGTTTTAACCAAATTACAAGAATTTTTCTTTTAAACCGGTTTTAACAGGTTCCAAACGGATCAAACCGGTTCTAACCTCAATTCGCATGTTTCTACACTTTACATGCTGTTTTGATTTTATTAAAAGAATTCTTCTTTTAAACCGTTTTTAACCGGTTCCAACCGGATCAAACCGGTTCTAACCTCAATTTGCATGTTTTACACTTTATATGCTGTTTTGACCGTATTACAAGAATTCTTCTTTTAAACCGTTTTTAACCGGTTCCAACCGGATCAAACAGGTTCTAACCTCAAATTGCATATTTTTACACTTTATATGCTGTTTTGACTGTATTACAAGAAATCTTCTTTTAAACCGGATCAAAGCAGTTCCAACCGGATTAAATCTGATCTAACCTCAATGTACATGTTTTTACACTTTATATGCTGTTTTAACCAAATTACAAGAATTCTTCTTTTAAACCGGTTTTAACAGGTTTTAACCTCAATTCGCATGTTTTTACACTTTATATGCTGTTTTAACAGTATTAAAAGAAGTCTTCTTTTAAACCAAATCAAACCAGTTTTATCCTCAATTTGCATGATTTTACACTTTATATGCTGTTTTAACCGTATTACAGTAATTCTTCTTTTAAACCGGTTTAAACCAGTTCCAAAATCAAACCGGATCAAACCGGTTTTAACCTTTATTTGCATGTTTTTACACTTTATATGCTGTTTTAACCGTATTACAAACTGAATTCTTCTTTTTTAACCGGTTTTAACCAGTTCCAACCGGATCAAACCAGTTAAAACCTCAATTTGCATGTTTTACACTTTATATGCTGTTTTGACCGTATTACAAGAATTCTTCTTTTAAACCGGTTTTAACCAGTTCCAACTGAATCAAACAGGTTCTAACCTCAATTTGCATGTTTTACACTTTATATGCTGTTTTGACTGTATTACAAGAATTCTTCTTTTAAACCGGATTTAAACCTGTTCAAACTGGATCAAACCGGTTCTAACCTCAATTCGCATGTTTTACACTTTATTTGCTGTTTTAACCGTATTACAAGAAATCTTGTTTTAAACCGGATCAAACCGGTTCCAACCGGATTAAACAGGTTCTAACCACAATGTACATCTTTTTACACTTTATATGCTGTTTTAACCAAATTACAAGAATTCTTTTTTTAAACCGGTTTTAACAGGTTCCAACCGGATCAAACCGGTTCTAACCTCAATTCTCATGTTTTTACACTTTACATGCTGTTTTAACCGTATTACAAGAATTCTTCTTTTAAACCGGATCAAACCGGTTTTAACCTTAATTTGCATTTGTTTACACTTTATATGCTCTTACAACCGTATGACAGGATTTCTTCTTTTAAACCGGTTCCAACTGGATTAATCTGGTTTTAACCAGATAAAACCGGTTCTATCCACAATTTCCATGTTTTGACACTTTATATGTTGTTTTGACCGTATTACAAGAATTCTTCTTTTTAACCGGTTTTAACCATTTCCCACTGGATGAAACCAGTTCTTACCTCAATTCGCATGTTTTTACACTTTATATGCTGTTTTAACCGTATTACAAGAAAAATTCTTTTAAACCGGGTTAAACCTGTTCTAATCTCAATGTATATGTTTTTACACTTTATATGCTGTTTTATCTAAATTACAAGAATTCTTCTTTTCAACTGGTTTTAAGAGGTTCCAATCGGATCAAACTGGTACTAACCTCAATTTGCATGTTTTACACTTTATATCCTGCTTTGACCGTGTGAGAAGAATTCTTCTTTTAAACCAAATCAAACCAGTTTTATCCTCAATTTGCATGATTTTACACTTTATATGCTGTTTTGACAGTATTACAGGAATTCTTCTTTTAAAGTGGTTTAAACCGGTTGTAACATCAATTTCCATGTTCTTACACTTTATATGCTGTTTTAACCGTATTACAGTAGTTCTTCTATTAAACCGGATTAAACCAGTTCCCAAAGGATCAAACCGGTTCTAACCTCAATTCGCATGTTTTTACACTTTATATGCTGTTTTAACCAAATTACAAGAATTCTTCTTTTAAACCGGTTTTAACCGGATATAACCTAAATTTGCATGTTTTACCCTTTGTATGCTCTTTTGATTTTATTAAAAGAATTCTTCTTTTAAACCGGAATGAACTGGTTCCTACGTCAATTTGCATATTTATATTTTGTTTTGACCGTACTACAAGAAATCTTCTTTTAAACAGGTTTTATCCGGTTTAAACCTAAACAAACCGGTTTTAACCTCAATTTGCATATTTTACCCTTTATATGCTGTTTTAACCAACTTACAAGAATTCTTCTTTTAAACCGGTTTTAACAAGTTCCAACCGGATCAAACCGGTTCTAACCTCAATTCGCATGTTTCTACACTTTACATGCTGTTTTAACCGTATTACAAGAATTCTTCTTTTAAACCGGTTTAAACCGTTTTCCACCGAATCAAACAGGTTCTTACCTCAATTTGCATGTTTTTACACTTTATATGCTGTTTTACCGTATTACAAGAATTCTTCTTTTAAACCGGTTTTAACCAGTTCCAACCGGATCAAACCGGTTCTAACCTCAATTCGCATGTTTTTACACTTTATATGCTGTTTTGACCGTATTACAAGAATTCTTCTTTTAAACCGGTTTTAACCAGTTCCCACTGAATCAAACAGGTTCTAACCTCAAATTGCATATTTTTACACTTTATATGCTGTTTTGACTGTATTACAAGAAATCTTGTTTTAAACCGAATCAAAGCAGTTCCAACCGGGTTAAATCTGATCTAACCTCAATGTACATGTTTTTACACTTTATATGCTGTTTTAACCAAATTACAAGAATTCTTCTTTTAATCCGGTTTTAACAGGTTTTAATCTCAATTTTAATCTCAATTTGCATGTTTTTACACTTTATATGCTGTTTTAACAGTATTAAAAGAAGTTTTCTTTTAAACCAAATCAAACCAGTTTTATCCTCAATTTGCATGATTTTACACTTTATATGCTGTTTTAACCGTATTACAGTAGTTCTTCTATTAAACCGGATTAAACCAGTTCCCAAAGGATCAAACCGGTTTTACCCTTATTGGCATGTTTTTACATTTTATATGCTGTTTTAACCAAATTACAAGAATTCTTCTTTTAAACCAGTTTTAACAGGTACCAACAGGATCAAACTGGTACTAACCTCAATTTGCATGTTTTTACACTTTATATGCTGTTTTAACCGTATTACACAAATTCTTCTTTTAAACCGGTTTTAACCAGTTCAAACCGGATCAAACGGGTTAAAACCAATTCGCATGTTTTTACACTTTATATGCTGTTTTGACCGTATTACAAGAAATCTTCTTTGAAACCGGTTTTAACCAGTTCCCACTGAATCGAACAGGTTCTAACCTCAAATTGCATATTTTTACACTTTATATGCTGTTTTGACTGTATTACAAGAATACCCCTTTTATACCGGATGAAACCTGTACAAACTGGATCAAACCGGTTCTAACCTCAATTCGCATATTTTTACACTTTATTTGCTGTTTTAACCGTATTACAAGAAATCTTGTTTTAAACCGGATCAAACCGGTTCCAACCGGATTAAACAGGTTCTAACCACAATGTACATCTTTTTACACTTTATATGCTGTTTTAACCAAATTACAAGAATTCTTTTTTTAAACCGGTTTTAACAGGTTCCAACCGGATCAAACCGGTTCTAACCTCAATTCTCATGTTTTTACACTTTATATGCTGTTTTAACCGTATTACAAGAAAAATTCTTTTAAACCGGGTTAAACCTGTTCTAATCTCAATGTATATGTTTTTACACTTTATATGCTGTTTTATCTAAATTACAAGTATTCTTCTTTTCAACTGGTTTTAAGAGGTTCCTATCGGATCAAACTGGTACTAACCTCAATTTGCATGTTTTACACTTTATATCCTGCTTTGACCGTGTGAGAAGAATTCTTCTTTTAAATCAAATCAAACCAGTTTTATCCTCAATTTGCATGATTTTACACTTTATATGCTGTTTTGACAGTATTACAGGAATTCTTCTTTTAAAGTGGTTGAAACCGGTTGTAACATCAATTTCCATGTTCTTACACTTTATATGCTGTTTTAACCGTATTACAGTAGTTCTTCTATTAAACCGGATTAAACCAGTTCCCAAAGGATCAAACCGGTTCTAACCTCAATTCTCATGTTTTTACACTTTACATGCTGTTTTAACCGTATTACAAGAATTCTTCTTTTAAACCGGATCAAACCGGTTTTAACCTTAATTTGCATTTGTTTACACTTTATATGCTCTTACAACCGTATGACAGGATTTCTTTTTTTAAACCGGTTCCAACTGGATTAATCTGGTTTTAACCAGATAAAACCGGTTCTATCCACAATTTCCATGTTTTGACACTTTATATGTTGTTTTGACCGTATTACAAGAATTCTTCTTTTTAACCGGTTTTAACCATTTCCCACCGGATGAAACCGGTTCTAACCTCAATTCGTATGTTTTTATACTTTATTTGCTGTTTTAACCGTATTACAAGAAATCTTGTTTTAAACCGGATCAAACCGGTTCCAACCGGATTAAACAGGTTCTAACCACAATGTACATCTTTTTACACTTTATATGCTGTTTTAACCAAATTACAAGAATTCTTTTTTAAACCGGTTTTAACAGGTTCCAACCGGATCAAACCGGTTCTAACCTCAATTCTCATGTTTTTACACTTTACATGCTGTTTTAACCGTATTACAAGAATTCTTCTTTTAAACCGGATCAAACCGGTTTTAACCTTAATTTGCATTTGTTTACACTTTATATGCTCTTACAACCGTATGACAGGATTTCTTCTTTTAAACCGGTTCCAACTGGTTTAATCTGGTTTTAACCAGATAAAACCGGTTCTATCCACAATTTCCATGTTTTGACCGTATTACAAGAATTCTTCTTTTTAACCGGTTTTAACCATTTCCCACCGGATGAAACCAGTTCTTACCTCAATTCGCATGTTTTTACACTTTATATGCTGTTTTAACCATATTACAAGAAAAATTCTTTTAAACCGGGTTAAACCTGTTCTAATCTCAATGTATATGTTTTTACACTTTATATGCTGTTTTATCTAAATTACAAGAATTCTTCTTTTCAACTGGTTTTAAGAGGTTCCAATCGGATCAAACTGGTACTAACCTCAATTTGCATGTTTTACACTTTATATCCTGCTTTGACCGTGTGAGAAGAATTCTTCTTTTAAACCAAATCAAACCAGTTTTATCCTCAATTTGCATGATTTTACACTTTATATGCTGTTTTGACAGTATTACAGGAATTCTTCTTTTAAAGTGGTTGAAACCGGTTGTAACATCAATTTCCATGTTCTTACACTTTATATGCTGTTTTAATCGTATTACAGTAGTTCTTCTATTAAACCGGATTAAACCAGTTCCCAAAGGATCAAACCGGTTCTAACCTCAATTCTCATGTTTTTACACTTTATATGCTGTTTTAACTGTATTTCAAGAATCCTTCTTTTAAACCGGATCAAACCGGTTCAAACCTGAATTCGCATTTTTTTACACTTTATATGCTATTTTAACCGAATTACAAGAATTCTTCTTTTAAACCGGTTCCAACCGAATCAAACCGGAACTAACCGATTTTAACCGGATCAACCGGTTGTATCCTCAATTCGCATGTTTTTTACAGATTATATGCTGTTTTAACCGTATTACAAGTATTCTTCTTTTAAACCGGTTTTAACCAGTTCCAACCGAATCAAACCGGTACTAACCGATTTCAACCGGATCAAACCGGTTCTATCCTCAATTTGCAAGTTTTTACATTTTATATGCTGTTTTTACCGTATTGCAAGAATCATCCTTTAAAACCGCATCAAACCGGTTCTAACCTCAATTCGCATGTTTTTACACTTTATATGCTGTTTTAACCGAATTACAAGAATTCTTCTTTTAAACCGGTTTTAACCGGTTCCAACCAAATCAAACCGGTAATAACCTCAATTTCCATGTTTTTACACTTTATATGCTGGTTTGATTTTATTAAAATAATTCTTCTTTTAAACCGGATTAAACTGGTTCCTACCTCAATTTGCATGTTTTTACACTTGATATGCTGTTTTGACTTTATTACAAGAATTCTTGTTTTAAACCGGTTTTAACCGGTTCAACCCGGATCAAACCGGTAATAACCTCAATTTGCATGTTTTTACACCTTATATGCTGTTTTCATTTTATTATAAGAATTCTTCTTTTAAACCAGTTTTAAACGGTCCCCGACGGATCAAACATGTTCTAACCTCAATTTGCATGTTTTTACACTTTATTTGCTGTTTTAACCGTATTACAAGAATTCTTCTTTTAAACCGGTTTTAACCGGTTCCAACCGGATTAAATCGATTTTAATATCAATTTGCATGTTTTTACACTTTATATCCTCTTTTGATTTTATTAAAAGAATTTTTCTTTTTAAACCGAATTAAACTGGTTCCTACCACAATTTGCATATTTATATTCTGTTTTGACCGTACTACAAGAAATCTTCTTTTAAACCGGTTTTAACCAGTTCCGACCTAATCAAACCGGTTCTAACCTCTATTCGCGTGTTTTTACACTTTATATGCTGTTTTCACTTTATTACAAGAATTCTTCTTTTAAACTGGTTTTCAACGGTTCCCACTGGATCAAACAGGTTCTAACCTCAATTTGCATGTTTTACACTTTATATGCTGTTTTGACCGTATTACAAGAATTCTTCTTTTAAACCGGTTTTAATGGTTACAACCGGATCAAACCGGTACTAACCTCAATTTGCATGTTTTACACTTTATATGCTGTTTTAACCGTATTACAAGAATCCTCCTTTTAAACCCCATCAAACCGGTTCTAACTTCAATTTGCATGTTTTTACACTTGATATGCTGTTTTGACTTTATTACAAGAATTCTTCTTTTACACCAGTTTTAAACGGTCCCCACCGGATCAAACCGGTACTAACCTCAATTCGCATGTTTTTACACTTTATATGCTGTTTTAACCGTATTACAAGAATTCTTCTTTTAAACCGGTTTTAACCGGTTCCAACATTCAAACCGGTTCTAACCTCAATTTGCATGTTTTTACACTTTATATGCTGTTTTGATTTTATTAAAAGAATTCTTCTTTTAAACCGGATTAAACTGGTTCCTACCTTAATTTGCATATTTTTATTCTGTTTTGACCATATTACAAGAAATCTTCTTTTAAACCGGTTTTAACTGGTTCCAACCTCATCAAACCGGTTCTAACCTCAATTTGCATGTTTTTACACTTTATATGCTGTTTTAACTGTATTACAAGAATTCTTCTTTTAAACCGGTTTTAACCGGATTAAATCTGGTTCTAACCGGATCAAACCAGTTCTAACCTCAATTTCCATGTTTTTTTACACTTTATATGCTGTTTTAACTGTATTACAAGAATTCTTCTTTTAAACCGGATCAAACCGGTTCCAACCTCAATTCGCATTTTTTTTTTTTTACACTTTATATGCTGTTTTAACCGAATTACAAGAATTTCTTTTTAAACCGGTTTCAACCGGTTAAACCGGAACTAACCGATTTCAACCGGATCAAACCGGTTCTATCCTCAATTCGCATGTTTTTACAGATTATATGCTGTTTTAACCGTATTACAAGTATTCTTCTTTTAAACCGGTTTTAACCAGTTCCAACCATGAATCAAACCGGTTTTAACCGATTTCAACCGGATCAAACCGGTTCTATCCTCAATTTGCATGTTTTTTGACATTTTATATGCTGTTTTTTAAACGTATTGCAAGAATCATCCTATAAAACCGCATCAAACCGGTTCTAACCTCAATTCGCATGTTTTTACACTTTATATGCTGTTTTAACCGAATTACAATAATTCTTCTTTTTAACCGGTTTTAACCGGTTCCAACCAAATCAAACCGGTAATAACCTCAATTTGCATGTTTTACACTTTATATGCTGTTTTGATTTTATTAAAAGAATTCTTCTTTTAAACCGGTTAAACTGGTTCCTAACCTCAATTTGCATGTTTTACACTTTATATGCTGTTTTGACTTTATTACAAGAATTCTTCTTTTAAACCGGTTTTAACCGGTTCAACCGGATCAAACCGGTTCTAACCTCAATTTGCATGTTTTACACTTTATATGCTGTTTTAACCGTTATTACAAGAATTCTTCTTTTAAACCAGTTTTAACCGGTTCCCGACGGATCAAACCGGTTCTAACCTCAATTTGCATGTTTTTACACTTTATATGCTGTTTTGACCGTATTACAAGAATTCTTCTTTTAAACCGGTTTTAACCGGTTCCAACCGGATCAAACCATGTTCTAACCTCAATTTGCATGTTTTTCCTACACTTTATATGCTGTTTTGACCGTATTACAAGAATTCTTCTTTTAAACCGGTTTTAACCAGTTCCGAAATCAAACCGTTCTAACCTCAATTTGCATGTTTTACACTTTATATGCTGTTTTAACCGTATTACAAGAATTCTTCTTTTAAACCGGTTTTAAACCGGTTCCAACTGGATCAAACCGGTTCTAACCTCAATTTGCATGTTTTTACACTTTATATGCTGTTTTCACCGTATTACAAGAATTCTTCTTTTAAACCGGTTTTAACCGGTTCCCACCGGATCAAACAGGTTCTAACCTCAATTTGCATGTTTTACACTTTATATGCTGTTTTGACCGTATTACAAGAATTCTTCTTTTAAACCGGTTTTAACCGGTTCCAACCGGATCAAACCGGTTCTAACCTCAATTTGCATGTTTTTTACACTTTATATGCTGTTTTAACCGTATTACAAGAATTCTTCTTTTAAACCGGTTTTAACCTGTTCCAACCGGATCAAACATGTTCTAACCTCAATTTGCATGTTTTACACTTTATATGCTGTTTTGACCGTTTTAACTTCTTTTACAAGAATTCTTCTTCTTCAATTTGCATGTTTTTACAAACCTGTTTTGACCGTTTACATCTGGTTCCAACCGGATCAAACCGGTTCTAACCTCAATTTCCATGTTTTACACTTTATATGCTGTTTTAACTGTATTACAAGAATCCTTCTTTTAAACCGGATCAAACCGGTTCTAACCTCAATTCGCATGTTTTACACTTTATATGCTGTTTTGACCGTATTACAAGAATTCTTCTTTTAAACCGGTTTTAACCGGTTCCAACCGGATCAAACCGGTTCTAACCTCAATTTGCATGTTTTTTACACTTTATATGCTGTTTTAACCGTATTACAAGAATCCTTCTTTTAAACCTTTTAAACCCCATCAAACCGGTTCTAACCTCAATTTGCATGTTTTTACACTTTATATGCTGTTTTGACCGTATTACAAGAATTCTTCTTTTAAACCGGTTTTAACCGGTTCCAACCGGATCAAACCGGTTTTAACCTCAATTTGCATGTTTTACACTTTATATGCTGTTTTGACCGTATTAAAAGAATTCTTCTTTTAAACCGGTTTAAACTGGTTCCTACCTCAATTTGCAACCTCAATTTGCATGTTTTACACTTTATATGCTGTTTTGACCGTATTACAAGAATTCTTCTTTTAAACCGGTTTTAACCAGTTCCAACCTAATCAAACCGTTCTAACCTCTATTCGGATTTTTTTAACTTTATATGTTTTCTAACAAGAATCAATTCTGCATGTTTTACACTTTATATGCTGTTTTAACCGTATTACAAGAATTCTTCTTTTAAACCGGTTTTAACCGGTTCCAACCGGATCAAACCGATTTTAACCTCAATTTGCATGTTTTACACTTTATATGCTCTTTTGATTTTATTAAAAGAATTTTTCTTTTAAACCGGATTAAACTGGTTCCTACCTCAATTTGCATATTTTATATTCTGTTTTTTTAACCGTATTACAAGAATTCTTCTTTTAAACCGGTTTTAACCAGTTCCAACCTAATCAAACCGGTTCTAACCTCAATTCGCATGTTTTACACTTTATATGCTGTTTTAACTTTATTACAAGAATTCTTCTTTTAAACCGGTTTTAACCGGTTCCCACCGGATCAAACCGGTTCTAACCTCAATTTGCATGTTTTTACACTTTATATGCTGTTTTAACTTTATTACAAGAATTCTTCTTTTAAACCGGTTTTAACGGTTCCCACTGGATCAAACAGGTTCTAACCTCAATTTGCATGTTTTACACTTTATATGCTGTTTTGACCGTATTACAAGAATCCTTCTTTTAAACCGGTTTTAAACCGGTTCCAACCGGATCAAACCGGTATCTAACCTCAATTTGCATGTTTTTACACTTTATATGCTGTTTTAACCGTATTACAAGAATTCTTCTTTTAAACCGGTTTTAATCTGTATCGACCGGTTCAAACAGGTTCTAAACTCAATTTGCATGTTTTTACACTTTATATGCTGTTTTGACCGTATTACAAGAATTCTTTAAAGCGGTTCAAACCGGATTAAACTGGTTCCAACCGGATCAAACCTCAATTTCCATGTTTTTACACTTTATATGCTGTTTTAACTGTATTACAAGAATCCTTCTTTTTTAACCGGTTCCGGATCAAACAAACCGTTCTAACCTCAATTCGCATGTTTTACACTTTATATGCTGTTTTGACTTTATTACAAGAATTCTTCTTTTAAACCGGTTTTAACCGGTTCCAACCGGATCAAACCGGTACTAACCTCAATTTGCATGTTTTTACATTTTATATGCTGTTTTAACCGTATTACAAGAATCCTCCTTTTAAACCCCATCAAACCGGTTCTAACTTCAATTTGCATGTTTTTACACTTGATATGCTGTTTTGACTTTATTACAAGAATTCTTCTTTTAAACCGGTTTTAAACGGTCCCCACCGGATCAAACATGTTCTAACCTCAATTCGCATGTTTTTGCACTTTATTTGCTGTTTTAACCGTATTACAAGAATCCTTCTTTTTTTAACCGCATTAAACCGGTTCTAACCTCAATTTGCATGTTTTACACTTTATATGCTGTTTTAACCGTATTACAAGAATCCT
This sequence comes from Tachypleus tridentatus, assembly GCF_004210375.1. Taxonomy (NCBI): domain Eukaryota; kingdom Metazoa; phylum Arthropoda; class Merostomata; order Xiphosura; family Limulidae; genus Tachypleus; species Tachypleus tridentatus. Next base: position 8,341,000 of record NW_027467782.1, on the reverse strand, counting down.
TCTTTTAACCGGAGGATCAAACCGGTTCTAACCTCAATTCGCATGTTTTACATTTTATATGCTGTTTTAACCGTATTAAAAGAATCCTCCTTTTAAACCGCATCAAACCGGTTCTAACCTCAAATCGCATGTTTTACACTTTATATGCTGTTTTAACCGAATTACAAAAATTCTTCTTTTAAACCGGTTTTAACCGGTTCCAACCGAATCAAACCGGTACTAACCTCAATTTGCATGTTTTTACACTTGATATGCTCTTTTGATTTTATTAAAAGAATTCTTCCTTGAAACCGGTTTTAAGCGGTTCCAACCGGATCAAACCGATTTTAACCTCAATTTGCATGTTTTTACACTTTATATGCTCTTTTGATTTTATTAAAAGAAATCTTCTTTTCAACCGGATTAAACTGGTTCCAACCTGATCAAACCGGTTTAATTTAACCTCATTTGTTTTTTACACTTTATATGCTGTTTTAACTGTATTACAAGAATTCTTCTTTTAAACCGGTTTTAACTGGTTCCAACCGGATCAAACCAGTTCTAACATCAATTTCCATGTTTTTACACTTTATATGCTGTTTTAACTGTATTTCAAGAATCCTTCTTTTAAACCGGATCAAACCGGTTCAAACCTGAATTCGCATGTTTTTACACTTTATATGCTATTTTAACCGAATTACAAGAATTCTTCTTTTAAACCGGTTCCAACCGAATCAAACCGGAACTAACCAATTTCAACCGGATCAAACCGGTTCTATCCTCAATTCGCATGTTTTTACAGATTATATGCTGTTTTAACCGTATTACAAGTATTCTTCTTTTAAACCGGTTTTACCAGTTCCAACCGAATCAAACCGGTACTAACCGATTTCAACCGGATCAAACCGGTTCTATCCTCAATTTGCAAGTTTTTACATTTTATATGCTGTTTTTACCATATTGCAAGAATCATCCTTTAAAACCGCATCAAACCGGTTCTAACCTCAATTCGCATGTTTTTACACTTTATATGCTGTTTTAACCGAATTACAATAATTCTTCTTTTTAACCGGTTTTAACCGGTTCCAACAAAATCAAACCGGTAATAACCTCAATTTCCATGTTTTTACACTTTATATGCTGGTTTGATTTTATTAAAAGAATTCTTCTTTTAAACCGGATTAAACTGGTTCCTACCTCAATTTGCATGTTTTTACACTTGATATGCTGTTTTGACTTTATTACAAGAATTCTTGTTTTAAACCTGTTTTAACCGGTTCAACCCGGAACAAACCGGTTCTAACCTCAATTCGCATGTTTTTACACTTTATATGCTGTTTTAACCGAATTACAAGAATTCTTCTTTTAAACCGGTTTTAACCGATTTCAACCGGATCAAACCAGTTCTATCCTCAATTCGCATGTTTTTACACTTTATATGCTGTTTTAACCGTATTACAAGTATTCTTCTTTTAAACCGGTTTTAACAAGTTCCAACCGGATCAAACCGGTAGTAGCCTCAATTTGCAAGTTTTTACATTTTATATGCTGTTTTTACCGTATTACAAGAATCATCCTTTTAAACCGCATCAAACCGGTTCTAACCTAAATTCGCATGTTTTTACACTTTATATGCTGTTTTAACCGAATTACAAGAATTCTTCTTTTAAACCGGTTTTAACCGGTTCCAACCAAATCAAACCGGTAATAACCTCAATTTCCATGTTTTTACACTTTATATGCTGGTTTGATTTTATTAAAAGAATTCTTCTTTTAAACCGGATTAAACTGGTTCCTACCTCAATTTGCATGTTTTTACACTTGATATGCTGTTTTGACTTTATTACAAGAATTCTTCTTTTAAACCGGTTTTAACCAATTCGAACCGGAACAAACCGGTAATAACCTCAATTTGCATGTTTTTACACATTATATGCTGTTTTCATTTTATTATAAGAATTCTTCTTTTAAACCAGTTTTAAACGGTCCCCAACGGATCAAACATGTTCTAACCTCAATTTGCATGTTTTTGCACTTTATTTGCTGTTTTGACCGTATTACAAGAATTCTTCTTTTAAACCGGTTTTAACCGGTTCCAACCGGATTAAATCGATTTTAATATCAATTTGCATGTTTTTACACTTTATATCCTCTTTTGATTTTATTAAAAGAATTTTTCTTTTTAAACCGAATTAAACTGGTTCCTACCACAATTTGCATATTTATATTCTGTTTTGACCGTACTACAAGAAATCTTCTTTTAAACCGGTTTTAACCAGTTCCGTCCTAATCAAACCGGTTCTAACCTCTATTCGCGTGTTTTTACACTTTATATGCTGTTTTCACTTTATTACAAGAATTCTTCTTTTAAACCGGTTTTCAACGGTTCCCACTGGATCAAACAGGTTCTAACCTCAATTCGCATGTTTTTACACTTTATTTGCTGTTTTGACCGTATTACAAGAATCCTTCTTTTAAACCGGTTTTAATGGTTACAACCGGATCTAACCGGTACTAACCTCAATTTGCAAGTTTTTACACTTTATATGCTGTTTTAACCGTATTACAAGAATTCTTCTTTTAAACCGGTTTTAATCGGTTTCCACCGGATCAAACAGGTTCTAACCTCAATTTGCATGTTTTTACACTTTATATGCTGTTTTGACCGTATTACAAGAATTCTTCTTTTAAACCGGTTCAAACCAGGTTTAATCTGGTTCCAACCAGATCAAACCTCAATTTCCATGTTTTACACTTTATATGCTGTTTTAACTGTATTACAAGAATCCTTCTTTTAAACCGGATCAAACAGGTTCTAACCTCAATTCGCATGTTTTTACTCTTTCTTTGCTGTTTTGACAGTATTACAAGAATTCTTCTTTTTAACCGGTTTTAACCGGTTCCAACCGGATCAAACCGGTACTAACCTCAATTTGCAAATTTTTACATTTCATATGCTGTTTTAACTGTATTACAAGAATCCTCCTTTTAAACCCCATCAAACCGGTTCTAACTTCAATTTGCATGTTTTTACACTTGATATGCTGTTTTGACTTTATTACAAGAATTCTTCTTTTAAACCGGTTTTAACCGGTTCCAACCGGAACAAACCGGTAATAACCTCAATTTGCATGTTTTTACACTTTATATGCTGTTTTCACTTTATTACAAGATTTTTTCTTTTAAACCAGTTTTAAACGGTCCCCACCGGATCAAACAGGTTCTAACCTCAATTTGCATGTTTTTACACTTTATATTCTCTTTTGATTTTATTAAAAGAATTTTTCTTTTTAAACCGAATTAAACTGGTTCCTACCACAATTTGCATATTTATATTCTGTTTTGACCGTACTACAAGAAATCTTCTTTTAAACCGGTTTTAACCAGTCCCGACCTAATCAAACCGGTTCTAACCTCTATTCGCGTGTTTTTACACTTTATATGCTGTTTTCACTTTATTACAAGAATTCTTCTTCTAAAGCGGTTCAAACCGGATTAATCTGGTTCCAACCGGATCAAACCAGTTCTAACATCAATTTCCATGTTTTTACACTTTATATGCTGTTTTAACTGTATTTCAAGAATCCTTCTTTTAAACCGGATCAAACTGGTTCAAACCTGAATTCGCATGTTTTTACACTTTATATGCTATTTTAACCGAATTACAAGAATTCTTCTTTTAAACCGGTTCCAACCGAATCAAACCGGAACTAACCGATTTCAACCGGATCAAACCGGTTCTATCCTCAATTTGCATGTTTTTACAGATTATATGCTGTTTTAACCGTATTACAAGTATTCTTCTTTTAAACCGGTTTTAACCAGTTCCAACCGAATCAAACCGGTACTAACCGATTTCAACCGGATCAAACTGGTTCTATCCTCAATTTGCAAGTTTTTACATTTTATATGCTGTTTTTACCGTATTGCAAGAATCATCCTTTAAAACTGCATCAAACCGGTTCTAACCTCAATTCGCATGTTTTTACACTTTATATGCTGTTTTAACCGAATTACAAGAATTCTTCTTTTAAACCGGTTTTAACCGGTTCCAACCAAATCAAATAACCTCAATTTCCATGTTTTTACACTTTATATGCTGGTTTGATTTTATTAAAAGAATTCTTCTTTTAAACCGGATTAAACTGGTTCCTACCTCAATTTGCATGTTTTACACTTTATATGCTGTTTTGACTTTATTACAAGAATTCTTCTTTTAAACCGGTTTTAACTTTTCCAAACCGGATCAAACCGGTTCTAACCTCAATTTGCATGTTTTACACTTTATATGCTGTTTTGACCGTATTACAAGAATTCTTCTTTTAAACCGGTTTTAACCAGGTTCCAACCTAATCAAACCGGTTCTAACCTCAATTTGCATGTTTTTTTACACTTTATATGCTGTTTTGACCGTATTACAAGAATTCTTCTTTTAAACCGGATTTAAACCTCAATTTGCATGTTTTACACTTTATATGGTTTTGACCGTATTACAAGAATTCTTCTTTTAAACCGGTTTTAACCATTCGGATCAAACCGGTTCTAACCTCAATTTGCATGTTTTTACACTTTATATGCTGTTTTGACCTTATTACAAGAATTTTCTTTTAAACCGAATTAAACTGGTTCTAACCTCAATTCCATGTTTTACACTTTATATGCTGTTTTAACCGTATTACAAGAATTCTTCTTTTAAACCGGTTTTAACCGGTTCCAACCTTTTCAATCAAACCGGTTCTAACCTCAATTTCCATGCATTTTTACACTTTATATGCTGTTTTGACCGTATTACAAGAATTCTTCTTTTAAACCGGTTTTAACCAGTTCCAACCTAATCTTCAATTTGCATGTTTTTTACACTTTATATGCTGTTTTGACTTTATTACAAGAATTCTTCTTTTAAACCGGTTTTAACAGATCAAACAGGTTCTAACCTCAATTTGCATGTTTTACACTTTATATGCTGTTTTGACCGTATTACAAGAATTCTTCTTTTAAACCGGTTCAAACCGGTTCCAACCTGGTTCTAACGGTTCTAACCTCAATTCGCATGTTTTTACACTTTATATGCTGTTTTAACTGTATTACAAGAATCCTTCTTTTAAACCGGATCAAACCTCAATTCGCATGTTTTTACACTTTATATGCTGTTTTAACCGAATTACAAGAATTCTTCTTTTAAACCGGTACTAACCGATTTCAACCGGATCAAACCAGTTCTATCCTCATTTCGCATGTTTTTACAGTTTATATGCTGTTTTAACCGTATTACAAATATTCTTCTTTTAAACCGATTTTAACCAGTTCGAACCGGATCAAACCGGTAGTAGCCTCAATTTGCAAGTTTTTACATTTTACATGCTGTTTTTACCGTATTACAAGAATCATCGTTTTAAACCGCATCAAACCGGTTCTAACCTCAATTCGCATGTTTTTACACTTTATATGCTGTTTTAACCGAATTACAAGAATTCTTCTTTTAAACCGAATTAAACTGGTTCCTACCTCAATTTGCATATTTATATTCTGTTTTGACCGTACTACAATAATCTTTCTTTTAAACCAGTTTTAACCGGTTCCAACGGGATCAAACCGGTTCTAACATCAATTTGCATGTTTTTACACTAAAAATGCTGTTTTGACCGGATTCTTCTTTTAAACCGGTTTTAACCGGTTCCAACCGGATCAAATCGATTTTAATATCAATTTGCATGTTTTTACACTTTATATGCTCTTTTGATTTTATTAAAAGAATTTTTCTTTTGAACCGGATTAAACTGGTTCCTACCACAATTTGCATATTTATATTCTGTTTTGACCTTACTACAAGAAATCTTCTTTTAAACCGGTTTTAACTGGTTCCAACCTAATCAAACCGGTTCTAACCTCAATTCGCATGTTTTTACACTTTGTATGCTGTTTTCACTTTATTACAAGAATTCTTCTTTTAAACCGGTTTTAACCGGTTCTAACCGGTTCATACAGGTTCTCACCTCAATTCACATGTTTTTACTCTTTATTTGCTGTTTTGACAATATTACAAGAATTCTTCTTTTAAACCGGTTTTAACCGGTTCTAACCGGATCAAACCGGTACTATCCTCAATTTGCAAGTTTTTACATTTTATATGCTGTTATAACCGTATTTCAAGAATCCTCCTTTTAAACTGCATCAAACCGGTTCTAACCTCAATTCCCATGTTTTTACAATTTATATGCTGTTTTAACCGAATTACAATAATTCTTCTTTTAAACCGGTTTTAACCGGTTCCATCCGAATCAAACCGGTACTAACCTCAATTTGTATGTTTTTACACTTTATATGTTGTTTTGACCGTATTACAAGAATTCTTCTTTTAAACTGGATCAAACCGGTTCTAACATCAATTCGCATGTTTTTACACTGTATATGCTGTTTTAACCGTATTACAAGAATTCTTCTTCTAAAGCGGTTCAAACCGGATTAATCTGGTTCCAACCGGATCAAACCTCAATTTCCATGTTTTTACACTTTATATGCTGTTTTAACTGTATTACAAGAATCCTTCTTTTAAACCGAATCAAACCGATTTCATACGGATCAAACCGGTTCTAACCTCAATTCGCATATTTTTACACTTTATATGTTGTTTCACTAAGAAACACATTGACGTAAACACTGTAACTATACCAAATCCAGGTATTTACTAAGAAACACATTGACCTCTATATTATAATCATACCATATCCAGGTATTCTCTAAGAAACACATCGACATCAAGACTATAATCATACCAAATCCATCCACATATTTACTATAATAGTACCATATCCAGGTATTCACTGAAAAACACATCGACATAAATACTATAATCATACCAAACACATCGACATATATACTATAATCATACCAAATCCAGGTATTCACTGAGAAACACATCAACATAAATACTATAATCATACCAAACACATCGTCACATATACTATAATCATACCAAATCCAGGTATTCACTAAGAAACACATCGACATAAATACTATAATCATACCAAATCCAGGTATTCACTGAGAAACACATCAACATAAATACTATAATCATACCAAACACATCGTCACATATACTATAATCATACCAAATCCAGGTATTCACTAAGAAACACATCGACATAAATACTATAATCATACCAAACACATCGACACATATACTATAATCATACCAAATCCAGGTATTCACTAAGAAACACATCGACATAAATACTATAATCATACCAACACATCGACATATATACTATAATCATACCAAATCCAGGTATTTACTTAGAAAAATATCGACATAAATACTATAATCGTATTATATCCAGGTGTTCACTGAGAAACACATCAACATAAATACTATAATCATACCAAACACATCGACACATATACTATAATCATACCAAATCCAGGTATTCACTAAGAAACACATCGACATAAATACAATAATCATACCAAACACACCGACATTTATACTATAGTCATACCAAATCCAGGTATTCACTAAGAAACACATCGACATAAATACTATAATCATACCAAACACACCGACATTTATACTATAGTCATACCAAATCCAGGTATTCACTAAGAAAAATATCGACATAAATACTATAATCATACCAAACACATCGACATATATACTATAATCATACCAAACACATCGACATATATACTATAATCATACCAAATCCATCCACATATTTATTATAATCATACCATATCCAGGTATTAACTGAGAAACACATCGACATATATACTATAATCATTCCAAATCCATCCACATATTTCCTATAATCATACCATATCCAGGTATTCACTGAGAAACACATTGACATATATATACTATAATCCTACCAAATCCAGGTATTCACTAAGAAACACATCGACATAAATACTATAATCATACCAAATCCATCCACATATTTACTATAATCATACCATATCCAGGTATTCACTGAGAAACACATCGACATAAATACTATAATCATACCAATCCAGGTATTCACTAAGAAACACATCGACATATACACTATAATTATACAAAATTCAAGTATTAAAATCAATATTTGTTTTTGTTTCGCTTGAGGCTATTTGAGGGCTATCTGCGCTTGTCGTCCCTAATTTAGTAATGTAAGAGTAGGTGGAAGACAGCTGATCATCAGTACCTACCGCTAATTTCTTGCGTTACTCTTTTAACAACGAATAGTGGGATTGACCGTTACGTTAAAACGCACCCACTTCTAAAAGAGCGAGCATGTTTGGTGCGACGAGGATTTTAACCCGCGACCCTTGGATTACAAGTCGAGTGCTTGAACCACATGGCCATGCCGGGCGAAAGTAATGAGAAGTACTTGTAGTTACTAATGGTAATCTGAAACAAGTAACGTTGAGATGCTTGTTTCATATGGAGGATTATCACACAAAAATATATTATTCCTGGTAGGATTTTTCTTTACTAATTAAAATACTTTTTATTGGTGTTTTAAATAGAAAGTTCCACCGTTCATGATTTTTGGCTTCAAAAGATTACACGTTCGCCAGTGGCGTAGCTAGGGAAAGGTAGGGGGGTGGGTCACGGGTGTACATCTGTCCCCGGGCGCAGCGTCGGGGTGGGGCATAAATTGATGTTACATAATTAGGAATGAATTTCAGAATGAAATGTTTTCCCCTCTTAACCAAGTAATGTCCAGTGTCCCATATATGAGAGTTGCAACGTCATGTGTTGCCACAATTTGGTTGTGATTTGGTCACGTTATACCATAACGCTGTTATGAAATCGTCAAAATGCAGTCACTTCATAGCGAATAATCAACGTTGTTATGTAACATTGTGTGAACGTTGTTATGTAACACTGTGTGAACGTTGTGAAATGTAACATTATATGCTGTAAATCAGTAATCAGAACGCACATTACATGAGTACTTCACCGAACAAAGTCGGTAAATTGTCTATTACTTGATCCAGTTTTGCAATGCTACCATGACCTCAGCGCCTTGTCCTTCGGGAGTAACCGAACGGCTATAACAGATAATTGACCCCCGCAAGTCTGACCAATATTTCATGACCAATGCTGTCAGTGAACAAAGGTCATGGAGTGACATTATTCACTGGATTAAGAATGTAAGTTGAAATTCTTGATATGAGTATGCTCTCTTTGTACACACTCCCATTAAATGATTAAGAAAAAAGATGTTTAACATTACAGATATTAATTTTGAGGTAAAGAGGACTGGAAGGTTAAACACGACCATCTAGCAGAAGAAGACTATTGTATTGTTTGAAATGGTAAGTGAGTTGTACCAGTGATGAATATTAGTAGTCTGTTCTCTTTATTATACTTTTAAAATTAAACAATAAGTTATTCTCTTGTAAACACTCTCAAACTCCTATATTTTGTTTTTTTTTTAATTGATTTTTTTTACCTAGTGTTTTCCTGGCATCATTACAATATGTACCTGATTTGCATGTTTGTTTGTTGTTTCTCTTTATCATTTAATACTGAAACTTATGTTAGTGAACTTTCTATTTGTCTTTCCTACAAGAAAACATCTCTTAAATAGCAACTTCAATAACTTTTAAGAAATAAAAATTCATTCAATGTTTTAGGTAAAAATAAAATATCTACTAATTCTAAACTACTTAGTTCAGAGACGTCTCAAGAAATGTTTCTAGGAACAGAGGGTTAAAGTTAAGAGCAATGAATCTGCCATTACAGACAAGTGCTTACAATCAGACTTGATCATTATGATTTGTAAGACTCATTTAAGTCATACTGTAGATTTGCAGCTATATATACTCCATAATAGTAAATGTTGGTTTGTTCTTTTAGGTTCTTAACCCTGCAGGAGAATTTCGTCCAACATAAAACAGCTGTTTATATAGGTACAGTAATCTGAAATTACATAAAGTGCATTATTTCAATGGCATTTACTGTGTATGCATGGTAAGAACAATACATCTCTGTGGTAACCTGCTACTGATATTACCAGCAAGTGGCAACAAGTTAATCCCAATCACATTATGTCAGGGTTTACAGAATGTCATCAAGACTGCATAGATTTCTTTGAAAACCTGACTGATAATTGCCATATTTTATATCCAAGAACTTGCTGTGGTAGTGACATTTTCCAATATTAAGCTACAAGGTAGGTATCTAGAGGTTTTAAGTGATGCTGCTGATAAACCTGGCAATTTTTATTGGAACTCATAATCAAGTATTCTTTATAAACATAATAAAGGAGAATCAAGATTAATTTAATGCATCACTTCTTAGCTTGCAGCCTAAGCAAATATAATTATTGTCAGAAAACAACAAAATTACAAACCCTGTCATTTTGAAACTCCTTAAAAGGTAATGAGCACATTGTTTTTTTTTGTTACTTATAAGAGGGTAACAAATTGTAAATAATGGAAAAGTAATTAAAAGTTTTAATGACATTACAAAACCTAAAAAAATGATCAAATGTTTATACAATAATATTTTAGTAGTATTAAAAAGGATAAACAAGTTCTTGCTTTTATGATCCTGATGTTATGCACAAGAAATATTTTTACAGGGGCATAAAAACTGTTAATGTTGAGTTCCTTTAAAGTTTTTCACGAGTAAATATCGCTGAAGACAGCGATTGTATAAACTTATGAAAAGTTAACAAATGTTTGAAAATATCTAGATATCATTATTTTTAACTAGAATTTTCATGATACCAAAACACTGGATAAACATCTCAACAGGACAATAATCAAATATTATGATTACATAATGCACTAAACTCATACCTCACTAAAAAACAAAATATACAACATGATCACTTCTGTTATGTTTTACCAGATAGGGATGATAAATAACACCTAAAGGCTATAATTACCTTTCTTCAGGAAATAAAATTCACAACATAATCACTAAAGCAATGTAGTTAAACCCCACTATTTAATAAAGCATGTATCACAACCACTCAAAAAACATAGCTGATTATGACCAGAAAAAACAACAAAACATACCAGTACTGTTTGTACACTAAGTCCTGTCTAATGAGATAAAACATTGTACTGTAGCCAGCTGTGTTTTAATGTACAGAAAACCCACACAATGGCTCTCTATGGAGAGCATACGTCAGCTTCCACTTGATAAATCCACTACCACTGCTACATAGCCCATGAACACATTAGCAAATTTTTTATATGTACAGAATTTTTTCATCGTCCTGTGACTCCTAAAAATAACCCTCAAAATTGATGATGAAAACATAATGATATGAGCTGTCTCAGATATATAATTTTTCAGCTTTAAGAGATTCTAGATTGACCAAATGTTATTATTTTACATGAGTAATAAATGTAAAAAGGTTCAATCATAAAGGAGAGATATTCTAATAAAATATAATAACTTTTAAATAGTTGTGTGAAACAAAATAGAGAAAAATTGCAAATAAACTTTAAGAATATAATATAACAAGTTAAAAACTTAAAATCTCCTTTCCGAATGCATTAATTAATTTAAAAACTACATGTACTGTGGACTTCAAAGGTTTATTACATGCATTAATGATCTAATGATTTCATTCATATATAATTTCAGTCAGACAATATGGTGAGTGGATGGTAGATAATATTCTAGACATATCAGACAGAATGTGTTTGTTTTGTTATAGCAAAGCAACAACGGGCTATCTGCTGTGTCCACTAAGGGGAATCAAAACCCTGATTTTAGCATTATAAATTCAAAGACTTACCTCTGTTCTACTAGGGACAGACAATGAACACTTGTATAACAGTTGTTATGGAGTGAATACCTTTTCTAAGTTAGCATTCACAAACTTCATATCATAAAAACTGTTGTTATAACAAACTAATTACATTAATAGTATTCCAACCACTACTGTAGTTGTTGTATGCCAGCGAGCCTTATATGCTATTAAATGCAATGGTAGCCCAAATCAAAATCTTATATCAAGGTTAAAATAGCCTTCTTGTTTTCAAATTATAAATTTCTCTAAAAAAACGATTCCTAATTCTTTTAGCTTTTTTTACCTCAATCAAATACATTAGACTACTGAAGGTTTTCAATGTGTGTAAATAATCATACTTAAATAATTTTAAACCTTTACACCACCATTATTTTCCAATGGGATTCAAAACATATAGTCTTCAAAAAAAGAAACGCAAAAGGCAAAATATGAGACATATTGTTAACAAGTTTATTCCGGGTAGTTCTGTGTGACATGTGTGAAACTATGCACAGTCACTGCTGAAAATCCAAAGTCTGCAAAGGCGAAGTCCACGCTCACTAGTTGAAGTTTAACGTCACTCAACGTCAATAACGAGTATGCCCCCCGTGAGCATCAATAACTGTTTGGCATCTCCTGCCCATGGAAGCGATGAGATGACGAATCACATCCTGTAGAATGGCTGTCCACTCAGCCTGCATAGCTGCTGCAAGCTGAGGTAGAGTCTGCGGTTGAGGTTGTCGCCGTCGCAGACGTCGGTCCAACTCGTCCCAAAGATGTTTGATGGGGCTTAAATGTGGTGATCTGGAGGGCCATGGAAGAATGTTGATGTTGTGGTGTCTCAAGAAGACAGTGGTGAGTCGGGATGTGTGAGGACGGGCGTTGTCGTGTTGAAAAACGTCATTGAAGTTCACCATGATGGGTTGCACATGGGGTCTTAGAATCTCGTCGACGTATCGTTAAGCCGTAAGATTCCCTCGAATGTGCAAAAGGTCTGTTGAAGCAGTAGACGTCGCAGTGGTGGTCCTATCCTGAAGGTCACGTAACCGGATGTAGTGATCCTGTGCGGGCGTGATCACACGAGGTCTGCCAGATCGTGGACGGTCACGAGTTGATCCATGTTGATCCTTTTGCCTTTCTTTTTTTGAAGAGTATATTTATATATGGTGCCTTTGTTGTTAATATTTGCAATAATTTTATCAAGATACAAATAATGGTTGATACTATGGAATAAGAACCAGAATTTTATTTGATTAAGTAAGTGGTTCAAACGTTGTATGAAGTTTAAAGTTAGGCAATTGAAAACAGATGTTTCATTTCAAAGAGAATAACTGATATTTACCAGTAAGACAGGAGCATTATGCAGTGAAAACAATATTTTATTGTTAAAAGGCTCCAATGCCTACAAAGATTCATTAAAATCCATCATCATATCATATTATTTACAATAGGAAAATAATTAAATGCTTTAAAAAATACCTTTCAAAATTATGTGAGTGTGTAGATGTTATCTTGTGTAATCATAGATAACTCAAATGATAAAAATATTACACTTAAAATATTTTTAAAAGTTATTTTATAAACTGCTATAGTTTATGACTGTATATATACATATATAAAGTATATTCAGTATATACGTATTTTTATCAAATTAAAACTGAAATGGTGAAAATTTTTTTATATTACATTTCTATAAAATGTGCAAATATTTGAAATTTACGTAATAACATTTCATTGTGAAAATTATTTGTATTTTATCCAAAAAAATCACAAGCATAAGCAAAATTAGTAACTGAACAATTTAAAATGTTTTCATCTTCAGTAATATCAGACCCTTTGGCTCCCTGTTAATGGTCAGTGATCCCACAAGAATATAAATGTGTGCGTGTGAAATTTCCAAGAATGCTTCAAATGAATGTCCTTAATGAGTTGTATTATATGCCACAACAGCAGTTTCTTTGGTGCTACATTATCAATCAAAGACAAAAGCTTTAAGAATTAATATTTTTTACTTAATCTGCTAAGTGTATTACGTCTATTATTAATACTCTTAGGTAACATTTGAGGACTGTTATGAGCCCCTAAGGACTCATGTCTTTAATGAGTTGTGTTATATGCCACAACAGCAGTTTCTTTGGTGCTACATTATCAATCAAAGACAAAAGCTTCAAGAATTAATATTTTTTACTTAATCTGCTAAGTGTGTTACGTCTATTATTAATACTCTTAGGTAACATTTGAGGACTTAACTGACACCTAATAAAATTCAATTTAGATGTTAGAAAATTGCTCATACTGACGTCCAAGCCCCTAATGACACAGCGGTATGTCTGCAGACTCACACCACTAAAATCTGGGTTTCGATGCCCATGGTGTACAGAGCACAGATAGCCCATTGTGCAGCTTTGTGCTTAATTCTAAACAAACAAACTGATGTCCAACAAATATTTGAAAAGTTTGTTACTAAACTATGTTATAATCTAAAATTAAAATATACTGCTTTGAGAATGCAAGTCTTTCTATTCGAAATTTTGAGTAACTTACAAGTTATTGTGTCACAAAATATTGTGAACTCAGACAATAAATGAGCCATTTATCCCAATCTCAAACACACCTTGAAGAACTATAATTTGTATTTGCAATAATTAACTTACAACTACCTCTACTACCAGTTTTGAGTTTGATCAGCATCTGACATTGAATTTTAGCTTTAAACATTTCGTGGGTATGAGCGCTAGTTCTAAAACTAATGCAATATCAAAAATTACAGATTAAAATCATATTAATTACTTATCTTAGGATCTGGAGACAACTATTATGATATCAATCATAATAATATGATTGCTAATATGAGCGCTAGTTCTAAAACTAATGCAATATCAAAAATTACAGATTAAAATCATATTAATTACTTATCTTAGGATCTGGAGACAACTATTATGATATCAATCAAGTCCTCTTTCTCACCTTTTAACCTAATAATACTACTGATATCACAAAATGTTCTGTTCTACTAACAATGATAAGAATATAAACATACGCATGCTTTCTTATTTTCTTAATATGACGAGAACTTTCTTGCAGATTCGGTTGTACTCTTTGTTCGAAACTGTAGAGGTCGCTTGATAACACATACAAATAGCTAACTACTCAGAAAACTGACAATTTTTATAGTTTTATTTTAGTGAAGTGATGTCTCCAAAGAAAAACCAAACGAACCAGGAAAGAAAGTTGATCAAAAGAATGAAATATATCAATGTAAAACAATTTTAAATTTTATTGTTGTATACATAGGTACTGAAATACTGAATTATGTAAATTGTAACCAGTGCAATATTTGTACGTTGAAGTAATATATTGTACCTTGAATTTACCGTAGCGGCTAAGCCTAATTCCAGTCTGTGAGTGTTAATACAAAAATGAGTTAGTTACATAATTGTTCATGCTAATTATAAGTAGTATCTGCAATATTATTACAAATGTTATGTTCAATGTAAGTAGATTTGACAACATTTTAAAATGAAATTATTAGTATATAACTCATAAGTAGGGACAACATAAATTGTAAATTTACGATTTTTAAACTTTAAAAGCAATGGTGAAATAAGTGCATGTCCTATTACTTTGAATTGTGGCTCTATCGTAATCAGAAAAAAAGCTTTTCCTACTTATAACTCATAAGTAGGGACAACATAAATTGTAAATTTACGATTTTTAAACTTTAAAAGCAATGGTGAAATAAGTGCATGTCCTATTACTTTGAATTATGGCTCTATCGTAATCAGAAAAAAAGCTTTTCCAGCAGCTGGTAAATCATGAAGAGTACTCAATAGGACAAGTACTTTTCCTTTTAACTTAATTGCTTTAGTGACTCTTTATGTGAAAGTTTTAAACTATGAAAAACTATTTTTATAATACTAAATATTTTTTCATTAAAACAAATTCAGATACAAGACCAGAAACAAGGTGGGTAGATAATTGTACTTTGCTGTCAATCTGGAAATTTTGTTTATTGGCTGATGACTTCACCAAAACCTCATTGGCCAAAAAACAGACAACTGTTACACAGTTTGTGAAAACTGGATCTCCAGCTGGCTACAAAACAGATATCAACATGCTACAACATTCAGTGATTAAGTGTACTGATCCTCTATTGATAAAGTAACATTAATACAGGAAAAGAAGAAAGTGGCTTGTAAGTTCAAAGTGACAGTGTAGATGCAATGGTTCAGACTTAGAGGTCAAAATGACACAAAAAAGCAGGTGTGAAAGAGCTGCAAGGTAATTTAAAAGTATGAAGAAAGAGAAAATGAAGGACTGATTCATCTATTCCACTGGAGAGTGATGAAGATGAAATGTGTAGCAGTACTTCTGAGGATCCCATGGAGTTTGTGACACTGAATGAATGATGCAGATAATCCAAGAACTGAAGTGTAAACGCAAGACATTGTTGTGGTATTTCAACGTGGCACAGGAGCAATGCCGATTCAATTTGGTATTGAATCCACAACAACATTAAACTTTCCAAATCAAGAAGCTCTATGAAAAGCATCAAGTTTCAGTGCTCTTGAAAAGAGCAGGTGATTGCTTGCATTCTGCATGGCAGGATTAAGGATTCTTTGTACTACGTTACTTCCAAGAGATCCAGATGATCTTATGAACATGACTGGAAATACAATTAAATCTGATGATACAAAACTATTCTCATATGCCAACAATATGAAACAAGTTTTGCCAGAGAAAGTTTGTCTCACTTTGACTATCTGATTTAGATTTATATTGCTCAGCATAAGGCCAGATCAAAAAATAACTTATTGTTGCAAGATTCATGGTTAAATTTCAAAATTTCTTAATCAGAATGAAATACAATTGTATACCTATGAGAATTGATTACATCAGTTTGTTTCATGCAAAGTAATCAATTAATTTTATGAAAATAATCAACTTGTGTGTCCAATTATTACCATCTTCAATATTCAGTAATCAAAAATTAATCTTTTTAGAGGCAGTTCACGTCTTGCACAGAAAGCTGTCTTTTTATGTCTGCCTTAGAAATTTCCATGCTACTTGTGAAGTTCTGCTGATTGTGTGAGTGACTAATTTCCTCACACAGGTTGTGTAGTAATGATGGATTACAGTCATGTTGACTAATTGTTTTCAAATTACATTGTGATGCTTCTTGTTTGGTGATATTGTTTTGTCTGGTGCACATGAGATGGTGTGTCAGGTAAAGATGAGACTGTTTCTTGTTTCTGTTTTTTAATAGTGTTCTTTGGCTAGTGTATCAAATCTGATTTTGAAATAACCAAATACTTTGTTGAGGTCAGAAAATGACTAATTTGGGGTATTTTCAGTGGTGATGCACACCAACACACACATCCTAAATAGATCAGATGTATTTAAGTTGGGTCTGGTAAATGCAAATTCTGGGTGTTATTTATCTCATTTTACTACTTTAATATCATGCTGAAAAGGTGTGGTCAGTTCTTATAAACTTCATGAGAAGACAGTGCATTAGCATTCAAAATATTAGTCCAACCAGGTATCCAATGCTACCTTAACTTTTATCAGTGTTTGAAACTGCAAAATTTTGTGATGGCCTTTTAACATGTCTTTAACACTTTGTAATTTCATAATTATCATCAACATTGTCTGTAGGAAAGTAGGAAGAAAAACAGTATGAAAGGCTGTGTAAAATCATACTTCCATATAGTAATCTTATAAGTATTGCATTAAAGTCAATTTCATAAAGTGTAGTTTTCATCTTAACAGCTGTCACATTTTCTTTATTTTTAATGAACGTATATCAGATAATATGTTCTGAATATTTTAAAACTCTAGTTATCTTTGTAATGCATGATTTGTTTACTTAATCAATGAAATGGTATGCAATGTTTGTTAAACTTATTGATACAAAGGTTCAAACAAATTGTTGGTAATATAAGAGTAATCACACTCTACTCACATTACCTTAGGTAGATCAACAAGTAGGAAGAAAAAAAGAAGGAAATTGAGGACCTGAACTTGACATTAAAATCTGTAACAACACAGAAAGATGAGAAAGGTAAAATACTACTCTTTATATTAAGAAATAGGTTTTTCTGTCACCTTTCCTTGCTTGTGGAGAATGAAGTTAATGTTAGATAACACTGCACAACAAAGTTTTGCATCTTGAACACTGTTGGGTGTTCCTTATAGATTTTTGGCTGCTGATAATGAAAATCACATCCACATTTGCCCATTATGTACAGTTTCATTGAAATCTTCAGTTTTGCTACAATGGGAAAACAATATCAGGGCAACTGGAATTTGTCAATGCTTGCCGACTACTGTTGGACACTGCAGCGTGATGCACAGGACATTGAATACAAACAAAAATCAGGAGCAAAAC
>NW_027467782.1:8264630-8322395 GCF_004210375.1 Tachypleus tridentatus | reverse complement strand
TGTGCAGTGTTATCTAACATTAACTTCATTCTCCACAAGCAAGGAAAGGTGACAGAAAAAAACCTATTTCTTAATATAAAGAGTAGTATTTTACCTTTCTCATCTTTCTGTGTTGTTACAGATTTTAATGTCAAGTTCAGGTCCTCAATTTCCTTCTTTTTTTTTCTTCCTACTTGTTGATCTACCTAAGGTAATGTGAGTAGAGTGTGATTACTCTTATATTACCAACAATTTGTTTGAACCTTTGTATCAATAAGTTTAACAAACATTGCATACTATTTCATTGATTAAGTAAACAAATCATGCATTACAAAGATAACTAGAGTTTTAAAATATTCAAAACATATTATGTAATAAATGTTCATTAAAAATAAAGAAAATGTGACAGCTGTTAAGATGAAAACTACACTTTATGAAATTGACTTTAATGCAATACTTATAAGATTACTATATGGAAGTATGATTTTACACAGCCTTTCATACTGTTTTTCTTCCTACTTTCCTACAGACAATGTTGATGATAATTATGAAATTACAAAGTGTTAAAGACATGTTAAAAGGCCATCACAAAATTTTGCAGTTTCAAACACTGATAAAAGTTAAGGTAGCATTGGATACCTGGTTGGACTAATATTTTGAATGCTAATGCACTGTCTTCTCATGAAGTTTATAAGAACTGACCACACCTTTTCAGCATGATATTAAAGTAGTAAAATGAGATAAATAACACCCAGAATTTGCATTTACCAGACCCAACTTAAATACATCTGATCTATTTAGGATGTGTGTGTTGGTGTGCATCACCACTGAAAATACCCCAAATTAGTCATTTTCTGACCTCAACAAAGTATTTGGTTATTTCAAAATCAGATTTGATACACTAGCCAAAGAACACTATTAAAAAACAGAAACAAGAAACAGTCTCATCTTTACCTGACACACCATCTCATGTGCACCAGACAAAACAATATCACCAAACAAGAAGCATCACAATGTAATTTGAAAACAATTAGTCAACATGACTGTAATCCATCATTACTACACAACCTGTGTGAGGAAATTAGTCACTCACACAATCAGCAGAACTTTACAAGTAGCATGGAAATTTCTAAGGCAGACATAAAAAGACAGCTTTCTGTGCAAGACGTGAACTGCCTCTAAAAGATTAATTTTTGATTACTGAATATTGAAGATGGTAATAATTGGACACACAAGTTGATTATTTTCATAAAATTAATTGATTACTTTGCATGAAACAAACTGATGTAATCAATTCTCATAGGTATACAATTGTATTTCATTCTGATTAAGAAATTTTGAAATTTAACCATGAATCTTGCAACAATAAGTTATTTTTTTATCTGGCCTTATGCTGAGCAATATAAATCTAAATCAGATAGTCAAAGTGAGACAAACTTTCTCTGGCAAAACTTGTTTCATATTGTTGGCATATGAGAATAGTTTTGTATCATCAGATTTAATTGTATTTCCAGTCATGTTCATAAGATCATCTGGATCTCTTGGAAGTAACGTAGTACAAAGAATCCTTAATCCTGCCATGCAGAATGCAAGCAATCACCTGCTCTTTTCAAGAGCACTGAAACTTGATGCTTTTCATAGAGCTTCTTGATTTGGAAAGTTTAATGTTGTTGTGGATTCAATACCAAATTGAATCGGCATTGCTCCTGTGCCACGTTGAAATACCACAACAATGTCTTGCGTTTACACTTCAGTTCTTGGATTATCTGCATCATTCATTCAGTGTCACAAACTCTATGGGATCCTCAGAAGTACTGCTACACATTTCATCTTCATCACTCTCCAGTGGAATAGATGAATCAGTCCTTCATTTTCTCTTTCTTCATACTTTTAAATTACCTTGCAGCTCTTTCACACCTGCTTTTTGTGTCATTTTGACCTCTAAGTCTGAACCATTGCATCTACACTGTCACTTTGAACTTACAAGCCACTTTCTTCTTTTCCTGTATTAATGTTACTTTATCAATAGAGGATCAGTACACTTAATCACTGAATGTTGTAGCATGTTGATATCTGTTTTGTAGCCAGCTGGAGATCCAGTTTTCACAAACTGTGTAACAGTTGTCTGTTTTTTTGGCCAATGAGGTTTTGGTGAAGTCATCAGCCAATAAACAAAATTTCCAGATTGACAGCAAAGTACAATTATCTACCCACCTTGTTTCTGGTCTTGTATCTGAATTTGTTTTAATGAAAAATATTTAGTATTATAAAAATAGTTTTTCATAGTTTAAAACTTTCACATAAAGAGTCACTAAAGCAATTAAGTTAAAAGGAAAAGTACTTGTCCTATTGAGTACTCTTCATGATTTACCAGCTGCTGGAAAAGCTTTTTTTCTGATTACGATAGAGCCATAATTCAAAGTAATAGGACATGCACTTATTTCACCATTGCTTTTAAAGTTTAAAATCGTAAATTTACAATTTATGATTGATAGAGCCACTACTGCACTTATTTCACCATTGAAAGTTTAAAATCGTAAATTTACAATATGTTGTCCCTACTTATGAGTTTATACATTTTCATTTTAAAATGTTGTCAAATCTACTTACATTGAACATAACATTTGTAATAATATTGCAGATACTACTTATAATTAGCATGAACAATTATGTAACTAACTCATTTTTGTATTAACACTCACAGACTGGAATTAGGCTTAGCCGCTACGGTAAATTCAAGGTACAATATATTACTTCAACGTACAAATATTGCACTGGTTACAATTTACATAATTCAGTATTTCAGTACCTATGTATACAACAATAAAATTTAAAATTGTTTTACATTGATATATTTCATTCTTTTGATCAACTTTCTTTCCTGGTTCGTTTGGTTTTCTTTGGAGACATCACTTCACTAAAATAAAACTATAAAAATTGTCAGTTTTCTGAGTAGTTAGCTATTTGTATGTGTTATCAAGCGACCTCTACAGTTTCGAACAAAGAGTACAACCGAATCTGCAAGAAAGTTCTCGTCATATTAAGAAAATAAGAAAGCATGCGTATGTTTATATTCTTATCATTGTTAGTAGAACAGAACATTTTGTGATATCAGTAGTATTATTAGGTTAAAAGGTGAGAAAGAGGACTTGATTGATATCATAATAGTTGTCTCCAGATCCTAAGATAAGTAATTAATATGATTTTAATCTGTAATTTTTGATATTGCATTAGTTTTAGAACTAGCGCTCATATTAGCAATCATATTATTATGATTGATATCATAATAGTTGTCTCCAGATCCTAAGATAAGTAATTAATATGATTTTAATCTGTAATTTTTGATATTGCATTAGTTTTAGAACTAGCGCTCATACCCACGAAATGTTTAAAGCTAAAATTCAATGTCAGATGCTGATCAAACTCAAAACTGGTAGTAGAGGTAGTTGTAAGTTAATTATTGCAAATACAAATTATAGTTCTTCAAGGTGTGTTTGAGATTGGGATAAATGGCTCATTTATTGTCTGAGTTCACAATATTTTGTGACACAATAACTTGTAAGTTACTCAAAATTTCGAATAGAAAGACTTGCATTCTCAAAGCAGTATATTTTAATTTTAGATTATAACATAGTTTAGTAACAAACTTTTCAAATATTTGTTGGACATCAGTTTGTTTGTTTAGAATTAAGCACAAAGCTGCACAATGGGCTATCTGTGCTCTGTACACCATGGGCATCGAAACCCAGATTTTAGTGGTGTGAGTCTGCAGACATACCGCTGTGTCATTAGGGGCTTGGACGTCAGTATGAGCAATTTTCTAACATCTAAATTGAATTTTATTAGGTGTCAGTTAAGTCCTCAAATGTTACCTAAGAGTATTAATAATAGACGTAACACACTTAGCAGATTAAGTAAAAAATATTAATTCTTGAAGCTTTTGTCTTTGATTGATAATGTAGCACCAAAGAAACTGCTGTTGTGGCATATAACACAACTCATTAAAGACATGAGTCCTTAGGGGCTCATAACAGTCCTCAAATGTTACCTAAGAGTATTAATAATAGACGTAATACACTTAGCAGATTAAGTAAAAATATTAATTCTTAAAGCTTTTGTCTTTGATTGATAATGTAGCACCAAAGAAACTGCTGTTGTGGCATATAATACAACTCATTAAGGACATTCATTTGAAGCATTCTTGGAAATTTCACACGCACACATTTATATTCTTGTGGGATCACTGACCATTAACAGGGAGCCAAAGGGTCTGATATTACTGAAGATGAAAACATTTTTAAATTGTTCAGTTACTAATTTTGCTTATGCTTGTGATTTTTTTGGATAAAATACAAATAATTTTCACAATGAAATGTTATTACGTAAATTTCAAATATTTGCACATTTTATAGAAATGTAATATAAAAAAATTTTCACCATTTCAGTTTTAATTTGATAAAAAATACGTATATACTGAATATACTTTATATATGTATATATACAGTCATAAACTATAGCAGTTTATAAAATAACTTTTAAAAATATTTTAAGTGTAATATTTTTATCATTTGAGTTATCTATGATTACACAAGATAACATCTACACACTCACATAATTTTGAAAGGTATTTTTTAAAGCATTTAATTATTTTCCTATTGTAAATAATATGATATGATGATGGATTTTTAATGAATCTTTGTAGGCATTGGAGCCTTTTTAACAATAAAATATTGTTTTCACTGCATAATGCTCCTGTCTTACTGGTAAATATCAGTTATTCTCTTTGAAATGAAACATCTGTTTTCAATTGCCTAACTTTAAACTTCATACAACGTTTGAACCACTTACTTAATCAAATAAAATTCTGGTTCTTATTCCATAGTATCAACCATTATTTGTATCTTGATAAAATTATTGCAAATATTAACAACAAAGGCACCATATATAAATATACTCTTCAAAAAAAGAAAGGCAAAAGGATCAACATGGATCAACTCGTGACCGTCCACGATCTGGCAGACCTCGTGTGACCACGCCCGCACAGGATCACTACATCCGGTTACGTGACCTTCAGGATAGGACCACCACTGCGACGTCTACTGCTTCAACAGACCTTTTGCACATTCGAGGGAATCTTACGGCTCAACGATACGTCGACGAGATTCTAAGACCCCATGTGCAACCCATCATGGTGAACTTCAATGACGTTTTTCAACACGACAACGCCCGTCCTCACACATCCCGACTCACCACTGTCTTCTTGAGACACCACAACATCAACATTCTTCCATGGCCCTCCAGATCACCACATTTAAGCCCCATCGAACATCTTTGGGACGAGTTGGACCGACGTCTGCGACGGCGACAACCTCAACCGCAGACTCTACCTCAGCTTGCAGCAGCTATGCAGGCTGAGTGGACAGCCATTCCACAGGATGTGATTCGTCATCTCATCGCTTCCATGGGCAGGAGATGCCAAACAGTTATTGATGCTCACGGGGCATACTCGTTATTGACGTTGAGTGACGTTAAACTTCAACTAGTGAGCGTGGACTTCGCCTTTGCAGACTTTGGATTTTCAGCAGTGACTGTGCATAGTTTCACACATGTCACACAGAACTACCCGGAATAAACTTGTTAACAATATGTCTCATATTTTGCCTTTTGCGTTTCTTTTTTTGAAGACTATATGTTTTGAATCCCATTGGAAAATAATGGTGGTGTAAAGGTTTAAAATTATTTAAGTATGATTATTTACACACATTGAAAACCTTCAGTAGTCTAATGTATTTGATTGAGGTAAAAAAAGCTAAAAGAATTAGGAATCGTTTTTTAGAGAAATTTATAATTTGAAAACAAGAAGGCTATTTTAACCTTGATATAAGATTTTGATTTGGGCTACCATTGCATTTAATAGCATATAAGGCTCGCTGGCATACAACAACTACAGTAGTGGTTGGAATACTATTAATGTAATTAGTTTGTTATAACAACAGTTTTTATGATATGAAGTTTGTGAATGCTAACTTAGAAAAGGTATTCACCCATAACAACTGTTATACAAGTGTTCATTGTCTGTCCCTAGTAGAACAGAGGTAAGTCTTTGAATTTATAATGCTAAAATCAGGGTTTTGATTCCCCTTAGTGGACACAGCAGATAGCCCGTTGTTGCTTTGCTATAACAAAACAAACACATTCTGTCTGATATGTCTAGAATATTATCTACCATCCACTCACCATATTGTCTGACTGAAATTATATATGAATGAAATCATTAGATCATTAATGCATGTAATAAACCTTTGAAGTCCACAGTACATGTAGTTTTAAATTAATTAATGCATTCGGAGGGAGATTTTAAGTTTTAACTTGTTATATTATATTCTTAAAGTTTATTTGCAATTTTTCTCTATTTTGTTTCACACAACTATTTAAAAGTTATTATATTTTATTAGAATATCTCTCCTTTATGATTGAACCTTTTTACATTTATTACTCATGTAAAATAATAACATTTGGTCAATCTAGAATCTCTTAAAGCTGAAAAATTATATATCTGAGACAGCTCATATCATTATGTTTTCATCATCAACTTTGAGGGTTATTTTTAGGAGTCACAGGACGATGAAAAAATTCTGTACATATAAAAAATTTGCTAATGTGTTCATGGGCTATGTAGCAGTGGTAGTGGATTTATCAAGTGGAAGCTGACGTATGCTCTCCATAGAGAGCCATTGTGTGGGTTTTCTGTACATTAAAACACAGCTGGCTACAGTACAATGTTTTATCTCATTAGACAGGACTTAGTGTACAAACAGTACTGGTATGTTTTGTTGTTTTTTCTGGTCATAATCAGCTATGTTTTTTGAGTGGTTGTGATACATGCTTTATTAAATAGTGGGGTTTAACTACATTGCTTTAGTGATTATGTTGTGAATTTTATTTCCTGAAGAAAGGTAATTATAGCCTTTAGGTGTTATTTATCATCCCTATCTGGTAAAACATAACAGAAGTGATCATGTTGTATATTTTGTTTTTTTAGTGAGGTATGAGTTTAGTGCATTATGTAATCATAATATTTGATTTTGTCCTGTTGAGATGTTTATCCAGTGTTTTGGTATCATGAAAATTCTAGTTAAAAATAATGATATCTAGATATTTTCAAACATTTGTTAACTTTTCATAAGTTTATACAATCCTTGTCTTCAGCGATATTTACTCGTGAAAAACTTTAAAGGAACTCAACATTAACAGTTTTTATGCCCCTGTAAAAGTGTTTCTTGTGCATAACATCAGGGTCATGAAAGCAAGAACTTGTTTATCCTTTTTAATACTACTAAAATATTATTGTATAAACATTTGATCATTTTTTAGGTTTTGTAATGTCATTAAAACTTTTAATTACTTTTCCATTATTTACAATTTGTTACCCTCTTATAAGTAACAAAAAAAACAATGTGCTCATTACCTTTTAAGGAGTTTCAAAATGACAGGGTTTGTAATTTTGTTGTTTTCTGACAATAATTATATTTGCTTAGGCTGCAAGCTAAGAAGTGATGCATTAAATTAATCTTGATTCTCCTTTATTATGTTTATAAAGAATACTTGATTATGAGTTCCAATAAAAATTGCCAGGTTTATCAGCAGCATCACTTAAAACCTCTAGATACCTACCTTGTAGCTTAATATTGGAAAATGTCACTACCACAGCAAGTTCTTGGATATAAAATATGGCAATTATCAGTCAGGTTTTCAAAGAAATCTATGCAGTCTTGATGACATTCTGTAAACCCTGACATAATGTGATTGGGATTAACTTGTTGCCACTTGCTGGTAATATCAGTAGCAGGTTACCACAGAGATGTATTGTTCTTACCATGCATACACAGTAAATGCCATTGAAATAATGCACTTTATGTAATTTCAGATTACTGTACCTATATAAACAGCTGTTTTATGTTGGACGAAATTCTCCTGCAGGGTTAAGAACCTAAAAGAACAAACCAACATTTACTATTATGGAGTATATATAGCTGCAAATCTACAGTATGACTTAAATGAGTCTTACAAATCATAATGATCAAGTCTGATTGTAAGCACTTGTCTGTAATGGCAGATTCATTGCTCTTAACTTTAACCCTCTGTTCCTAGAAACATTTCTTGAGACGTCTCTGAACTAAGTAGTTTAGAATTAGTAGATATTTTATTTTTACCTAAAAAACATTGAATGAATTTTTATTTCTTAAAAAGTTATTGAAGTTGCTATTTAAGAGATGTTTTCTTGTAGGAAAGACAAATAGAAAGTTCACTAACATAAGTTTCAGTATTAAATGATAAAGAGAAACAACAAACAAACATGCAAATCAGGTACATATTGTAATGATGCCAGGAAAACACTAGGTAAAAAAAATCAATTAAAAAAACAAAATATAGGAGTTTGAGAGTGTTTACAAGAGAATAACTTATTGTTTAATTTTAAAAGTATAATAAAGAGAACAGACTACTAATATTCATCACTGGTACAACTCACTTACCATTTCAAACAATACAATAGTCTTCTTCTGCTAGATGGTCGTGTTTAACCTTCCAGTCCTCTTTAC
The DNA here is from genome assembly GCF_004210375.1 of Tachypleus tridentatus. Taxonomy (NCBI): domain Eukaryota; kingdom Metazoa; phylum Arthropoda; class Merostomata; order Xiphosura; family Limulidae; genus Tachypleus; species Tachypleus tridentatus. The sequence continues at coordinate 8,313,816 of NW_027467782.1, read as the reverse complement.
CTCAAAATTAATATCTGTAATGTTAAACATCTTTTTTCTTGATCATTTAATGGGAGTGTGTACAAAGAGAGCATACTCATATCAAGAATTTCAACTTACATTCTTAATCCAGTGAATAATGTCACTCCATGACCTTTGTTCACTGACAGCATTGGTCATGAAATATTGGTCAGACTTGCGGGGGGTCAATTATCTGTTATAGCCGTTCGGTTACTCCCGAAGGACAAGGCGCTGAGGTCATGGTAGCATTGCAAAACTGGATCAAGTAATAGACAATTTACCGACTTTGTTCGGTGAAGTACTCGTGTAATGTGCGTTCTGATTACTGATTTACAGCATATAATGTTACATTTCACAACGTTCACACAGTGTTACATAACAACGTTCACACAATGTTACATAACAACGTTGATTATTCGCTATGAAGTGACTGCATTTTGACGATTTCATAACAGCGTTATGGTATAACGTGACCAAATCACAACCAAATTGTGGCAACACATGACGTTGCAACTCTCATATATGGGACACTGGACATTACTTGGTTAAGAGGGGAAAACATTTCATTCTGAAATTCATTCCTAATTATGTAACATCAATTTGGCGCCCCACCCCCGACGCTGCGCCCGGGGACAGATGTACACCCGTGACCCCCCCCCCTTTCCCTAGCTACGCCACTGGCGAACGTGTAATCTTTTGAAGCCAAAAATCATGAACGGTGGAACTTTCTATTTAAAACACCAATAAAAAGTATTTTAATTAGTAAAGAAAAATCCTACCAGGAATAATATATTTTTGTGTGATAATCCTCCATATGAAACAAGCATCTCAACGTTACTTGTTTCAGATTACCCTTAGTAACTACAAGTACTTCTCATTACTTTCGCCCGGCATGGCCATGTGGTTAAAGCACTCGACTTGTAATCCAAGGGTCGCGGGTTAAAATCCTCGTCGCACCAAACATGCTCGCTCTTTTAGAAGTGGGTGCGTTTTAACGTAACGGTCAATCCCACTATTCGTTGTTAAAAGAGTAACGCAAGAAATTAGCGGTAGGTACTGATGATCAGCTGTCTTCCACCTACTCTTACATTGCTAAATTAGGGACGACAAGCGCAGATAGCCCTCAAATAGCCTCAAGCGAAACAAAAACAAATATTGATTTTAATACTTGAATTTTGTATAATTATAGTGTATATGTCGATGTGTTTCTTAGTGAATACCTGGATTGGTATGATTATAGTATTTATGTCGATGTGTTTAGTGAATACCTGATGTGGTATGATTATAGTAAATATGTGGATGGATTTGGTATGATTATAGTATTTATGTCGATGTGTTTCTTAGTGAATACCTGGATTTGGTAGGATTATAGTATATATATGTCAATGTGTTTCTCAGTGAATACCTGGATATGGTATGATTATAGGAAATATGTGGATGGATTTGGAATGATTATAGTATATATGTCGATGTGTTTCTCAGTTAATACCTGGATATGGTATGATTATAATAAATATGTGGATGGATTTGGTATGATTATAGTATATATGTCGATGTGTTTGGTATGATTATAGTATATATGTCGATGTGAATACCTGGATTTGGTATGATTATAGTATATATGTCGATGTGTTTGGTATGATTATAGTATTTATGTCGATGTGTTTCTTAGTGAATACCTGGATTTGGTATGACCATGATTCGGTGTGTAGTATGATTATAATGTCGATGTGTTTCTTAGTGAATACCTGGATTTGGTATGATTATAGTATATATGTCGATTATGTGTTGTGTTAGTGAATACCTGGATATATTTGTCGATATTTTTCTAAGTAAATACCTGGATTTGGTATGATTATAGTATATATGTTTATATGATTATAGTATATGTGTCGATGTGTTTCTTAGTTAATACCTGGATATGATTATAGTATTTATGTCGATGTGTTTCGGTGAATACCTGGATTTGGTATGATTATAGTGTCGATGTGTTGGTATGATTATAGATGTGTTTCTTAGTTTGGTATGATTATAGTATTTATGTCGATGTGTTTCTTAGTGAATACCTGGATTTGGTATGATTATAGTATATATGTCGATGTGTTTGGTATGATTATAGTATTTTTGTCGAGTGTTTTTCAGTGATACCTGGATATGGTATGATTATAGTAAATATGTGGATGGATTTGGTATGATTATAGTCTTGATGTCGATGTGTTTCTTAGAGAATACCTGGATATGGTATGATTATAATATAGAGGTCAATGTGTTTCTTAGTAAATACCTGGATTTGGTATAGTTACAGTGTTTACGTCAATGTGTTTCTTAGTGAAACAACATATAAAGTGTAAAAATATGCGAATTGAGGTTAGAACCGGTTTGATCCGTATGAAATCGGTTTGATTCGGTTTAAAAGAAGGATTCTTGTAATACAGTTAAAACAGCATATAAAGTGTAAAAACATGGAAATTGAGGTTTGATCCGGTTGGAACCAGATTAATCCGGTTTGAACCGCTTTAGAAGAAGAATTCTTGTAATACGGTTAAAACAGCATATACAGTGTAAAAACATGCGAATTGATGTTAGAACCGGTTTGATCCAGTTTAAAAGAAGAATTCTTGTAATACGGTCAAAACAACATATAAAGTGTAAAAACATACAAATTGAGGTTAGTACCGGTTTGATTCGGATGGAACCGGTTAAAACCGGTTTAAAAGAAGAATTATTGTAATTCGGTTAAAACAGCATATAAATTGTAAAACATGGGAATTGAGGTTAGAACCGGTTTGATGCAGTTTAAAAGGAGGATTCTTGAAATACGGTTATAACAGCATATAAAATGTAAAACTTGCAAATTGAGGATAGTACCGGTTTGATCCGGTTAGAACCGGTTAAAACCGGTTTAAAAGAAGAATTCTTGTAATATTGTCAAAACAGCAAATAAAGAGTAAAAACATGTGAATTGAGGTGAGAACCTGTATGAACCGGTTGGAACCGGTTAAAACCGGTTTAAAAGAAGAATTCTTGTAATAAAGTGAAAACAGCATATAAAGTGTAAAACATGCGAATTGAGGTTAGAACCGGTTTGATTAGGTTGGAACCAGTTAAAACCGGTTTAAAAGAAGATTTCTTGTAGTAAGGTCAAAACAGAATATAAATATGCAAATTGTGGTAGGAACCAGTTTAATCCGGTTCAAAAGAAAAATTCTTTTAATAAAATCAAAAGAGCATATAAAGTGTAAAAACATGCAAATTGATATTAAAATCGATTTAATCCGGTTGGAACCGGTTAAAACCGGTTTAAAAGAAGAATCTGGTCAAAACAGCATTTTAGTGTAAAACATGCAAATTGATGTTAGAACCGGTTTGATCCCGTTGGAACCGGTTAAAACTGGTTTAAAAGAAAGATTATTGTAGTACGGTCAAAACAGAATATAAATATGCAAATTGAGGTAGGAACCAGTTTAATTCGGTTTAAAAGAAGAATTCTTGTAATTCGGTTAAAACAGCATATAAAGTGTAAAACATGCGAATTGAGGTTAGAACCGGTTTGATGCGGTTTAAAAGGATGATTCTTGTAATACGGTAAAACAGCATGTAAAATGTAAAACTTGCAAATTGAGGCTACTACCGGTTTGATCCGGTTCGAACTGGTTAAAAGCGGTTTAAAAGAAGAATATTTGTAATACGGTTAAAACAGCATATAAACTGTAAAACATGCGAAATGAGGATAGAACTGGTTTGATCCGGTTGAAATCGGTTTTAAAAGAAGAACCAGTTTAAAAAAAGAATTGAGGTTAGAACCGGTTGTAATTCTTTTTAAAAAACAGCATATAAAGTGTAAAACATGCGAATTGAGGTTTGATCCGGTTTAAAAGAAGGATTCTTGTAATACAGTTAAAACAGCATATAAAGTGTAAAACATGGAAATTGAGGTTTGATCCGGTTGGAACCAGATTAATCCGGTTTGAACCGCTTTAAAAGAAGAATTCTTGTAATACGGTCAAAACAGCATATAAAGTGTAAAACATGCAAATTGAGGTTAGAACCTGTTTGATCCGGTGGAAACCGATTAAAACCGGTTTAAAAGAAGAATTCTTGTAATACGGTTAAAACAGCATATAAAGTGTAAAACATGCAAATTGAGGTTAGAACCGGTTAGATCCGGTTGTAACCATTAAAACCGGTTTAAAAGAAGGATTCTTGTAATACGGTCAAAACAGCAAATAAAGTGTAAAACATGCGTATTAGAGGTTAGAAAACCTGTTTGATCCAGTGGGAACCGTTTAAAACCGGTTTAAAAGAAGAATTCTTGTAATAAAGTGAAAACAGCATATAAAGTGTAAAACATGCGAATTGAGGTTAGAACCGGTTTGATTAGGTCGGAACTGGTTAAAACCGGTTTAAAAGAAGATTTCTTGTAATACGGTCAAAACAGAATATAAATATGCAAATTGTGGTAGGAACCAGTTTAATTCGGTTTAAAAGAAAAATTCTTTTAATAAAATCAAAAGAGCATATAAAGTGTAAAACATGCAAATTGATATTAAAATCGATTTAATCCGGTTGGAACCGGTTAAAACCGGTTTAAAAGAAGAATTCTTGTAATACGGTCAAAACAGCAAATAAAGTGCAAAACATGCAAATTGAGGTTAGAACATGTTTGATCCGTTGGGGACCGTTTAAAACTGGTTTAAAAGAAGAATTCTTGTAATAAAATGAAACAGCATATAAAGTGTAAAACATGCAAATTGAGGTAGGAACCAGTTTAATCCGGTTTAAAAGAAGAATTCTTTTAATAAAATCAAAACAGCATATAAAGTGTAAAACATGGAAATTGAGGTTATTTGATTAGTTCGGAACTGGTTAAAACCGGTTTAAAAGAAGATTCTTGTAATACGGTCAAAACAGAATATAAATATGCAAATTGTGGTAGGAACCAGTTTAATTCGGTTTAAAAGAAAATTCTTTTAATAAAATCAAAAGAGCATATAAAGTGTAAAACATGCAAATTGATATTAAAATCGATTTGATCCGGTTGGAACCGGTTAAAACCGGTTTAAAAGAAAAATTCTTGTAATACGGTCAAAACAGCATATAAAGTGTAAAACATGCAAATTGAGGTTAGAACCGGTTTGATCCGTTGGGGAACCGTTTAAAACCGGTTTAAAAGAAGAATTCTTGTAATAAAGTCAAAACAGCATATCAAGTGTAAAAACATGCAAATTGAGGTAGGAACCAGTTTAATCCGGTTTAAAAGAAGAATTCTTTTAATAAAATCAAAACAGCATATAAAGTGTAAAAAACATGGAAATTGAGGTTATTTGATTTGATTGGAACCGGTTAAAACCGGTTTAAAAGAAGAATTCTTGTAATACGGTTAAAACAGCATATAAAGTGTAAAACATGCAAATTGAGGTTAGAACCGGTTTGATCCGGTTTAAACTGGTTAAAACCGGTTTAAAAGAAGAATTCTTGTAATACGGTTAAAACAGCATATAAAATGTAAAACATGCAAATTGAGGTTAGAACTGGTTTGATCCGGTTGAAATCGGTTAAAACCGGTTTAAAAGAAGAATTCTTGTAATACGGTTAAAACAGCATATAAAGTGTAAAACATGCGAATTGAGGTTAGAACCGGTTAAAACCGGTTTAAAAGATTTCTTGTAATACAGTCAAAACAGCATATAAAGTGTAAAACATGGAAATTGAGGTTTGATCCGGTTGGAACCAGATTAATCTGGTTTGAACCGGTTTAAAAGAAGAATTCTTGTAATACGGTCAAAACAGCATATAAAGTGTAAAACATGCAAATTGAGGTTAGTACCGGTTAGATCCGGTTGTAACCATTAAAACCGGTTTAAAAGAAGGATTCTTGTAATACGGTCAAAACAGCAAATAAAGTGTAAAACATGCGTATTGAGGTTAGAACCTGTTTGATCCAGTGGGAACCGTTGAAAACCGGTTTAAAAGAAGAATTCTTGTAATAAAGTGAAAACAGCATATAAAGTGTAAAACACATGCGAATTGAGGTTAGAACCGGTTTGATTAGGTTGGAACTGGTTAAAACCGGTTTAAAAGAAGATTTCTTGTAGTACGGTCAAAACAGAATATAAATATGCAAATTGAGGTAGGAACCAGTTTAATTCGGTTTAAAAGAAAAATTCTTTTAATAAAATCAAAAGAGCATATAAAGTGTAAAACATGCAAATTGATATTAAAACCGATTTGATCCGGTTGGAACCGGTTAAAACCGGTTTAAAAGAAGAATTTTTGTAATTCGGTTAAAACAGCATATAAAGTGTAAAACATGCGAATTGAGGTTAGAACCGGTTTGATGCGGTTTGAAAGGAGGATTCTTTTAATACGGTTAAAACAGCATATAAAATGTAAAACATGCAAATTGAGGTTAGAACCGGTTTGATCCTCATTAAAAGAAGGATTCTTGTAATACGGTTAAAACAGCATATCAAGTGTAAAAAATGCATGCAAATTGAGGTTAGAACCGGTTTAATGCGGTTTAAAAGAAGGATTCTTGTAATACGGTTAAAACAGCATATAAAGTGTAAAAAACATGCGAATTGAGGTTAGTACCGGTTTGATTCAGTTGGAACCGGTTAAAACCGGTTTAAAAGAAGAATTCTTGTAATACGGTCAAAACAGCAAATAAAGTGTAAAACATGCAAATTGAGGTTAGAACATGTTTGATCCGGTGGGGACCGTTTAAAACTGGTTTAAAAGAAGAATTCTTGTAATAAAGTCAAAACAGCATATCAAGTGTAAAAACATGCAAATTGAGGTTAGAACCGGTTTGATCCAGTTGGAACCGGTTAAAACCGGTTTAAAAGAAGAATTCTTGTAATAAAGTCAAAACAGCATATAAAGTGTAAAACATGCAAATTGAGGTTAGAACCGGTTTGATGGGGTTTAAAAGGAGGATTCTTGTAATACAGTTAAAACAGCATATAAAATGTAAAACATGCAAATTGAGGTTAGTACCGGTTTGATCCGGTTGTAACCGGTTAAAACCGGTTTAAAAGAAGAATTCTTGTAATACGGTCAAAACAGCAAATAAAGTGTAAAAACATGCGAATTGAAGTTAGAACCTGTTTGATCCGGTTTAAAAGAAGGATTCTTGTAATACATTTAAAACAGCATATAAAGTGTAAAACATGCAAATTGAGGTTTGATCCGGTTTGAAACCAGATTAATCCGGTTTGAACCGGTTTAAAAGAAGAATTCTTGTAATACGGTCAAAACAGCATATAAAGTGTAAAACATGCAAATTGAGGTTAGAACCGTTTGATCCGGTGGGGACCGTTTAAAACCGGTTTAAAAGAAGAATTTTTGTAATAAAATGTCAAAACAGCATATAAAGTGTAAAACATGCAAATTGAGGTTAGAACCAGTTTGACCAGTTTAAAACCGGTTTAAAAGAAGAATTCTTGTAATAAAATCAAAACAGCATATAAAGTGTAAAACATGCGAATTGAGGTTAGAACCGGTTTGATTAGGTCGGAACTGGTTAAAACCGGTTTAAAAGAAGATTTCTTGTAATACGGTCAAAACAGAATATAAATATGCAAATTGTGGTAGGAACCAGTTTAATTCGGTTTAAAAGAAAATTCTTTTAATAAAATCAAAAGAGGATATAAAGTGTAAAACATGCAAATTGATATTAAAATCGATTTGATCCGGTTGGAACCGGTTAAAACCGGTTTAAAAGAAGAATTCTTGTAATACGGTCAAAACAGCAAATAAAGTGTAAAACATGCAAATTGAGGTTAGAACATGTTTGATCCGTTGGGAACCGTTTAAAACTGGTTTAAAAGAAGAATTCTTGTAATAAAATAAAACAGCATATAAAGTGTAAAACATGCAAATTGAGGTTAGTTTGAAACCAGTTTAAACCGGTTTAAAAGAAGAATTCTTGTAATAAAATCAAAACAGCATATAAAGTGTAAAAACATGCAAATTGAGGTTAGAACCGGTTTTGAACCGGTTTAAACCGGTTTAAAAGAAGAATTCTTGTAATACGGTAAAAACAGCATATAAAATGTAAAACTTGCAAATTGAGGTTACTACCGGTTTGATCCGGTTGGAACTGGTTAAAACCGGTTTAAAAGAAGAATTCTTGTAATAAAATCAAAACAGCATATAAAGTGTAAAACATGCATGCGAAATGAGGGTTTGATTATTTAAACTGGTTAAACGGTTAAAAGCGTTTAAAAGAAGAATTCTTGTAATTCGGTTAAAACAGCATATAAAGTGTAAAACATGCGAATTGAGGTTAGAACCGGTTAAAACCGGTTTAAAAGAAGAATTCTTGTAATACAGTTAAAACAGCATATAAAGTGTAAAAAACATGCAAATTGAGGTTAGAACCGGTTTGATCCAGATTAATTCGGTTTGAAACCGGTTTAAAAGAAGAATTCTTGTAATACGGTTAAAACAGCATATAAAGTGTAAAACATGCAAATTGAGGTTAGTACCGGTTTGATCCGGTTGTAACCATTAAAACCGGTTTAAAAGAAGGATTCTTGTAATACGGTCAAAACAGCAAATAAAGTGTAAAACATGCGTATTGAGGTTAGAACCTGTTTGATCCAGTTGGAACCGTTGAAAACCGGTTTAAAAGAAGAATTCTTGTAATAAAGTGAAAACAGCATATAAAGTGTAAAAACATGCAAATTGAGGTTAGAACCGGTTTGATTAGGTTGGAACCGGTTAAAACCGGTTTAAAAGAAGATTTCTTGTAATACGGTCAAAACAGAATATAAATATGCAAATTGTGGTAGGAACCAGTTTAATCCGGTTTAAAAGAAAAATTCTTTAATAAAATCAAAAGAGCATATAAAGTGTAAAAACATGCAAATTGAGGTTAAAACCGATTTGATCCGGTTGGAACCGGTTAAAACCGGTTTAAAAGAAGAATTTTGTAATTCGGTTAAAACAGCATATAAAGTGTAAAACATGCGATTTGAGGTTAGAACCGGTTTGATGCGGTTTGAAAGGAGGATTCTTGTAATACGGTTAAAACAGCATATAAAATGTAAAAACATGCAAATTGAGGTTAGAACCGGTTTGATCCTCATTAAAAGAAGGATTCTTGTAATACGGTTAAAACAGCATATAAAGTGTAAAACATGCAAATTGAGGTTAGAACCGGTTTAATGCGGTTTAAAAGGAGGATTCTTGTAATACGGTTAAAACAGCATATAAAGTGTAAAACATGCGAATTGAGGTTAGTACCGGTTTGATTCGGTTGGAACCGGTTAAAACCGGTTTAAAAGAAGAATTCTTGTAATACGGTCAAAACAGCAAATAAAGTGTAAAAACATGCAAATTGAGGTTAGAACATGTTTGATCCGGTTTAAAAGAAGGACCGTTTAAAACTGGTTTAAAAGAAAAATTCTTATAATAAAGTGAAAACAGCATATAAAGTGTAAAACATGCAAATTGAGGTTATTACCGGTTTGTTCCGGTTGGAACCGGTTAAAACCGGTTTAAAAGAAGAATTCTTGTAATAAAGTCAAAACAGCATATCAAGTGTAAAACATGCAAATTGAGGTTAGAACCAGTTTGATGGGGTTTAAAAGGAGGATTCTTGTAATACAGTTAAAACAGCATATAAAATGTAAAAAATTTGCAAATTGAGGTTAGTACCGGTTTGATCCGGTTGTAACCGGTTAAAACCGGTTTAAAAGAAGAATTCTTGTAATACTGTCAAAACAGCAAATAAAGTGTAAAACATGCGAATTGAGGTTAGAACCTGTTTGATCCGGTTTAAAAGAAGGATTCTTGTAATACAGTTAAAACAGCATATAAAGTGTAAAACATGCAAATTGAGGTTTGATCCGGTTGGAACCAGATTAATCCGGTTTGAACCGGTTTAAAAGAAGAATTCTTGTAATACGGTCAAAACAGCATATAAAGTGTAAAACATGCAAATTGAGGTTAGAACCTGTTTGATCCGGTGGAAACCGATTAAAACCGGTTTAAAAGAAGAATTCTTGTAATACGGTTAAAACAGCATATAAAGTGTAAAACATGCAAATTGAGGTTAGAACCGGTTTGATCCGGTTGTAACCATTAAAACCGGTTTAAAAGAAGAATTCTTGTAATACGGTCAAAACAGCATATAAAGTGTAAAACATGCGAATTGAGGTTAGAACCTGTTTGATCCAGTTGGAACCGTTAAAACCGGTTTAAAAGAAGAATTCTTGTAATAAAATCAAAACAGCATATAAAGTGTAAAACATGCAAATTGAGGTAGGAACCAGTTTAATCCGGTTTAAAAGAAGAATTCTTTTAATAAAAAGAAAACAGCAAATAGCATATAAAGTGTAAAACATGCAAATTGAGGTTATTTGATTAGGTTGGAACTGGTTAAAACCGGTTTAAAAGAAGATTTCTTGTAATACGGTCAAAACAGAATATAAATATGCAAATTGAGGTAGGAACCAGTTTAATTCGGTTTAAAAGAAAAATTCTTTTAATAAAATCAAAACAGCATATAAAGTGTAAAAACATGCAAATTGAGGTTAAAATCGATTTAATCCGGTTGGAACCGGTTAAAACCGGTTTAAAAGAAGAATTCTTGTAATACGGTCAAAACAGCATATAAAGTGTAAAACATGCAAATTGAGGTTAGAACATGTTTGATCCGTTGGGGACCGTTTAAAACTGGTTTAAAAGAAGAATTCTTGTAATAAAATGAAAACAGCATATAAAGTGTAAAACATGCAAATTGAGGTTAGAACCGGTTTGTTCCAGTTTTAAAACCGGTTTAAATACGAAGAAGAACAGCTTGTAATACAGTCAAAACAGCATATAAAGTGTAAAACATGCAAATTGAGGTTAGAATCCGGTTTGAACCAGATTAATCTGGTTTGAACCGGTTTAAAAGAAGAATTCTTGTAATACGGTTAAAACAGCATATAAAGTGTAAAACATGCAAATTGAGGTTAGAACCGGTTTGATCCGGTTGTAACCATTAAAACCGGTTTAAAAGAAGGATTCTTGTAATACGGTCAAAACAGCATATAAAGTGTAAAAACATGCGTATTGAGGTTAGAACCTGTTTGATCCAGTTGGAACCGTTGAAAACCGGTTTAAAAGAAGAATTCTTGTAATAAAGTGAAAACAGCATATAAAGTGTAAAACATGCGAATTGAGGTTAGAACCGGTTTGATTAGGTTGGAACTGGTTAAAACCGGTTTAAAAGAAGATTTCTTGTAGTACGGTCAAAACAGAATATAAATATGCAAATTGTGGTAGGAACCAGTTTAATTCGGTTTAAAAGAAGAATTCTTTTAATAAAATCAAAACAGCATATAAAGTGTAAAACATGCAAATTGAGGTTAAAACCGATTTGATCCGGTTGGAACCGGTTAAAACCGGTTTAAAAGAAGAATTCTTGTAATTCGGTTAAAACAGCATATAAAGTGTAAAACATGCGAATTGAGGTTAGAACCGGTTTGATGCGGTTTGAAAGAAGGATTCTTTAATACGGTTAAAACAGCATATAAAATGTAAAAACATGCGAATTGAGGTTAGAACCGGTTTGATCCTCATTTAAAAGAAGAATTCTTGTAATACGGTTAAAACAGCATATCAAGTGTAAAACATGCAAATTGAGGTTAGAACCGGTTTAATGCGGTTTAAAAGGAGGATTCTTGTAATACGGTTAAAACAGCATATAAAGTGTAAAAACATGCAAATTGAGGTTAGTACCGGTTTGATTCGGTTGGAACCGGTTAAAACCGGTTTAAAAGAAGAATTCTTGTAATACGGTCAAAACAGCATATAAAGTGTAAAACATGCAAATTGAGGTTAGAACCGGTTTGATCCGGTTGGAACCGTTTAAAACTGGTTTAAAAGAAAAATTCTTGTAATAAAGTGAAAACAGCATATAAAGTGTAAAACATGCAAATTGAGGTTATTACCGGTTTGTTCCAGTTGGAACCGGTTAAAACCGGTTTAAAAGAAGAATTCTTGTAATAAAGTCAAAACAGCATATAAAGTGTAAAACATGCAAATTGAGGTTAGAACCGGTTTGATGGGGTTTAAAAGGAGGATTCTTGTAATACAGTTAAAACAGCATATAAAGTGTAAAAACATGCAAATTGAGGTTAGTACCGGTTTGATCCGGTTGGAACCGGTTAAAACCGGTTTAAAAGAAGAATTCTTGTAATACTGTCAAAACAGCATATAAAGTGTAAAACATGCGAATTGAGGTTAGAACCTGTTTGATCCGGTTTAAAAGAAGAAGATTCTTGTAATACAGTTAAAACAGCATATAAAGTGTAAAACATGCAAATTGAGGTTTGATCTGGTTTGAACCAGATTAATCCGGTTTGAACCGGTTTAAAAGAAGAATTCTTGTAATACGGTCAAAACAGCATATAAAGTGTAAAAAACATGCAAATTGAGGTTAGAACCGTTTTGATCCGTTGGGGACCGTTTAAAACCGGTTTAAAAGAAGAATTCTTGTAATAAAATGAAAACAGCATATAAAGTGTAAAACATGCAAATTGAGGTACCGGAACCAGTTTAATCCGGTTTAAAAGAAGAATTCTTGTAATAAAATCAAAACAGCATATAAAGTGTAAAAACATGGAAATTGAGGTTAGAACCGGTTTGATTAGGTTGGAACTGGTTAAAACCGGTTTAAAAGAAGATTTCTTGTAATACGGTCAAAACAGAATATAAATATGCAAATTGTGGTAGGAACCAGTTTAATTCGGTTTAAAAGAAAAATTCTTTTAATAAAATCAAAAGAGGATATAAAGTGTAAAACATGCAAATTGATATTAAAATCGATTTAATCCGGTTGGAACCGGTTAAAACCGGTTTAAAAGAAGAATTCTTGTAATACGGTCAAAACAGCAAATAAAGTGTAAAAACATGCAAATTGAGGTTAGAACATGTTTGATCCGTTGGGGACCGTTTAAAACTGGTTTAAAAGAAGAATTCTTGTAATAAAATAAAACAGCATATAAAGTGTAAAACATGCAAATTGAGGTTGGAACCAGTTTAATCCGGTTTAAAAGAAGAATTCTTGTAATAAAATCAAAACAGCATATAAAGTGTAAAACATGCAAATTGAGGTTATTTGATTTGATTGGAACCGGTTAAAACCGGTTTAAAAGAAGAATTCTTGTAATACGGTCAAAACAGCATATAAAGTGTAAAACATGCAAATTGAGGTTAGAACCGGTTTGATCCGGTTGGAACTGGTTAAAACCGGTTTAAAAGAAGAATTCTTGTAATAAAATCAAAACAGCATATAAAGTGTAAAAACATGCAAATTGAGGTTAGAACCGGTTTGATTTGATTGGAACTGGTTAAAACCGGTTTAAAAGAAGAATTCTTGTAATTCGGTTAAAACAGCATATAAAGTTAAAGTGTAAAACATGCGAATTGAGGTTAGAACCGGTTAAAACCGGTTTAAAAGATTTCTTTTAATACAGTCAAAACAGCATATAAAGTGTAAAACATGGAAATTGAGGTTTGATCCGGTTGGAACCAGATTAATCCGGTTTGAACCGGTTTAAAAGAAGAATTCTTGTAATACGGTCAAAACAGCATATAAAGTGTAAAACATGCAAATTGAGGTTAGTACCGGTTTGATCCGGTTGTAACCATTAAAACCGGTTTAAAAGAAGGATTCTTGTAATACGGTCAAAACAGCAAATAAAGTGTAAAACATGCGTATTGAGGTTAGAACCTGTTTGATCCAGTGGGAACCGTTGAAAACCGGTTTAAAAGAAGAATTCTTGTAATAAAGTGAAAACAGCATATAAAGTGTAAAACATGCGAATTGAGGTTAGAACCGGTTTGATTAGGTCGGAACTGGTTAAAACCGGTTTAAAAGAAGATTTCTTGTAGTACGGTCAAAACAGAATATAAATATGCAAATTGTGGTAGGAACCAGTTTAATTCGGTTTAAAAGAAAAATTCTTTAATAAAATCAAAAGAGCATATAAAGTGTAAAACATGCAAATTGATATTAAAATCGATTTGATCCGGTTGGAACCGGTTAAAACCGGTTTAAAAGAAGAATTTTTGTAATTCGGTTAAAACAGCATATAAAGTGTAAAACATGCGATTTGAGGTTAGAACCGGTTTGATGCGGTTTGAAAGGAGGATTCTTTTAATACGGTTAAAACAGCATATAAAATGTAAAACATGCGAATTGAGGTTAGAACCGGTTTGATCCTCATTAAAAGAAGGATTCTTGTAATACGGTTAAAACAGCATATCAAGTGTAAAACATGCAAATTGAGGTTAGAACCGGTTTAATGCGGTTTAAAAGGAGGATTCTTGTAATACGGTTAAAACAGCAAATAAAGTGTAAAAACATGCAAATTGAGGTTAGTACCGGTTTGATTCGGTTGGAACCGGTTAAAACCGGTTTAAAAGAAGAATTCTTGTAATACGGTCAAAACAGCAAATAAAGTGCAAAACATGCAAATTGAGGTTAGAACATGTTTGATCCGGTGGGGACCGTTTAAAACTGGTTTAAAAGAAAAATCTTATAATAAAGTGAAAACAGCATATAAAGTGTAAAACATGCAAATTGAGGTTATTACCGGTTTGATCCGGTTGGAACCGGTTAAAACCGGTTTAAAAGAAGAATTCTTGTAATAAAGTCAAAACAGCATATAAAGTGTAAAACATGCAAATTGAGGTTAGAACCAGTTTGATGGGGTTTAAAAGGAGGATTCTTGTAATACAGTTAAAACAGCATATAAAATGTAAAAACATTTGCAAATTGAGGTTAGTACCGGTTTGATCCGGTTGTAACCGGTTAAAACCGGTTTAAAAGAAGAATTCTTGTAATACTGTCAAAACAGCAAATAAAGTGTAAAACATGCAAATTGAGGTTAGAACCTGTTTGATCCGGTTTAAAAGAAGGATTCTTGTAATACAGTTAAAACAGCATATAAAGTGTAAAACATGGAAATTGAGGTTTGATCTGGTTGGAACCAGATTAATCCGGTTTGAACCGCTTTAGAAGAAGAATTCTTGTAATACGGTCAAAACAGCAAATAAAGTGCAAAAACATGCAAATTGAGGTTAGAACATGTTTGATCCGTTGGGGACCGTTTAAAACTGGTTTAAAAGAAGAATTTTGTAATAAAATGAAAACAGCATATAAAGTGTAAAACATGCAAATTGAGGTAGGAACCAGTTTAATCCGGTTTAAAAGAAGAATTCTTTTAATAAAATCAAACCAGCATATAAAGTGTAAAAACATGGAAATTGAGGTTATTTGATTAGGTCGGAACTGGTTAAAACCGGTTTAAAAGAAGATCTCTTGTAGTACGGTCAAAACAGAATATAAATATGCAAATTGTGGTAGGAACCAGTTTAATTCGGTTTAAAAAGAAAATTTTTTTAATAAAATCAAAAGAGGATATAAAGTGTAAAAACATGCAAATTGATATTAAAATCGATTTAATCCGGTTGGAACCGGTTAAAACCGGTTTAAAAGAAAAATTCTTGTAATACGGTCAAAACAGCAAATAAAGTGCAAAAACATGCAAATTGAGGTTAGAACATGTTTGATCCGTTGGGGACCGTTTAAAACTGGTTTAAAAGAAGAATTCTTGTAATAAAATAAAACAGCATATCAAGTGTAAAAACATGCAAATTGAGGTAGGAACCAGTTTAATCCGGTTTAAAAGAAGAATTCTTTTAATAAAATCAAACCAGCATATAAAGTGTAAAAACATGGAAATTGAGGTTATTTGATTTGATTGAACCGGTTAAAACCGGTTTAAAAGAAGAATTCTTGTAATACGGTAAAAACAGCATATAAAATGTAAAACATGCAAATTGAGGTTACTACCGGTTTGATCCGGTTGGAACTGGTTAAAACCGGTTTAAAAGAAGAATTCTTGTAATACGGTTAAAACAGCATATAAAGTGTAAAACATGCGAATTGAGGTTAGAACTGGTTTGATCCGGTTGAAATCGGTTAGTACCGGTTTAAAAGAAGAATTCTTGTAATTCGGTTAAAACAGCATATAAAGTGTAAAACATGCGAATTGAGGTTAGAACCGGTTAAAACCGGTTTAAAAGAAGATTTCTTTTAATACAGTCGAAAACAGCATATAAAGTGTAAAACATGGAAATTGAGGTTTGATCCGGTTGGAACCAGATTAATCCGGTTTGAACCGCTTTAGAAGAAGAATTCTTGTAATACGGTCAAAACAGCATATAAAGTGTAAAAAGTTGCAAATTGAGGTTAGTACCGGTTAGATCCGGTTGTAACCATTAAAACCGGTTTAAAAGAAGGATTCTTGTAATACGGTCAAAACAGCAAATAAAGTGTAAAAACATGCGTATTGAGGTTAGAACCTGTTTGATCCAGTGGGAACCGTTGAAAACCGGTTTAAAAGAAGAATTCTTGTAATAAAGTGAAAACAGCATATAAAGTGTAAAAACACGCGAATAGAGGTTAGAACCGGTTTGATTAGGTCGGAACTGGTTAAAACCGGTTTAAAAGAAGATTTCTTGTAGTACGGTCAAAACAGAATATAAATATGCAAATTGTGGTAGGAACCAGTTTAATTCGGTTTAAAAAGAAAAATTCTTTAATAAAATCAAAAGAGGATATAAAGTGTAAAAACATGCAAATTGATATTAAAATCGATTTAATCCGGTTGGAACCGGTTAAAACCGGTTTAAAAGAAGAATTTTTGTAATTCGGTTAAAACAGCATATAAAGTGTAAAAACATGCGATTTGAGATTAGAACCGGTTTGATGCGGTTTGAAAGGAGGATTCTTTTAATACGGTTAAAACAGCATATAAAATGTAAAAACATGCGAATTGAGGTTAGAACCGGTTTGATCCTCATTAAAAGAAGGATTCTTGTAATACGGTTAAAAGAGCATATCAAGTGTAAAAACATGCAAATTGAGGTTAGAACCGGTTTAATGCGGTTTAAAAGGAGGATTCTTGTAATACGGTTAAAACAGCAAATAAAGTGCAAAAACATGCGAATTGAGGTTAGTACCGGTTTGATTCGGTTGGAACCGGTTAAAACCGGTTTAAAAGAAGAATTCTTGTAATACGGTCAAAACAGCAAATAAAGTGCAAAAACATGCAAATTGAGGTTAGAACATGTTTGATCCGGTGGGGACCGTTTAAAACTGGTTTAAAAGAAAAATTCTTATAATAAAGTGAAAACAGCATATAAAGTGTAAAAACATGCAAATTGAGGTTATTACCGGTTTGTTCCGGTTGGAACCGGTTAAAACCGGTTTAAAAGAAGAATTCTTGTAATAAAGTCAAAACAGCATATCAAGTGTAAAAACATGCAAATTGAAGTTAGAACCGGTTTGATGGGGTTTAAAAGGAGGATTCTTGTAATACGGTTAAAACAGCATATGAAATGTAAAAATTTGCAAATTGAGGTTAGTACCGGTTAGATCCGGTTGTAACCGGTTAAAACCGGTTGAAAAGAAGAATTCTTGTAATACTGTCAAAATAGCAAAGAAAGAGTAAAAACATGCGAATTGAGGTTAGAACCTGTTTGATCCGGTTTAAAAGAAGGATTCTTGTAATACAGTTAAAACAGCATATAAAGTGTAAAAACATGGAAATTGAGGTTTGATCTGGTTGGAACCAGATTAATCCGGTTTGAACCGCTTTAGAAGAAGAATTCTTGTAATACGGTCAAAACAGCATATAAAGTGTAAAAACATGCAAATTGAGGTTAGAACATGTTTGATCCGTTGGGGACCGTTTAAAACTGGTTTAAAAGAAGAATTTTTGTAATAAAATGAAACAGCATATCAAGTGTAAAAACATGCAAATTGAGGTAGGAACCAGTTTAATCCGGTTTAAAAGAAGAATTCTTTTAATAAAATCAAACCAGCATATAAAGTGTAAAAACATGGAAATTGAGGTTATTTGATTAGGTCGGAACTGGTTAAAACCGGTTTAAAAGAAGATCTCTTGTAGTACGGTCAAAACAGAATATAAATATGCAAATTGTGGTAGGAACCAGTTTAATTCGGTTTAAAAAGAAAATTTTTTAATAAAATCAAAAGAGGATATAAAGTGTAAAAACATGCAAATTGATATTAAAATCGATTTAATCCGGTTGGAACCGGTTAAAACCGGTTTAAAAGAAAAATTCTTGTAATACGGTCAAAACAGCAAATAAAGTGCAAAAACATGCAAATTGAGGTTAGAACATGTTTGATCCGTTGGGGACCGTTTAAAACTGGTTTAAAAGAAGAATTCTTGTAATAAAATAAAACAGCATATCAAGTGTAAAAACATGCAAATTGAGGTAGGAACCAGTTTAATCCGGTTTAAAAGAAGAATTCTTTTAATAAAATCAAACCAGCATATAAAGTGTAAAAACATGGAAATTGAGGTTATTTGATTTGATTGGAACCGGTTAAAACCGGTTTAAAAGAAGAATTCTTGTAATACGGTAAAAACAGCATATAAAATGTAAAACTTGCAAATTGAGGCTACTACCGGTTTGATCCGGTTCGAACTGGTTAAAAGCGGTTTAAAAGAAGAATTCTTTTAATAAAATCAAACCAGCATATAAAGTGTAAAAACATGGAAATTGAGGTTATTTGATTTGATTGGAACTGGTTAAAAGCGGTTTAAAAGAAGAATTCTTGTAATTCGGTTAAAACAGCATATAAAGTGTAAAAACATGCGAATTGAGGTTAGAACCGGTTAAAACCGGTTTAAGAAGATTTCTTTTAATGCAGTCGAAAGAGCATATAAAGTGTAAAAACATGGAAATTGAGGTTTGATCCGGTTGGAACCAGATTAATTCGGTTTGAACCGCTTTAGAAGAAGAATTCTTGTAATACGGTCAAAACAGCATATAAAGTGTAAAAAACTTGCAAATTGAGGTTAGTATCGGTTAGATCCCGTTGTAACCATTAAAACCGGTTTAAAAGAAGGATTCTTGTAATACGGTCAAAACAGCAAATAAAGTGTAAAAACATGCGTATTGAGGTTAGAACCTGTTTGATCCAGTGGGAACCGTTGAAAACCGGTTTAAAAGAAGAATTCTTGTAATAAAGTGAAAACAGCATATAAAGTGTAAAAACACGCGAATAGAGGTTAGAACCGGTTTGATTAGGTCGGAACTGGTTAAAACCGGTTTAAAAGAAGATTTCTTGTAGTACGGTCAAAACAGAATATAAATATGCAAATTGTGGTAGGAACAAGTTTAATTCGGTTTAAAAAGAAAATTTTTTAATAAAATCAAAAGAGGATATAAAGTGTAAAAACATGCAAATTGATATTAAAATCGATTTAATCCGGTTGGAACCGGTTAAAACCGGTTTAAAAGAAGAATTCTTGTAATACGGTCAAAACAGCAAATAAAGTGCAAAAACATGCAAATTGAGGTTAGAACATGTTTGATCCGGTGGGGACCGTTTAAAACTGGTTTAAAAGAAGAATTCTTGTAATAAAGTCAAAACAGCATATCAAGTGTAAAAACATGCAAATTGAAGTTAGAACCGGTTTGATGGGGTTTAAAAGGAGGATTCTTGTAATACAGTTAAAACAGCATATGAAATGTAAAATTTGCAAATTGAGGTTAGTACCGGTTAGATCCGGTTGTAACCGGTTAAAACCGGTTGAAAAGAAGAATTCTTGTAATACTGTCAAAATAGCAAAGAAAGAGTAAAAACATGCGAATTGAGGTTAGAACCTGTTTGATCCGGTTTAAAAGAAGGATTCTTGTAATACAGTTAAAACAGCATATAAAGTGTAAAAACATGGAAATTGAGGTTTGATCTGGTTGGAACCAGATTAATCCGGTTTGAACCGCTTTAGAAGAAGAATTCTTGTAATACGGTCAAAACAGCAAATAAAGTGCAAAAACATGCAAATTGAGGTTAGAACATGTTTGATCCGTTGGGGACCGTTTAAAACTGGTTTAAAAGAAGAATTTTTGTAATAAAATGAAACAGCATATCAAGTGTAAAAACATGCAAATTGAGGTAGGAACCAGTTTAATCCGGTTTAAAAGAAGAATTCTTTTAATAAAATCAAACCAGCATATAAAGTGTAAAAACATGGAAATTGAGGTTATTTGATTAGGTCGGAACTGGTTAAAACCGGTTTAAAAGAAGATCTCTTGTAGTACGGTCAAAACAGAATATAAATATGCAAATTGTAGGAACCAGTTTAATTCGGTTTAAAAGAAAATTTTTTTTAATAAAATCAAAAGAGGATATAAAGTGTAAAAACATGCAAATTGATATTAAAATCGATTTAATCCGGTTGGAACCGGTTAAAACCGGTTTAAAAGAAGAATTCTTGTAATACGGTCAAAACAGCAAATAAAGTGCAAAAACATGCAAATTGAGGTTAGAACATGTTTGATCCGTTGGGGACCGTTTAAAACTGGTTTAAAAGAAGAATTCTTGTAATAAAATAAAACAGCATATAAAGTGTAAAACATGCAAATTGAGGTAGGAACCAGTTTAATCCGGTTTAAAAGAAGAATTCTTTTAATAAAATCAAACCAGCATATAAAGTGTAAAAACATGGAAATTGAGGTTATTTGATTTGATTGGAACCGGTTAAAACCGGTTTAAAAGAAGAATTCTTGTAATACGGTTAAAACAGCATATAAAATGTAAAACATGCAAATTGAGGTTACTACCGGTTTGATCCGGTTGAACTGGTTAAAACCGGTTTAAAAGAAGAATTTTGTAATACGGTTAAAACAGCATATAAAGTGTAAAAACATGCGAATTGAGGTTAGAACTGGTTTGATCCGGTTGAAACCGGTTAAAACCGGTTTAAAAGAAGAATTCTTGTAATTCGGTTAAAACAGCATATAAAGTGTAAAAACATGCGAATTGAGGTTAGAACCGGTTAAAACCGGTTTAAGAAGATTTCTTTTAATGCAGTCGAAAGAGCATATAAAGTGTAAAAACATGGAAATTGAGGTTTGATCCGGTTGGAACCAGATTAATTGGTTTGAACCGGTTTAAAAGAAGAATTCTTGTAATACGGTCAAAACAGCATATAAAGTGTAAAACTTGCAAATTGAGGTTAGTATCGGTTAGATCCGGTTGTAACCATTAAAACCGGTTTAAAAGAAGGATTCTTGTAATACGGTCAAAACAGCAAATAAAGTGTAAAAACATGCGTATTGAGGTTAGAACCTGTTTGATCCAGTGGGAACCGTTGAAAACCGGTTTAAAAGAAGAATTCTTGTAATAAAGTGAAAACAGCATATAAAGTGTAAAAACACGCGAATAGAGGTTAGAACCGGTTTGATTAGGTCGGAACTGGTTAAAACCGGTTTAAAAGAAGATTTCTTGTAGTACGGTCAAAACAGAATATAAATATGCAAATTGTGGTAGGAACCAGTTTAATTCGGTTTAAAAAGAAAAATTCTTTAATAAAATCAAAAGAGGATATAAAGTGTAAAAACATGCAAATTGATATTAAAATCGATTTAATCCGGTTGGAACCGGTTAAAACCGGTTTAAAAGAAGAATTTTTGTAATTCGGTTAAAATAGCATATAAAGTGTAAAAACATGCGATTTGAGATTAGAACCGGTTTGATGCGGTTTGAAAGGAGGATTCTTTTAATACGGTTAAAACAGCATATAAAATGTAAAAACATGCGAATTGAGGTTAGAACCGGTTTGATCCTCATTAAAAGAAGGATTCTTGTAATACGGTTAAAAGAGCATATCAAGTGTAAAAACATGCAAATTGAGGTTAGAACCGGTTTAATGCGGTTTAAAAGGAGGATTCTTGTAATACGGTTAAAACAGCAAATAAAGTGCAAAAACATGCGAATTGAGGTTAGTACCGGTTTGATTCGGTTGGAACCGGTTAAAACCGGTTTAAAAGAAGAATTCTTGTAATACGGTCAAAACAGCAAATAAAGTGCAAAAAACATGCAAATTGAGGTTAGAACATGTTTGATCCGGTGGGGACCGTTTAAAACTGGTTTAAAAGAAAAATCTTATAATAAAGTGAAAACAGCATATAAAGTGTAAAAACATGCAAATTGAGGTTATTACCGGTTTGTTCCGGTTGGAACCGGTTAAAACCGGTTTGAAAGAAGAATTCTTGTAATAAAGTCAAAACAGCATATCAAGTGTAAAAACATGCAAATTGAAGTTAGAACCGGTTTGATGGGGTTTAAAAGGAGGATTCTTGAATACAGTTAAAACAGCATATAAAATGTAAAAACATTTGCAAATTGAGGTTAGTACCGGTTTGATCCGGTTGTAACCGGTTAAAACCGGTTGAAAAGAAGAATTCTTGTAATACTGTCAAAACAGCAAATAAAGTGTAAAACATGCGAATTGAGGTTAGAACCTGTTTGATCCGGTTTAAAAGAAGGATTCTTGTAATACAGTTAAAACAGCATATTAAGTGTAAAAACATGGAAATTGAGGTTTGATCTGGTTGGAACCAGATTAATCCGGTTTGAACCGCTTTAGAAGAAGAATTCTTGTAATACGGTCAAAACAGCAAATAAAGTGCAAAAACATGCAAATTGAGGTTAGAACATGTTTGATCCGTTGGGGACCGTTTAAAACTGGTTTAAAAGAAGAATTTTTGTAATAAAATGAAACAGCATATCAAGTGTAAAAACATGCAAATTGAGGTAGGAACCAGTTTAATCCGGTTTAAAAGAAGAATTCTTGTAATAAAATCAAAACAGCATATAAAGTGTAAAAAACATGGAAATTGAGGTTATTTGATTAGGTCGGAACTGGTTAAAACCGGTTTAAAAGAAGATTCTTGTAGTACGGTCAAAACAGAATATAAATATGCAAATTGTGGTAGGAACCAGTTTAATTCGGTTTAAAAGAAAATTTTTAAATAAAATCAAAAGAGGATATAAAGTGTAAAAACATGCAAATTGATATTAAAATCGATTTAATCCGGTTGGAACCGGTTAAAACCGGTTTAAAAGAAAAATTCTTGTAATACGGTCAAAACAGCAAATAAAGTGCAAAAACATGCAAATTGAGGTTAGAACATGTTTGATCCGTTGGGGACCGTTTAAAACTGGTTTAAAAGAAGAATTCTTGTAATTCGGTAAAATAAAACAGCATATAAAGTGTAAAAACATGCAAATTGAGGTAGGAACCAGTTTAATCCGGTTTAAAAGAAGAATTCTTTTAATAAAATCAAACCAGCATATAAAGTGTAAAAACATGGAAATTGAGGTTATTTGATTTGATTGGAACCGGTTAAAACCGGTTTAAAAGAAGAATTCTTGTAATACGGTCAAAACAGCAATATAAATATGCAAATTGAAGGAACCAGTTTAATCCGGTTTAAAAGAAGAAAATTTTTTTAATAAAATCAAAACAGCATATAAAGTGTAAAACATGCAAATTGAGGTTAAAACGGTTTGATCCGGTTGGAACCGGTTAAAACCGGTTTAAAAGAAGAATTCTTGTAATACGGTCAAAACAGCATATAAAGTGTAAAACATGCAAATTGAGGTTAGAACCGGTTTGATCCGTTGGGGAACCGTTTAAAACTGGTTTAAAAGAAGAATTCTTGTAATAAAATAAAACAGCATATCAAGTGTAAAAACATGCAAATTGAGGTAGGAACCAGTTTAATCCGGTTTAAAAGAAGAATTCTTTTAATAAAATCAAACCAGCATATAAAGTGTAAAAACATGGAAATTGAGGTTATTTGATTTGATTGGAACTGGTTAAAAGCGGTTTAAAAGAAGAATTCTTGTAATTCGGTTAAAACAGCATATAAAGTGTAAAAACATGCGAATTGAGGTTAGAACCGGTTAAAACCGGTTTAAGAAGATTTCTTTTAATACAGTCGAAAACAGCATATAAAGTGTAAAAACATGGAAATTGAGGTTTGATCCGGTTGGAACCAGATTAATTCGGTTTGAACCGCTTTAGAAGAAGAATTCTTGTAATACGGTCAAAACAGCATATAAAGTGTAAAAACTTGCAAATTGAGGTTAGTATCGGTTAGATCCCGTTGTAACCATTAAAACCGGTTTAAAAGAAGGATTCTTGTAATACGGTCAAAACAGCAAATAAAGTGTAAAAACATGCGTATTGAGGTTAGAACCTGTTTGATCCAGTGGGAACCGTTGAAAACCGGTTTAAAAGAAGAATTCTTGTAATAAAGTGAAAACAGCATATAAAGTGTAAAACATGCGAATTGAGGTTAGAACCGGTTTGATTAGGTCGGAACTGGTTAAAACCGGTTTAAAAGAAGATTTCTTGTAGTACGGTCAAAACAGAATATAAATATGCAAATTGTGGTAGGAACCAGTTTAATTCGGTTTAAAAAGAAAAATTCTTTAATAAAATCAAAAGAGGATATAAAGTGTAAAAACATGCAAATTGATATTAAAATCGATTTAATCCGGTTGGAACCGGTTAAAACCGGTTTAAAAGAAGAATATTTGTAATTCGGTTAAAACAGCATATAAAGTGTAAAAACATGCGATTTGAGATTAGAACCGGTTTGATGCGGTTTGAAAGGAGGATTCTTTTAATACGGTTAAAACAGCATATAAAATGTAAAAACATGCGAATTGAGGTTAGAACCGGTTTGATCCTCATTAAAAGAAGGATTCTTGTAATACGGTTAAAAGAGCATATCAAGTGTAAAAACATGCAAATTGAGGTTAGAACCGGTTTAATGCGGTTTAAAAGGAGGATTCTTGTAATACGGTTAAAACAGCAAATAAAATTGCAAAACATGCGAATTGAGGTTAGTACCGGTTTGATTCGGTTGGAACCGGTTAAAACCGGTTTAAAAGAAGAATTCTTGTAATACGGTCAAAACAGCAAATAAAGTGCAAAAACATGCAAATTGAGGTTAGAACATGTTTGATCCGGTGGGGACCGTTTAAAACTGGTTTAAAAGAAAAATCTTATAATAAAGTGAAAACAGCATATAAAGTGTAAAAACATGCAAATTGAGGTTATTACCGGTTTGTTCCGGTTGGAACCGGTTAAAACCGGTTTGAAAGAAGAATTCTTGTAATAAAGTCAAAACAGCATATCAAGTGTAAAAACATGCAAATTGAAGTTAGAACCGGTTTGATGGGGTTTAAAAGGAGGATTCTTGTAATACAGTTAAAACAGCATATGAAATGTAAAAATTTGCAAATTGAGGTTAGTACCGGTTAGATCCGGTTGTAACCGGTTAAAACCGGTTGAAAAGAAGAATTCTTGTAATACTGTCAAAACAGCAAAGAAAGAGTAAAAACATGCGAATTGAGGTTAGAACCTGTTTGATCCGGTTTAAAAGAAGGATTCTTGTAATACAGTTAAAACAGCATATAAAGTGTAAAAACATGGAAATTGAGGTTTGATCTGGTTGGAACCAGATTAATCCGGTTTGAACCGCTTTAGAAGAAGAATTCTTGTAATACGGTCAAAACAGCATATAAAGTGTAAAAACATGCAAATTGAGGTTAGAACCTGTTTGATCCGGTGGAAACCGATTAAAACCGGTTTAAAAGAAGAATTCTTGTAATACGGTCAAAACAGCAAATAAAGTGTAAAAACATGCGTATTGAGGTTAGAACCTGTTTGATCCAGTGGGAACCGTTGAAAACCGGTTTAAAAGAAGAATTCTTGTAATAAAGTGAAAACAGCATATAAAGTGTAAAAACACGCGAATAGAGGTTAGAACCGGTTTGATTAGGTCGGAACTGGTTAAAACCGGTTTAAAAGAAGATTTCTTGTAGTACGGTCAAAACAGAATATAAATATGCAAATTGTGGTAGGAACCAGTTTAATTCGGTTTAAAAAGAAAAATTCTTTTAATAAAATCAAAAGAGGATATAAAGTGTAAAAACATGCAAATTGATATTAAAATCGATTTAATCCGGTTGGAACCGGTTAAAACCGGTTTAAAAGAAGAATTCTTGTAATACGGTCAAAACAGCAAATAAAGTGCAAAAACATGCAAATTGAGGTTAGAACATGTTTGATCCGTTGGGGACCGTTTAAAACTGGTTTAAAAGAAGAATTCTTATAATAAAATGAAAACAGCATATAAGGTGTAAAAACATGCAAATTGAGGTTATTACCGGTTTGTTCCGTTGGAACCGGTTAAAACCGGTTTAAAAGAAGAATTCTTGTAATAAAGTCAAAACAGCATATAAAGTGTAAAAAACATGCAAATTGAGGTTATTACCGGTTTGTTCCGGGTTGAACCGGTTAAAACCGGTTTAAAAGAAGATTTCTTTTAATGCAGTCAAAAGAGCATATAAAGTGTAAAAACATGCGAATTGAGGTTTGATCCGGTTTATCCGGTTTAAAAGAAGGATTCTTGTAATACAGTTAAAACAGCATATAAAGTGTAAAACATGGAAATTGAGGTTTGATCCGGTTGGAACCAGATTAATCCGGTTTGAACCGGTTTAAAAGAAGAATTCTTGTAATACGGTCAAAACAGCATATAAAGTGTAAAACATGCAAATTGAGGTTAGAACCTGTTTGTTCCGTTGGAAACCGATTAAAACCTGTTTAAGAGAAGAATTCTTGTAATACGGTTAAAACAGCATATAAAGTGTAAAAACTTGCAAATTGAGGTTAGTATCGGTTAGATCCGGTTGTAACCATTAAAACCGGTTTAAAAGAAGGATTCTTGTAATACGGTCAAAACAGCAAATAAAGTGTAAAACATGCAAATTGAGGTTAGAACCTGTTTGATCCAATGGGAACCGTTGAAAACCGGTTTAAAAGAAGAATTCTTGTAATAAAGTGAAAACAGCATATAAAGTGTAAAACATGCGAATTGAGGTTAGAACCGGTTTGATTAGGTCGGAACTGGTTAAAACCGGTTTAAAAGAAGAATTCTTGGCATATAAAGTGTAAAAACATGGAAATTGAGGTTATTTGATTAGGTCGGAACTGGTTAAAACCGGTTTAAAAGAAGATCTCTTGTAGTACGGTCAAAACAGAATATAAATATGCAAATTGTGGTAGGAACCAGTTTAATTCGGTTTAAAAGAAAATTTTTTTAATAAAATCAAAAGAGGATATAAAGTGTAAAACATGCAAATTGATATTAAAATCGATTTGATCCGGTTGGAACCGGTTAAAACCGGTTTAAAAGAAGAATTCTTGTAATACGGTCAAAACAGCAAATAAAGTGCAAAACATGCAAATTGAGGTTAGAACATGTTTGATCCGTTGGACCGTTTAAAACTGGTTTAAAAGAAGAATTCTTGTAATAAAATAAAACAGCATATCAAGTGTAAAAACATGCAAATTGAGGTAGGAACCAGTTTAATCCGGTTTAAAAGAAGAATTCTTTTAATAAAATCAAACCAGCATATAAAGTGTAAAAACATGGAAATTGAGGTTATTTGATTTGAACCGGTTAAAACCGGTTTAAAAGAAGAATTCTTGTAATACGGTTAAAACAGCATATAAAGTGTAAAACATGCAAATTGAGGTTAGAACCGGTTTGATCCGGTTGAAAGGTTTAAAAGAAGAATTCTTGTAATTCGGTTAAAACAGCATATAAAGTGTAAAAACATGCGAATTGAGGTTAGAACCGGTTAAAACCGGTTTAAGAAGATTTCTTTTAATGCAGTCGAAAGAGCATATAAAGTGTAAAAACATGGAAATTGAGGTTTGATCCGGTTGGAACCAGATTAATTCGGTTTGAACCGCTTTAGAAGAAGAATTCTTGTAATACGGTCAAAACAGCATATAAAGTGTAAAAACTTGCAAATTGAGGTTAGTATCGGTTAGATCCCGTTGTAACCATTAAAACCGGTTTAAAAGAAGGATTCTTGTAATACGGTCAAAACAGCAAATAAAGTGTAAAAACATGCGTATTGAGGTTAGAACCTGTTTGATCCAGTGGGAACCGTTGAAAACCGGTTTAAAAGAAGAATTCTTGTAATAAAGTGAAAACAGCATATAAAGTGTAAAAACACGCGAATAGAGGTTAGAACCGGTTTGATTAGGTCGGAACTGGTTAAAACCGGTTTAAAAGAAGATTTCTTGTAGTACGGTCAAAACAGAATATAAATATGCAAATTGTGGTAGGAACCAGTTTAATTCGGTTTAAAAAGAAAAATTCTTTAATAAAATCAAAAGAGGATATAAAGTGTAAAAACATGCAAATTGATATTAAAATCGATTTAATCCGGTTGGAACCGGTTAAAACCGGTTTAAAAGAAGAATATTTGTAATTCGGTTAAAATAGCATATAAAGTGTAAAAACATGCGATTTGAGATTAGAACCGGTTTGATGCGGTTTGAAAGGAGGATTCTTTTAATACGGTTAAAACAGCATATAAAATGTAAAAACATGCGAATTGAGGTTAGAACCGGTTTGATCCTCATTAAAAGAAGGATTCTTGTAATATGGTTAAAAGAGCATATCAAGTGTAAAAACATGCAAATTGAGGTTAGAACCGGTTTAATGCGGTTTAAAAGGAGGATTCTTGTAATACGGTTAAAACAGCAAATAAAGTGCAAAAACATGCGAATTGAGGTTAGTACCGGTTTGATTCGGTTGGAACCGGTTAAAACCGGTTTAAAAGAAGAATTCTTGTAATACGGTCAAAACAGCAAATAAAGTGCAAAAACATGCAAATTGAGGTTAGAACATGTTTGATCCGGTGGGGACCGTTTAAAACTGGTTTAAAAGAAAAAATCTTATAATAAAGTGAAAACAGCATATAAAGTGTAAAAACATGCAAATTGAGGTTATTACCGGTTTGTTCCGGTTGGAACCGGTTAAAACCGGTTTGAAAGAAGAATTCTTGTAATAAAGTCAAAACAGCATATCAAGTGTAAAAACATGCAAATTGAAGTTAGAACCGGTTTGATGGGGTTTAAAAGGAGGATTCTTGTAATACAGTTAAAACAGCATATGAAATGTAAAAATTTGCAAATTGAGGTTAGTACCGGTTAGATCCGGTTGTAACCGGTTAAAACCGGTTGAAAAGAAGAATTCTTGTAATACTGTCAAAACAGCAAAGAAAGAGTAAAACATGCGAATTGAGGTTAGAACCTGTTTGATCCGGTTTAAAAGAAGGATTCTTGTAATACAGTTAAAACAGCATATAAAGTGTAAAAACATGGAAATTGAGGTTTGATCTGGTTGGAACCAGATTAATCCGGTTTGAACCGCTTTAGAAGAAGAATTCTTGTAATACGGTCAAAACAGCATATAAAGTGTAAAAACATGCAAATTGAGGTTAGAACCTGTTTGATCCGGTGGAAACCGATTAAAACCGGTTTAAAAGAAGAATTCTTGTAATACGGTCAAAACAGCAAATAAAGTGTAAAAACATGCGTATTGAGGTTAGAACCTGTTTGATCCAGTGGGAACCGTTGAAAACCGGTTTAAAAGAAGAATTCTTGTAATAAAGTGAAAACAGCATATAAAGTGTAAAAACACGCGAATAGAGGTTAGAACCGGTTTGATTAGGTCGGAACTGGTTAAAACCGGTTTAAAAGAAGATTTCTTGTAGTACGGTCAAAACAGAATATAAATATGCAAATTGTGGTAGGAACCAGTTTAATTCGGTTTAAAAAGAAAAATTCTTTTAATAAAATCAAAAGAGGATATAAAGTGTAAAAACATGCAAATTGATATTAAAATCGATTTAATCCGGTTGGAACCGGTTAAAACCGGTTTAAAAGAAGAATTCTTGTAATACGGTCAAAACAGCAAATAAAGTGCAAAAACATGCAAATTGAGGTTAGAACATGTTTGATCCGTTGGGGACCGTTTAAAACTGGTTTAAAAGAAGAATTCTTATAATAAAATGAAAACAGCATATAAGGTGTAAAAACATGCAAATTGAGGTTATTACCGGTTTGTTCCGTTGGAACCGGTTAAAACCGGTTTAAAACAAGAATTCTTGTAATAAAGTCAAAACAGCATATCAAGTATAAAAACATGCAAATTGAGGTTATTACCGGTTTGTTCCGGGTTGAACCGGTTAAAACCGGTTTAAAAGAAGATTTCTTTTAATGCAGTCGAAAGAGCATATAAAGTGTAAAAACATGCGAATTGAGGTTTGATCCGGTTTATCCGGTTTAAAAGAAGGATTCTTGTAATACAGTTAAAACAGCATATAAAGTGTAAAAACATGGAAATTGAGGTTTGATCCGGTTGGAACCAGATTAATCCGGTTTGAACCACTTTAGAAGAAGAATTCTTGTAATACGGTCAAAACAGCATATAAAGTGTAAGAACATGCAAATTGAGGTTAGAACCTGTTTGTTCCGTTGGAAACCGATTAAAACCGGTTTAAGAGAAGAATTCTTGTAATACGGTTAAAACAGCATATAAAGTGTAAAAACTTGCAAATTGAGGTTAGTATCGGTTAGATCCGGTTGTAACCATTAAAACCGGTTTAAAAGAAGGATTCTTGTAATACGGTCAAAACAGCAAATAATGTGTAAAAACATGCGTATTGAGGTTAGAACCTGTTTGATCCAATGGGAACCGTTGAAAACCGGTTTAAAAGAAGAATTCTTGTAATAAAGTGAAAACAGCATATAAAGTGTAAAAACACGCGAATAGAGGTTAGAACCGGTTTGATTAGGTCGGAACTGGTTAAAACCGGTTTAAAAGAAGAATTCTTTTAATAAAGTAAACCAGCATATAAAGTGTAAAAACATGGAAATTGAGGTTATTTGATTAGGTCGGAACTGGTTAAAACTGGTTTAAAAGAAGATCTCTTGTAGTACGGTCAAAACAGAATATAAATATGCAAATTGTGGTAGGAACCAGTTTAATTCGGTTTAAAAAGAAAATTTTTTTAATAAAATCTAAAGAGGATATAAAGTGTAAAAACATGCAAATTGATATTAAAATCGATTTAATCCGGTTGGAACCGGTTAAAACCGGTTTAAAAGAAGAATTCTTGTAATACGGTCAAAACAGCAAATAAAGTGTAAAAACATGCAAATTGAGGTTAGAACATGTTTGATCCGTTGGGGACCGTTTAAAACTGGTTTAAAAGAAGAATTCTTGTAATAAAATAAAACAGCATATCAAGTGTAAAAACATGCAAATTGAGGTAGGAACCAGTTTAATCCGGTTTAAAAGAAGAATTCTTTTAATAAAATCAAACCAGCATATAAAGTGTAAAAACATGGAAATTGAGGTTATTTGATTTGATTGGAACCGGTTAAAACCGGTTTAAAAGAAGAATTCTTGTAATTCGGTTAAAACAGCATATAAAGTGTAAAACATGCGAATTGAGGTTAGAACCGGTTTGATCCGGTTTAAGAAGATTTCTTGTAATACAGTCAAAACAGCATATAAAGTGTAAAAACATGGAAATTGAGGTTTGATCCGGTTTGAACCAGATTAATTCGGTTTGAACCGGTTTAAAAGAAGAATTCTTGTAATACGGTCAAAACAGCATATAAAGTGTAAAACATGCAAATTGAGGTTAGTATCGGTTAGATCCGGTTGTAACCATTAAAACCGGTTTAAAAGAAGGATTCTTGTAATACGGTCAAAACAGCAAATAAAGTGTAAAACATGCGTATTGAGGTTAGAACCTGTTTGATCCAGTGGGAACCGTTGAAAACCGGTTTAAAAGAAGAATTCTTGTAATAAAGTGAAAACAGCATATAAAGTGTAAAAACATGCGAATAGAGGTTAGAACCGGTTTGATTAGGTCGGAACTGGTTAAAACCGGTTTAAAAGAAGATTTCTTGTAGTACGGTCAAAACAGAATATAAATATGCAAATTGTGGTAGGAACCAGTTTAATTCGGTTTAAAAAGAAAAATTCTTTAATAAAATCAAAAGAGGATATAAAGTGTAAAACATGCAAATTGATATTAAACTCGATTTAATCCGGTTGGAACCGGTTAAAACCGGTTTAAAAGAAGAATTTTGTAATTCGGTTAAAACAGCATATAAAGTGTAAAACATGCGATTTGAGGTTAGAACCGGTTTGATGCGGTTTGAAAGGAGGATTCTTTTAATACGGTTAAAACAGCATATAAAATGTAAAACATGCGAATTGAGGTTAGAACCGGTTTGATCCTCATTAAAAGAAGGATTCTTGTAATATGGTTAAAACAGCATATAAAGTGTAAAACATGCAAATTGAGGTTAGAACCGGTTTAATGCGGTTTAAAAGGAGGATTCTTGTAATACGGTTAAAACAGCAAATAAAGTGTAAAAACATGCAAATTGAGGTTAGTACCGGTTTGATTCGGTTGGAACCGGTTAAAACCGGTTTAAAAGAAGAATTCTTGTAATACGGTCAAAACAGCAAATAAAGTGTAAAACATGCAAATTGAGGTTAGAACATGTTTGATCCGGTGGGGACCGTTTAAAACTGGTTTAAAAGAAAAATCTTATAATAAAGTGAAAACAGCATATAAAGTGTAAAAACATGCAAATTGAGGTTATTACCGGTTTGTTCCGGTTGGAACCGGTTAAAACCGGTTTAAAAGAAGAATTCTTGTAATAAAGTCAAAACAGCATATAAAGTGTAAAAAACATGCAAATTGAGGTTAGAACCGGTTTGATGGGGTTTAAAAGAAGGATTCTTGTAATACAGTTAAAACAGCATATAAAATGTAAAAAATTTGCAAATTGAGGTTAGTACCGGTTTGATCCGGTTGTAACCGGTTAAAACCGGTTTAAAAGAAGAATTCTTGTAATACTGTCAAAACAGCAAATAAAGTGTAAAAACATGCGAATTGAGGTTAGAACCTGTTTGATCCGGTTTAAAAGAAGGATTCTTGTAATACAGTTAAAACAGCATATAAAGTGTAAAAACATGGAAATTGAGGTTTGATCTGGTTGGAACCAGATTAATCCGGTTTGAACCGGTTTAAAAGAAGAATTCTTGTAATACGGTCAAAACAGCATATAAAGTGTAAAAACATGCAAATTGAGGTTAGAACCTGTTTGATCCGGTGGAAACCGATTAAAACCGGTTTAAAAGAAGAATTCTTGTAATACGGTCAAAACAGCAAATAAAGTGTAAAAACATGCGTATTGAGGTTAGAACCTGTTTGATCCAGTGGGAACCGTTGAAAACCGGTTTAAAAGAAGAATTCTTGTAATAAAGTGAAAACAGCATATAAAGTGTAAAAACACGCGAATAGAGGTTAGAACCGGTTTGATTAGGTCGGAACTGGTTAAAACCGGTTTAAAAGAAGATTTCTTGTAGTACGGTCAAAACAGAATATAAATATGCAAATTGTGGTAGGAACCAGTTTAATTCGGTTTAAAAAGAAAAATTCTTTTAATAAAATCAAAAGAGGATATAAAGTGTAAAAACATGCAAATTGATATTAAAATCGATTTAATCCGGTTGGAACCGGTTAAAACCGGTTTAAAAGAAGAATTCTTGTAATACGGTCAAAACAGCAAATAAAGTGCAAAAACATGCAAATTGAGGTTAGAACATGTTTGATCCGTTGGGGACCGTTTAAAACTGGTTTAAAAGAAGAATTCTTATAATAAAATGAAAACAGCATATAAGGTGTAAAAACATGCAAATTGAGGTTATTACCGGTTTGTTCCCGTTGGAACCGGTTAAAACCGGTTTAAAAGAAGAATTCTTGTAATAAAGTCAAAACAGCATATCAAGTGTAAAAACATGCAAATTGAGGTTATTACCGGTTTGATCCGGTTGAACCGGTTAAAACCGGTTTAAAAGAAGATTTCTTTAATACAGTCAAAACAGCATATAAAGTGTAAAAACATGCGAATTGAGGTTTGATCCGGTTTATCCGGTTTAAAAGAAGGATTCTTGTAATACAGTTAAAACAGCATATAAAGTGTAAAAACATGGAAATTGAGGTTTGATCCGGTTGGAACCAGATTAATCCGGTTTGAACCACTTTAGAAGAAGAATTCTTGTAATACGGTCAAAACAGCATATAAAGTGTAAAAACATGCAAATTGAGGTTAGAACCTGTTTGTTCCGTTGGAAACCGATTAAAACCGGTTTAAGAGAAGAATTCTTGTAATACGGTTAAAACAGCATATAAAGTGTAAAAACTTGCAAATTGAGGTTAGTATCGGTTAGATCCGGTTGTAACCATTAAAACCGGTTTAAAAGAAGGATTCTTGTAATACGGTCAAAACAGCAAATAAAGTGTAAAAACATGCAAATTGAGGTTAGAACCTGTTTGATCCAATGGGAACCGTTAAAACCGGTTTAAAAGAAGAATTCTTGTAATAAAGTGAAAACAGCATATAAAGTGTAAAACATGCAAATTGAGGTTAGAACCGGTTTGATTAGGTCGGAACTGGTTAAAACTGGTTTAAAAGAAGAATTCTTGTAATAAAGTCAAAACAGCATATAAAGTGTAAAAACATGCAAATTGAGGTTATTTGATTAGGTTGGAACTGGTTAAAACCGGTTTAAAAGAAGATTCTTGTAATACGGTCAAAACAGAATATAAATATGCAAATTGAGGTAGGAACCAGTTTAATCCGGTTTAAAAGAAAAATTTTTTAATAAAATCAAAACAGCATATAAAGTGTAAAACATGCAAATTGATATTAAAATCGATTTGATCCGGTTGGAACCGGTTAAAACCGGTTTAAAAGAAGAATTCTTGTAATACGGTCAAAACAGCAAATAAAGTGCAAAAACATGCAAATTGAGGTTAGAACATGTTTGATCCGTTGGGGACCGTTTAAAACTGGTTTAAAAGAAGAATTCTTGTAATAAAATAAAACAGCATATAAAGTGTAAAACATGCAAATTGAGGTAGGAACCAGTTTAATCCGGTTTAAAAGAAGAATTCTTTTAATAAAATCAAAACAGCATATAAAGTGTAAAAAAGAATGGAAATTGAGGTTATTTGATTTGATTGGAACTGGTTAAAACCGGTTTAAAAGAAGAATTCTTGTAATACGGTTAAAACAGCATATAAAGTGTAAAACATGCGAATTGAGGTTAGAACCGGTTAAAACCGGTTTAAGAAGATTTCTTGTAATACAGTCAAAACAGCATATAAAGTGTAAAAAAACATGGAAATTGAGGTTTGATCCGGTTGGAACCAGATTAATTCGGTTTGAACCGGTTTAAAAGAAGAATTCTTGTAATACGGTCAAAACAGCATATAAAGTGTAAAACATGCAAATTGAGGTTAGTATCGGTTAGATCCGGTTGTAACCATTAAAACCGGTTTAAAAGAAGGATTCTTGTAATACGGTCAAAACAGCAAATAAAGTGTAAAACATGCGTATTGAGGTTAGAACCTGTTTGATCCAGTGGGAACCGTTGAAAACCGGTTTAAAAGAAGAATTCTTGTAATAAAGTGAAAACAGCATATAAAGTGTAAAACATGCGAATTGAGGTTAGAACCGGTTTGATTAGGTTGGAACTGGTTAAAACCGGTTTAAAAGAAGATTTCTTGTAGTACGGTCAAAACAGAATATAAATATGCAAATTGTGGTAGGAACCAGTTTAATTCGGTTTAAAAGAAAAATTCTTTAATAAAATCAAAAGAGCATATAAAGTGTAAAACATGCAAATTGAGGTTAAACTCGGTTTGATCCGGTTGGAACCGGTTAAAACCGGTTTAAAAGAAGAATTTTGTAATACGGTTAAAACAGCATATAAAGTGTAAAACATGCGAATTGAGGTTAGAACCGGTTTGATGCGGTTTGAAAGGAGGATTCTTTTAATACGGTTAAAACAGCATATAAAATGTAAAAACATGCGAATTGAGGTTAGAACCGGTTTGATCCTCATTAAAAGAAGGATTCTTGTAATACGGTTAAAACAGCATATAAAGTGTAAAACATGCAAATTGAGGTTAGAACCGGTTTAATGCGGTTTAAAAGGAGGATTCTTGTAATACGGTTAAAACAGCATATAAAGTGTAAAAACATGCAAATTGAGGTTATTACCGGTTTGTTCCGGTTGGAACCGGTTAAAACCGGTTTAAAAGAAGAATTCTTGTAATACGGTCAAAACAGCAAATAAAGTGTAAAACATGCAAATTGAGGTTAGAACCTGTTTGATCCGGTGGGGACCGTTTAAAACTGGTTTAAAAGAAAAAATCTTATAATAAAGTGAAAACAGCATATAAAGTGTAAAAACATGCAAATTGAGGTTATTACCGGTTTGTTCCGGTTGGAACCGGTTAAAACCGGTTTAAAAGAAGAATTCTTGTAATAAAGTCAAAACAGCATATAAAGTGTAAAACATGCAAATTGAGGTTAGAACCGGTTTGATGGGGTTTAAAAGAAGGATTCTTGTAATACAGTTAAAACAGCATATAAATGTAAAACATTGCAAATTGAGGTTAGTACCGGTTTGATCCGGTTGTAACCGGTTAAAACCGGTTTAAAAGAAGAATTCTTGTAATACTGTCAAAACAGCAAATAAAGTGTAAAAAACATGCGAATTGAGGTTAGAACCTGTTTGATCCGGTTTAAAAGAAGGATTCTTGTAATACAGTTAAAACAGCATATAAAGTGTAAAAAACATGGAAATTGAGGTTTGATCTGGTTGGAACCAGATTAATCCGGTTTGAACCGGTTTAAAAGAAGAATTCTTGTAATACGGTCAAAACAGCATATAAAGTGTAAAAACATGCAAATTGAGGTTAGAACCTGTTTGATCCGGTGGAAACCGATTAAAACCGGTTTAAAAGAAGAATTCTTGTAATACGGTCAAAACAGCATATAAAGTGTAAAAACATGCAAATTGAGGTTAGAACCTGTTTGATCCAGTGGGAACCGTTAAAACCGGTTTAAAAGAAGAATTCTTGTAATAAAGTGAAAACAGCATATAAAGTGTAAAAACATGCGAATTGAGGTTAGAACCGGTTTGATTAGGTCGGAACTGGTTAAAACCGGTTTAAAAGAAGATTTCTTGTAATACGGTCAAAACAGAATATAAATATGCAAATTGTGGTAGGAACCAGTTTAATTCGGTTTAAAAAGAAAAATTCTTTTAATAAAATCAAAAGAGGATATAAAGTGTAAAAACATGCAAATTGATATTAAAATCGATTTAATCCGGTTGGAACCGGTTAAAACAGGTTTAAAAGAAGAATTCTTGTAATACGGTCAAAACAGCAAATAAAGTGCAAAAACATGCAAATTGAGGTTAGAACATGTTTGATCCGTTGGGGACCGTTTAAAACTGGTTTAAAAGAAGAATTCTTATAATAAAATGAAAACAGCATATAAAGTGTAAAAACATGCAAATTGAGGTTATTACCGGTTTGTTCCCGTTGGAACCGGTTAAAACCGGTTTAAAACAAGAATTCTTGTAATAAAGTCAAAACAGCATATCAAGTATAAAAACATGCAAATTGAGGTTATTACCGGTTTGTTCCGGGTTGAACCGGTTAAAACCGGTTTAAAAGAAGATTTCTTTAATACAGTCAAAACAGCATATAAAGTGTAAAACATGCGAATTGAGGTTAGAACCGGTTTATCCGGTTTAAAAGAAGGATTCTTGTAATACAGTTAAAACAGCATATAAAGTGTAAAAACATGGAAATTGAGGTTTGATCCGGTTGGAACCAGATTAATCCGGTTTGAACCACTTTAGAAGAAGAATTCTTGTAATACGGTCAAAACAGCATATAAAGTGTAAAAACATGCAAATTGAGGTTAGAACCTGTTTGATCCGTTGGAAACCGATTAAAACCGGTTTAAAAGAAGAATTCTTGTAATACGGTTAAAACAGCATATAAAGTGTAAAAACTTGCAAATTGAGGTTAGTACCGGTTAGATCCGGTTGTAACCATTAAAACCGGTTTAAAAGAAGGATTCTTGTAATACGGTCAAAACAGCAAATAAAGTGTAAAAACATGCGTATTGAGGTTAGAACCTGTTTGATCCAGTGGGAACCGTTGAAAACCGGTTTAAAAGAAGAATTCTTGTAATAAAGTGAAAACAGCATATAAAGTGTAAAAACACGCGAATAGAGGTTAGAACCGGTTTGATTAGGTCGGAACTGGTTAAAACCGGTTTAAAAGAAGATTTCTTGTAGTACGGTCAAAACAGAATATAAATATGCAAATTGTGGTAGGAACCAGTTTAATTCGGTTTAAAAAGAAAAATTCTTTTAATAAAATCAAAAGAGGATATAAAGTGTAAAAACATGCAAATTGATATTAAAATCGATTTAATCCGGTTGGAACCGGTTAAAACCGGTTTAAAAGAAGAATTCTTGTAATACGGTCAAAACAGCAAATAAAGTGCAAAAACATGCAAATTGAGGTTAGAACATGTTTGATCCGTTGGGGACCGTTTAAAACTGGTTTAAAAGAAGAATTCTTATAATAAAATGAAAACAGCATATAAGGTGTAAAAACATGCAAATTGAGGTTATTACCGGTTTGATCCGGGTTGAACCGGTTTAAACCGGTTTAAAACAAGAATTCTTGTAATAAAGTCAAAACAGCATATCAAGTGTAAAAACATGCAAATTGAGGTAGGAACCAGTTTAATCCGGTTTAAAAGAAGAATTCTTTTAATAAAATCAAAACAGCATATAAAGTGTAAAACATGGAAATTGAGGTTATTACCGGTTTGATTTGGTTGGAACCGGTTAAAACCGGTTTAAAAGAAGAATTCTTGTAATTCGGTTAAAACAGCATATAAAGTGTAAAAACATGCGAATTGAGGTTAGAACCGGTTTGATGCGGTTTTAAAGGATGATTCTTGCAATACGGTAAAAACAGCATATAAATGTAAAACATGCAAATTGAGGTTAGAACCGGTTTGATCCGGTTGAAATCGGTTAGTACCGGTTTGATTCGGTTGGAACTGGTTAAAACCGGTTTAAAAGAAGAATTCTTGTAATACGGTTAAAACAGCATATAAAGTGTAAAACATGCAAATTGAGGATAGAACCGGTTTGATCCGGTTGAAATCGGTTTAAAAGAAGAATTCTTGTAATTCGGTTAAAACAGCATATAAAGTGTAAAAACATGCGAATTCAGGTTTGAACCGGTTTGATCCGGTTTAAAAGAAGGATTCTTGAAATACAGTTAAAACAGCATATAAAGTGTAAAAACATGGAAATTGATGTTAGAACTGGTTTGATCCGGTTGGAACCAGATTAATCCGGTTTGAACCGCTTTAAAAGAAGAATTCTTGTAATACGGTTAAAACAGCATATAAAGTGTAAAAAACATGCAAATTGAGGTTAGAACCGGTTTGATCAGGTTGGAACCGTTAAAACCGGTTTAAAAGAAGATTTCTTGTAATATGGTCAAAACAGAATATAAATATGCAAATTGAGGTAGGAACCAGTTTAATCCGGTTTAAAAGAAGATTTCTTTTAATAAAATCAAAACAGCATATAAAGTGTAAAAACATGCAAATTGAGGTTAAAACCGGTTTGATCCGGTTGGAACCGGTTAAAACCGGTTTAAAAGAAGAATTCTTGTAATAAAATCAAAACAGCATATAAAGTGTAAAACCGGTTGAAAAGAAGAATTCTTGTAATACTGTCAAAACAGCAAATAAAGTGTAAAACATGCGAATTGAGGTTAGAACCGGTTTGATCCGGTTTAAAAGAAGGATTCTTGTAATACAGTTAAAACAGCATATAAAGTGTAAAAACATGGAAATTGAGGTTTGATCCGGTTTGAACCAGATTAACCGGTTTGAACCGGTTTAAAAGAAGAATTCTTGTAATACGGTCAAAACAGCATATAAAGTGTAAAACATGCAAATTGAGGTTAGAACCTGTTTGATCCGGTGGAACCGATTAAAACCGGTTTAAAAGAAGAATTCTTGTAATACGGTTAAAACAGCATATAAAGTGTAAAACACATGCGAATTGAGGTTAGAACCGGTTTGATTGGTTGGAACCGGTTAAAACCGGTTTAAAAGAAGAATTCTTGTAATACGGTTAAAACAGCATATAAAGTGTAAAACATGCAAATTGAGGTTAGAACCGGTTTGATCCGGTTTAAAAGAAAATTCTTGTAATACGGTCAAAACAGCATATAAAGTGTAAAACATGCAAATTGAGGTTAGAACCGGTTTGATCCGGTTGGAACTGGTTAAAACCGGTTTAAAAGAAGAATTTTGTAATACGGTTAAAACAGCATATAAAGTGTAAAAACATGCGAATTGAGGTTAGAACCGGTTTGATCCGTTTAAACCGGTTTTTAAAAGAAGAATTCTTGTAATACGGTTAAAACAGCATATAAAGTGTAAAAAACATGCGAATTGAGGTTAGAACCGGTTTGAATCCGGTTTAAACCGGTTTAAAGAAGAATTCTTGTAATACGTTAAAACAGCATATAAAGTGTAAAACATGCAAATTGAGGTTAGAACCTGTTTGATCCGGTTTAAAAGAAGAAGAATTCTTGTAATACAGTTAAAACAGCATATAAAGTGTAAAACATGCAAATTGAGGTTTGATCCGGTTTGATCCAGTTTAACCGGTTTGAACCGGTTTAAAAGAAGAATTCTTGTAATACGGTCAAAACAGCATATAAAGTGTAAAACATGCAAATTGAGGTTAGAACCTGTTTGATCTGGTGGAACCGGTTAAAACCGGTTTAAAAGAAGAATTCTTGTAATACGGTTAAAACAGCATATAAAGTGTAAAAACATGCAAATTGAGGTTAGAACCGGTTTGATCCGGTTGGAACCGGTTAAAACCGGTTTAAAAGAAGAATTCTTGTAATACGGTCAAAACAGCATATAAAGTGTAAAACATGCAAATTGAGGTTAGAACCGGTTTGATCCGGTTTAAAAGAAGGATTCTTGTAATACGGTTAAAACAGCATATAAAGTGTAAAAAAACATGCAAATTGAGGTTAGAACCGGTTTAATCCGGTTTAAAAGAAGAATTCTTGTAATACGGTCAAAACAGCATATAAAGTGTAAAAACATGCAAATTGAGGTTAGAACATGTTTGATCCGGTTGGAACCGTTTAAAACCGGTTTAAAAGAAGAATTCTTGTAATAAAGTTAAAACAGCATATAAAGTGTAAAACATGCAAATTGAGGTTAGAACCGGTTTGATCCGGTTGGAACCGGTTAAAACCAGTTTAAAAGAAGAATTCTTGTAATAAAGTCAAAACAGCATATAAAGTGTAAAACATGCAAATTGAGGGTTTGATCCGGTTTAAAAGAAGAATTCTTGTAATACGTTAAAACAGCATATAAAGTGTAAAACATGCAAATTGAGGTTAGTACCGGTTTGATTCAGGTTGGAACCGGTTAAAACCGGTTTAAAAGAAGAATTCTTGTAATACGGTCAAAACAGCATATAAAGTGTAAAACATGCAAATTGAGGTTAGAACCAGTTTGATCCGGTTGGAACCGTTTAAAACTGGTTTAAAAGAAAAATTCTTGTAATAAAGTGAAAACAGCATATAAAGTGTAAAAACATGCAAATTGAGGTTATTACCGGTTTGATCCGGTTGGAACCGGTTAAAACCGGTTTAAAAGAAGAATTCTTGTAATAAAGTCAAAACAGCATATAAAGTGTAAAACATGCAAATTGAGGTTAGAACCGGTTTGATCCGGTTTAAAAGAAGGATTCTTGTAATACAGTTAAAACAGCATATAAAGTGTAAAACATGCAAATTGAGGTTAGTACCGGTTTGATCCAGGTTGGAACCGGTTAAAACCGGTTTAAAAGAAGAATTCTTGTAATACGGTCAAAACAGCATATAAAGTGTAAAACATGCGAATTGAGGTTAGAACCGGTTTGATCCGGTTTAAAAGAAGGATTCTTGTAATACAGTTAAAACAGCATATAAAGTGTAAAAAACATGCAAATTGAGGTTTGATCCGGTTTGAACCAGATTAAAATCCGGTTTGAACCGGTTTAAAAGAAGAATTCTTGTAATACGGTCAAAACAGCATATAAAGTGTAAAACATGCAAATTGAGGTTAGAACCTGTTTGATCCGGTGGAAACCGATTAAAACCAGTTTAAAAGAAGAATTCTTGTAATACGGTCAAAACAGCATATAAAGTGTAAAACATGCGTATTGAGGTTAGAACCTGTTTGATCCAGTGGGAACCGTTGAAAACCGGTTTAAAAGAAGAATTCTTGTAATAAAGTGAAAACAGCATATAAAGTGTAAAACATGCGAATTGAGGTTAGAACCGGTTTGATTAGGTTGGAACTGGTTAAAACCGGTTTAAAAGAAGATTTCTTGTAGTACGGTCAAAACAGAATATAAATATGCAAATTGTGGTAGGAACCAGTTTAATCCGGTTTAAAAGAAAAATTCTTTTAATAAAATCAAAAGAGCATATAAAGTGTAAAACATGCAAATTGATATTAAAATCGATTTGATCCGGTTGGAACCGGTTAAAACCGGTTTAAAAGAAGAATTCTTGTAATACGGTCAAAACAGCAAATAAAGTGTAAAACATGCAAATTGAGGTTAGAACATGTTTGATCCGTTGGGGACCGTTTAAAACTGGTTTAAAAGAAGAATTCTTATAATAAAATGAAAACAGCATATAAAGTGTAAAAACATGCAAATTGAGGTTATTACCGGTTTGTTCCGGTTGGAACCGGTTAAAACCGGTTTAAAAGAAGAATTCTTGTAATAAAGTCAAAACAGCATATAAAGTGTAAAAACATGCAAATTGAGGTTAGAACCGGTTTGATCCGGTTGAACCGGTTAAAACCGGTTTAAAAGAAGAATTCTTGTAATACGGTCAAAACAGCATATAAAGTGTAAAACATGCAAATTGAGGTTAGAACCGGTTTGATCCGGTTTAAAAGAAGGATTCTTGTAATACAGTTAAAACAGCATATAAAGTGTAAAACATGCAAATTGAGGTTAGATCCGGTTTGGAACCAGTTAAAAATTTGAACCAGGTTTAAAAGATTCTTGTAATACGGTCAAAACAGCATATAAAGTGTAAAAACATGCAAATTGAGGTTAGAACCTGTTTGATCCGTTGGAAACCGATTAAAACCGGTTTAAAAGAAGAATTCTTGTAATACGGTTAAAACAGCATATAAAGTGTAAAAACATGCAAATTGAGGTTAGTACCGGTTTGATCCGGTTGTAACCATTAAAACCGGTTTAAAAGAAGGATTCTTGTAATACGGTCAAAACAGCAAATAAAGTGTAAAAACATGCGTATTGAGGTTAGAACCTGTTTGATCCAGTGGGAACCGTTGAAAACCGGTTTAAAAGAAGAATTCTTGTAATAAAGTGAAAACAGCATATAAAGTGTAAAAACATGCAAATTGAGGTTAGAACCGGTTTGATTAGGTGGAACCGGTTAAAACCGGTTTAAAAGAAGATTTCTTGTAATACGGTCAAAACAGAATATAAATATGCAAATTGAGGTAGGAACCAGTTTAATCCGGTTTAAAAGAAAAATTCTTTTAATAAAATCAAAACAGCATATAAAGTGTAAAACATGCAAATTGAGGTTAAAATCGGTTTGATCCGGTTGGAACCGGTTAAAACCGGTTTAAAAGAAGAATTCTTGTAATACGGTTAAAACAGCATATAAAGTGTAAAAACATGCGAATTGAGGTTAGAACCGGTTTGAACCGGTTAAAACCGGTTTAAAAAGATTTCTTGTAATACAGTTAAAACAGCATATAAAGTGTAAAACATGCAAATTGAGGTTTGATCCGGTTTGAACCAGTTAATCCGGTTTGAACCGGTTTAAAAGAAGAATTCTTGTAATACGGTCAAAACAG
Organism: Tachypleus tridentatus; assembly: GCF_004210375.1. Classification (NCBI taxonomy): domain Eukaryota; kingdom Metazoa; phylum Arthropoda; class Merostomata; order Xiphosura; family Limulidae; genus Tachypleus; species Tachypleus tridentatus. The sequence goes on along the minus strand of NW_027467782.1, from coordinate 8,270,176 downwards.
CATATAAAGTGTAAAACATGCAAATTGAGGTTAGTAACCGGTTTGATCCGGTTGTAACCAGTTAAAACCGGTTTAAAAGAAGAATTCTTGTAATACGGTCAAAACAGCATATAAAGTGTAAAACATGCGAATTGAGGTTAGAACCTGTTTGATCCAGTGGGAACCGTTAAAACCGGTTTAAAAGAAGAATTCTTGTAATAAAGTGAAAACAGCATATAAAGTGTAAAACACATGCGAATTGAGGTTAGAACCGGTTTGATTAGGTTGGAACTGGTTAAAACCGGTTTAAAGAAGATTTCTTGTAATACGGTCAAAACAGAATATAAATATGCAAATTGAGGTAGGAACCAGTTTAATTCGGTTTAAAAGAAAAATTCTTTAATAAAATCAAAACAGCATATAAAGTGTAAAACATGCAAATTGAGGTTAAACCGGTTTGATCCGGTTGGAACCGGTTAAAACCGGTTTAAAAGAAGAATTTTGTAATACGGTTAAAACAGCATATAAAGTGTAAAACATGCGAATTGAGGTTAGAACCGGTTTGATCCGGTTTAAAAGGAGAATTCTTTTAATACGGTTAAAACAGCATATAAAGTGTAAAAATGCGACATGCAAATTGAGGTTAGAACCGGTTTGATCCGGTTTAAAAGAAGGATTCTTGTAATACGGTTAAAACAGCATATAAAGTGTAAAACATGCAAATTGAGGTTAGAACCGGTTTAATCCGGTTTAAAAGGAGGATTCTTGTAATACGGTTAAAACAGCATATAAAGTGTAAAAACATGCAAATTGAGGTTATTACCGGTTTGTTCCGGTTGGAACCGGTTAAAACCGGTTTAAAAGAAGAATTCTTGTAATACGGTCAAAACAGCAAATAAAGTGTAAAACATGCAAATTGAGGTTAGAACATGTTTGATCCGGTGGGAACCGTTTAAAACCGGTTTAAAAGAAAAATCTTGTAATAAAGTGAAAACAGCATATAAAGTGTAAAACATGCAAATTGAGGTTAGAACCGGTTTGATCCGGTTGGAACCGGTTAAAACCGGTTTAAAAGAAGAATTCTTGTAATAAAGTCAAAACAGCATATAAAGTGTAAAACATGCAAATTGAGGTTAGAACCGGTTTGATGGGGTTTAAAAGAAGGATTCTTGTAATACAGTTAAAACAGCATATAAAGTGTAAAATTTGCAAATTGAGGTTAGTACCGGTTTGATCTGGTTGGAACCGGTTAAAACCGGTTTAAAAGAAGAATTCTTGTAATACGGTCAAAACAGCATATAAAGTGTAAAAACATGCGAATTGAGGTTAGAACCTGTTTGATCCGGTTTAAAAGAAGGATTCTTGTAATACAGTTAAAACAGCATATAAAGTGTAAAAACATGGAAATTGAGGTTTGATCCGGTTTGAACCAGTTTAACCGGTTTGAACCGGTTTAAAAGAAGAATTCTTGTAATACGGTCAAAACAGCATATAAAGTGTAAAACATGCAAATTGAGGTTAGAACCTGTTTGATCCGGTGGAAACCGGTTAAAACCGGTTTAAAAGAAGAATTCTTGTAATAAAATGAAAACAGCATATAAAGTGTAAAAACATGCAAATTGAGGTTAGAACCGGTTTGATCCGGTTGGAACCGGTTAAAACCGGTTTAAAAGAAGAATTCTTGTAATAAAGTCAAAACAGCATATCAAGTGTAAAAACATGCAAATTGAGGTTAGAACCGGTTTGATCCGGTTGAACCGGTTAAAACCGGTTTAAAAGAAGAATTCTTGTAATACAGTCAAAACAGCATATAAAGTGTAAAAAACATGCAAATTGAGGTTAGAACCGGTTTGATCCGGTTTAAAAGAAGGATTCTTGTAATACAGTTAAAACAGCATATAAAGTGTAAAACATGCAAATTGAGGTTTGATCCGGTTGGAACCAGATTAATCCGGTTTGAACCAGTTTAGAAGAAGAATTCTTGTAATACGGTCAAAACAGCATATAAAGTGTAAAACATGCAAATTGAGGTTAGAACCTGTTTGATCCGTTGGAAACCGATTAAAACCGGTTTAAAAGAAGAATTCTTGTAATACGGTTAAAACAGCATATAAAGTGTAAAAACATGCAAATTGAGGTTAGTACCGGTTTGATCCGGTTGTAACCATTAAAACCGGTTTAAAAGAAGGATTCTTGTAATACGGTCAAAACAGCAAATAAAGTGTAAAAACATGCGTATTGAGGTTAGAACCTGTTTGATCCAGTGGGAACCGTTGAAAACCGGTTTAAAAGAAGAATTCTTGTAATAAAGTGAAAACAGCATATAAAGTGTAAAAACATGCGAATAGAGGTTAGAACCGGTTTGATTAGGTTGGAACTGGTTAAAACCGGTTTAAAAGAAGATTTCTTGTAGTACGGTCAAAACAGAATATAAATATGCAAATTGTGGTAGGAACCAGTTTAATTCGGTTTAAAAAGAAAAATTCTTTTAATAAAATCAAAAGAGGATATAAAGTGTAAAAACATGCAAATTGATATTAAAATCGATTTAATCCGGTTGGAACCGGTTAAAACCGGTTTAAAAGAAGAATTCTTGTAATACGGTCAAAACAGCAAATAAAGTGTAAAACATGCAAATTGAGGTTAGAACATGTTTGATCCGTTGGGGACCGTTTAAAACTGGTTTAAAAGAAGAATTCTTGTAATAAAATGAAAACAGCATATAAAGTGTAAAACATGCAAATTGAGGTTATTACCGGTTTGATCCAGGTTGAACCGGTTAAAACCGGTTTAAAAGAAGAATTCTTGTAATAAAGTCAAAACAGCATATAAAGTGTAAAACATGCAAATTGAGGTAGGAACCAGTTTAATCCGGTTTAAAAGAAGAATTCTTTTAATAAAATCAAAACAGCATATAAAGTGTAAAAACATGGAAATTGAGGTTATTACCGGTTTGATTTGGTTGGAACCGGTTAAAACCGGTTTAAAAGAAGAATTCTTGTAATACGGTTAAAACAGCATATAAAGTGTAAAACATGCGAATTGAGGTTAGAACCGGTTTGATGCGGTTTTAAAGGAAGATTCTTGTAATACGGTAAAAAAAGCATATAAATGTAAAACATGCAAATTGAGGTTAGAACCGGTTTGATCCGGTTGAAATCGGTTAGTACCGGTTTGATTCGGTTGGAACTGGTTAAAACCGGTTTAAAAGAAGAATTCTTGTAATACGGTTAAAACAGCATATAAAGTGTAAAACATGCAAATTGAGGTTAGAACCGGTTTGATCCGGTTGAAACCGGTTTAAAAGAAGAATTCTTGTAATACGGTTAAAACAGCATATAAAGTGTAAAACATGCGAATTGAGGTTAGAACCGGTTTGATCCGGTTTAAAAGAAGAATTCTTGTAATACAGTTAAAACAGCATATAAAGTGTAAAACATGCAAATTGAGGTTAGAACCGGTTTGATCCGGTTGGAACCAGGTTAAACCGGTTTGAACCGGTTTAAAAGAAGAATTCTTGTAATACGGTTAAAACAGCATATAAAGTGTAAAAACATACAAATTGAGGTTAGAACCGGTTTGATCAGGTTGGAACCGGTTAAAACCGGTTTAAAAGAAGATTTCTTGTAATACGGTCAAAACAGAATATAAATATGCAAATTGAGGTTGGAACCAGTTTAATCCGGTTTAAAAGAAGATTTCTTTTAATAAAATCAAAACAGCATATAAAGTGTAAAACATGCAAATTGAGGTTAAAACCGGTTTGATCCGGTTGGAACCGGTTAAAACCGGTTTAAAAGAAGAATTCTTGTAATAAAATCAAAAAAGAGCATATAAAAATTGTAAAACCGGTTGAAAAGAAGAATTCTTGTAATACTGTCAAAACAGCAAATAAAGTGTAAAAACATGCGAATTGAGGTTAGAACGTGTTTGATCCGGTTTAAAAGAAGGATTCTTGTAATACAGTTAAAACAGCATATAAAGTGTAAAAACATGGAAATTGAGGTTTGATCCGGTTGGAACCAGATTAATCCGGTTTGAACCGCTTTAGAAGAAGAATTCTTGTAATACGGTCAAAACAGCATATAAAGTGTAAAAACATGCAAATTGAGGTTAGAACCTGTTTGATCCGGTGGAAACCGATTAAAACCGGTTTAAAAGAAGAATTCTTGTAATACGGTTAAAACAGCATATAAAGTGTAAAAACTTGCAAATTGAGGTTAGTACCGGTTAGATCCGGTTGTAACCATTAAAACCGGTTTAAAAGAAGGATTCTTGTAATACGGTCAAAACAGCAAATAAAGTGTAAAAACATGCGTATTGAGGTTAGAACCTGTTTGATCCAGTGGGAACCGTTGAAAACCGGTTTAAAAGAAGAATTCTTGTAATAAAGTGAAAACAGCATATAAAGTGTAAAAACATGCGAATTGAGGTTAGAACCGGTTTGATTAGGTTGGAACTGGTTAAAACCGGTTTAAAAGAAGATTTCTTGTAGTACGGTCAAAACAGAATATAAATATGCAAATTGAGGTAGGAACCAGTTTAATCCGGTTTAAAAGAAAAATTCTTTAATAAAATCAAAACAGCATATAAAGTGTAAAAACATGCAAATTGAGGTTAAAATCGATTTGATCCGGTTGGAACCGGTTAAAACCGGTTTAAAAGAAGAATTCTTGTAATACGGTCAAAACAGCATATAAAGTGTAAAACATGCAAATTGAGGTTAGAACCGTGTTTGATCCGTTTAAAAGGGAACCGTTAAAACTGGTTTAAAAGAAGAATTCTTGTAATTGAGGTTAAAACAGCATATAAAGTGTAAAAAAAGAATGCAAATTGAGGTTAGAACCGGTTTGATCCGGTTTAAAAGGAAGATTCTTGTAATACGGTAAAAACAGCATATAAAGTGTAAAACATGCAAATTGAGGTTAGAACCGGTTTGATCCGGTTGGAACCGGTTAAAACCGGTTTAAAAGAAGAATTTTGTAATACGGTTAAAACAGCATATAAAGTGTAAAAACATGCAAAATGAGGTTAGAACCGGTTTGATCCGGTTAAACCGGTTAAAACCGGTTTAAAAGAAAATTCTTGTAATACGGTTAAAACAGCATATAAAGTGTAAAACATGCGAATTGAGGTTTGAACCGGTTTAAAAAAAGAAGAATTCTTGTAATACGTTGAAACAGCATATAAAGTGTAAAACATGCAAATTGAGGTTAGAACCGGTTTGATCCGGTTTAAAAGAAGGATTCTTGTAATACAGTTAAAACAGCATATAAAGTGTAAAAAACATGCAAATTGAGGTTTGATCCGGTTGGAACCAGTTTAACCGGTTAAAACCGGTTTAAAAGAAGAATTCTTGTAATACGGTCAAAACAGCATATAAAGTGTAAAACATGCAAATTGAGGTTAGAACCTGTTTGATCCGGTGGAAACCGATTTAAAACCGGTTTAAAAGAAGAATTCTTGTAATACGGTTAAAACAGCATATAAAGTGTAAAAACATGCAAATTGAGGTTAGAACCGGTTTGATCCGGTTGGAACCGGTTAAAACCGGTTTAAAAGAAGAA
>NW_027467782.1:8209390-8264130 GCF_004210375.1 Tachypleus tridentatus | reverse complement strand
TTTTACACTTTATATGTTGTTTCAACGTATTACAAGAATTCTTCTTTTAAACCGGTACTAACCGATTTCAACCGGATCAAACCAGTTCTATCCTCATTTCGCATGTTTTTACAGTTTATATGCTGTTTTAACCGTATTACAAATATTCTTCTTTTAAACCGCTTTTAACCAGTTCGAACCGGATCAAACCGGTAGTAGCCTCAATTTGCAAGTTTTACATTTTATATGCTGTTTTTTACCGTATTACAAGAATCATCCTTTTAAACCGCATCAAACCGGTTCTAACCTCAATTCGCATGTTTTTACACTTTATATGCTGTTTTAACCGAATTACAAGAATTCTTCTTTTAAACCGGTTTTAACCGGTTCCAACCAAATCAAACCGGTAATAACCTCAATTTGCATGTTTTTACACTTTATATGCTGTTTTGACTTTATTACAAGAATTCTTCTTTTAAACCGGTTTTAACCGGTTCCAACCAGAACAAACCGGTAATAACCTCAATTTGCATGTTTTTACACCTTATATGCTGTTTTCATTTTATTATAAGAATTCTTCTTTTAAACCAGTTTTAAACGGTCCCCAACGGATCAAACATGTTCTAACCTCAATTTGCATGTTTTTGCACTTTATTTGCTGTTTTGACCGTATTACAAGAATTCTTCTTTTAAACCGGTTTTAACCGGTTCCAACCGGATTAAATCGATTTTAAAATCAATTTGCATGTTTTTACACTTTATATCCTCTTTTGATTTTATTAAAAGAATTTTTCTTTTTAAACCGAATTAAACTGGTTTCTACCACAATTTCCATATTTATATGCTGTTTTGACCGTATTACAAGAAATCTTCTTTTAAACCGGTTTTAACCAGTTCCGACCTAATCAAACCGGTTCTAACCTCTATTCGCGTGTTTTTACACTTTATATGCTGTTTTCACTTTATTACAAGAATTCTTCTTTTAAACCGGTTTTCAACGGTTCCCACTGGATCAAACAGGTTCTAACCTCAATACGCATGTTTTTACACTTTATTTGCTGTTTTGACCGTATTACAAGAATCCTTCTTTTAAACCGGTTTTAATCGGTTTCCACCGGATCAAACAGGTTCTAACCTCAATTTGCATGTTTTACACTTTATATGCTGTTTTAACCGTATTACAAGAATTCTTCTTTTAAACCGGTTCAAACCGGTTTTAATCTGGTTCCAACCAGATCAAACCTCAATTTGCATGTTTTACACTTTATATGCTGTTTTGACAGGATTACAAGAATTCTTCTTTCAAATCGGTTTTAACCGGTTCCAACCGGAACAAACCGGTAATAACCTCAATTTGCATGTTTTTACACTTTATATGCTGTTTTAACTGTATTACAAGAATCCTTCTTTTAAACCGGATCAAACAGGTTCTAACCTCAATTCGCATATTTTTACACTTTATATGTTGTTTCAACGTATTACAAGAATTCTTCTTTTTTAAACCGGATCAAACCTCAATTCGCGTGTTTTTACACTTTATATGCTCTTTCGACTGCATTAAAAGAAGTCTTCTTTTAAACCGGTTTTAACCGGTTCTAACCTCAATTCGCATGTTTTTGCACTTTATTTGCTGTTTTGACCGTATTACAAGAATTATTCTTTTAAACCGGTTTTAACCGGATCCAACCAGATTAAATCGATTTTAATATCAATTTGCATGTTTTTTACACTTTATATGCTGCTTTTGATTTTATTAAAAGAATTTTTCTTTTAAACCGGATTAAACTGGTTCCTACCTCAATTTGCATATTTATATTCTGTTTTGACCGTATTACAAGAAATCTTCTTTTAAACCGGTTTTAACCAGTTTCAACTTAATCAAACCGGTTCTAACCTCAATTCGCATGTTTTTTACACTTTCTTTGCTGTTTTGACAGTATTACAAGAATTCTTCTTTTAAACCGGTTTTAACGGTTCCAACCGGAACAAACCGGTAATAACCTCAATTTGCATGTTTTTACACTTTATATGCTGTTTTCACTTTATTATAAGATTTTTTCTTTTAAACCAGTTTTAAACGGTCCCCACCAGATCAAACATGTTCTAACATCAATTTGATGTTTTTACACTTTATTTGCTGTTTTAACCGTATTACAATAATTCTTCTTTTAAACCGGTTTTAACCGGTTCCAACCGAATCAAACCGGTTCTAACCTCAATTCGCATGTTTTTTTACAATTTATATGCTGTTTTAACAGTATTACAAGAATCCTCCTTTTAAACCGCATTAAACCGGTTCTAACCTCAATTTGCATGTTTTTACACTTGATATGCTCTTTTAACCGTATTACAAGAATGCTTCATTCAAACCGCATCAAACCGGTTCTAATCTCAAATCGCATGTTTTTACACTTTATATGCTGTTTTACTTTATTACAAAAATTCTTCTTTTAAACCAGTTTTAATCGGTTTCCACCAGATCAAACAGGTTCTAACCTCAATTTGCATGTTTTACACTTTATATGCTGTTTTGACCGTATTACAAGAATTCTTCTTTTAAACCGGATCAAACTGGTTCTAACATCAATTCGCATATTTTTTACACTTTATATGCTGTTTTAACAGTATTACAAGAATCCTTCTTTTAATAAGGATCAAACCGGTTCCAACAGGATCAAACTGGTTCTAACCTCAATTTGCATGTTTTTACACTTTATATGCTGTTTTGACCGTATTACAAGAATTCTTCTTCTAAAGCGGTTCAACCGGATTAATCTGGTTCCAACCGGATCAAACCTCAATTTCCATGTTTTACACTTTATATGCTGTTTTAACTATATTACAAGAATCCTTCTTTTAAACCGGATCAAACCAATTTCAACCGGATCAACCGGTTCTAACCTCAATTCGAATATTTTTTTACACTTTATATTTTGTTTCAACGTATTACAAAATTCTTCTTTTAAACCGGATCAAACCTCAATTCGCATGCATTTTTTACACTTTATATGCTGTTTTGACTGCATTAAAAGAATTCTTCTTCTTTTAAACCGGTTTTAACCGGTTCTAACCTCAATTTGCATGTTTTACACTTTATATGCTGTTTTAACCGAATTACAAGAATTCTTCTTTTAAACCGGTTTTAACCGGTTCCAACCAAATCAAACCGGTAATAACCTCAATTTCCATGTTTTTACACTTTATATGCTGTTTTGATTTTATTAAAAGAATTCTTCTTTTAAACCGGATTAAACTGGTTCCTACCTCAATTTGCATGTTTTTACACTTGATATGCTGTGTTGACTTTATTACAAGAATTCTTCTTTTAAACCGGTTTTAACCGGTTCCAACCGGATCTAACCGGTTCTAACCTCAATTTGCAAGTTTTTACATTTTATATGCTGTTTTAACCGTATTACAAGAATTCTTCTTTTAAACCGGTTTTAATCGGTTTCCACCGGATCAAACAGGTTCTAACCTCAATTTGCATGTTTTTGCACTTTATTTGCTGTTTTGACCGTATTACAAGAATTCTTCTTTTAAACCGGTTTTAACCGGATCCAACCAGATTAAATCGATTTTAATATCAATTTGCATGTTTTTACACTTTATATCCTCTTTTGATTTTATTAAAAGAATTTTTCTTTTTCAACCGAATTAAACTGGTTCCTACCACAATTTGCATATTTATATTCTGTTTTGACCGTATTACAAGAAATCTTCTTTTAAACCGGTTTTAACCAGTTTCGACTTAATCAAACCGGTTCTAACCTCTATTCGCGTGTTTTTACTCTTTCTTTGCTGTTTTGACAGTATTACAAGAATTCTTCTTTCAAACCGGTTTTCAACGGTTCCAACTGGAACAAACCGGTAATAACCTCAATTTGCATGTTTTTACACTTTATATGCTGTTTTCACTTTATTATAAGATTTTTTCTTTTAAACCAGTTTTAAACGGTCCCCACCAGATCAAACATGTTCTAACATCAATTTGCATGTTTTTCCACTTTATTTGCTGTTTTGACCGTATTACAATAATTCTTCTTTTAAACCGGTTTTAACCGGTTCCAACCGAATCAAACCGGTACTAACCTCAATTCGCATGTTTTTGCAATTTATTTGCTGTTTTAACAGTATTACAAGAATCCTCCTTTTAAACCGCATTAAACCGGTTCTAACCTCAATTTGCATGTTTTTACACTTGATATGCTCTTTTAACCGTATTACAAGAATGCTTCATTCAAACCGCATCAAACCGGTTCTAATCTCAAATCGCATGTTTTTACACTTTATATGCTGTTTTAACCGAATTACAAAAATTCTTCTTTTAAACCAGTTTTAATCGGTTTCCACCAGATCAAACAGGTTCTAACCTCAATTTGCATAGTTTTACACTTTCTCTGCTGTTTTGACCGTATTACAAGAATTCTTCTTTTAAACCGGATCAAACTGGTTCTAACATCAATTCGCATATTTTTACACTGTATATGCTGTTTTAACAGTATTACAAGAATCCTTCTTTTAATAAGGATCAAACCGGTTCCAACAGGATCAAACTGGTTCTAACCTCAATTTGCATGTTTTTACACTTTATATGCTGTTTTGACCGTATTACAAGAATTCTTCTTCTAAAGCGGTTCAACCGGATTAATCTGGTTCCAACCGGATCAAACCTCAATTTCCATGTTTTTACACTTTATATGCTGTTTTAACTATATTACAAGAATCCCTCTTTTAAACCGGATCAAACCAATTTCATCCGGATCAACCGGTTCTAACCTCAATTCGAATATTTTTACACTTTATATTTTGTTTCAACGTATTACAACAATTCTTCTTTTAAACCGGATCAAACCTCAATTCGCATGTTTTTACACTTTATATGCTGTTTAACCGTATTACAAGAATTCTTCTTATAAACCGGTTTTAACCGGTTCCAACCAAATAAAACCGGTAATAACCTCAATTTGCATGTTTTTGCACTTTATATGCTGTTTTGATTTTATTAAAAGAATCCTTATTTTAAACCGGATTAAACTGGTTCCTACCTCAATTTGAATATTTATATTCTGTTTTGACCGTACTACAACAATCTTTCTTTTAAACTGGTTTTATCCAGTTCCAACGGGATCAAACCGGTTCTAACATCAATTTGCATGTTTTTACACTATATATGCTCTTTTGACTGTATTCTTCTTTTAAACCGGTTTTAACTGGTTCTAACCTCAATTCGCATGTTTTTACTCTTTCTTTGCTGTTTTGACAGTATTACAAGAATTCTTCTTTTCAACCGGTTTTAACCGGTTACAACCGGATCTAACCGGTTACAACCGGATCTAACCGGTACTAACCTCAATTTCCAAATTTTTACATTTCATATGCTGTTTTAACCGTATTACAAGAATCCTCCTTTTAAACCCCATCAAACTGGTTCTAACCTCAATTTGCATGTTTTTACACTTTAAATGCTGTTTTAACCGAATTACAAGAATTCTTCTTTTAAACCAGTTTTAACCGGTTCCAACCAAATCAAATAACATCAATTTCCATGTTTTTACACTTTATATGCTGGTTTGATTTTATTAAAAGAATTCTTCTTTTAAATCGGTTTTAACCGGTTCCAACGGAACAAACCGGTAATAACCTCAATTAGCATGTTTTACACCTTATATGCTGTTTTCATTTTATTATAAGAATTCTTCTTTTAAACCAGTTTTAAACGGTCCCCAACGGATCAAACATGTTCTAACCTCTATTCGCGTGTTTTTACACTTTATATGCTGTTTTCACTTTATTACAAGAATTCTTCTTTTAAACCGGTTTTCAACGGTTCCCACTGGATCAAACAGGTTCTAACCTCAATACGCATGTTTTTACACTTTATTTGCTGTTTTGACCGTATTACAAGAATCCTTCTTTTAAACCGGTTTTAATGGTTACAACCGGATCTAACCGGTACTAACCTCAATTTGCAAGTTTTTACACTTTATATGCTGTTTTAACCGTATTACAAGAATTCTTCTTTTAAACCGGTTTTAACCGGTTCCAACCGGATCTAATCGGTACTAACCTCAATTTGCAAATTTTTACATTTTATATGCTGCTTTAACCGTATTTCAAGAATCCTCCTTTTAAACCCCATCAAACAGGTTCTAACCTCAATTCGCATGTTTTTACACTTTCTTTGCTGTTTTGACAGTATTACAAGAATTCTTCTTTCAAACCTTCTTATCCTTAAATATATCTAAATCTTTTGTTCTTCAGTTTAACCTTTATGGTGTCATTCCAGCTTTTCCTTCTATTTTTTATCATTCTAGTGATTGTTATACTTACCCTAATTGTAAGTGTCCCAAATTGACTCAAGTTTCCTCAGTTAAATATTTAGGAATTATTTTAGATCGAAAATTAAATTGGCAATTTCATATTAATTCTTTAGTTAATAAATTAAAATATAGTTCTATGCTAATTTTTGAACTTAGTTATTGTGCTCCTTAGCATATTTTGTTAAGTGTATATTATGCTCTCTTTCAATCTTTCTTACAATATTGTATTTCAATTTGGGGTGGCACATATAAGACTTTTTTAATTCCTATTCACAAGTTGCAAAAAAGTGTTTTCTCTCTTATTTTTACTCATAGGCTTGATACCGATTTCAGTAAATTTAACTCCCCTCTTTCATATGATAAACTTTATTTATATTTTTTAGCTTTATCTACATTGCATGTTTCTTTTAATAGGCCTTTTAAAGTCACTTCATATTTTACACGACTTCAATCTTTTTTCCAATTAATGTACCCACACCACGTAAAACAGTTACACTTCATCAATTTCTTTATTTGGCACCTCGTATTCATAATTTTATTCCTTATAGTATAAGATCTTCTATTAATCGTGTTAATCAAAAGAAATACTTAAAACAATGGATCTTAAATACTGATGATAATATTCTGGGAACTTTATATTGATTTTGTAAGTTTTGATTTTACTTTATTATGTGTTTAACCATCACAGGACGAGTTAACTCTTTGTTGATGGTTTTATATTGATATTTGATTTTTTGTGTCTAATTTATTGCTTAATAAATTTATTATTATTATTATTATAAACCGGTTTTAACCGGTTCCAACCGGAACAAACCGGTAATAACCTCAATTTGCATGTTTTTACACTTTATATGCTGTTTTCACTTTATTATAAGATTTTTTCTTTTAAACCAGTTTTAAACGGTCCCCATCGGATCAAACATGTTCTAACCTCAATTTGCATGTTTTTGCACTTTATTTGCTGTTTTGACCGTATTACAATAATTCTTCTTTTAAACCGGTTTTAACCGGTTCCAACCGAATCAAACCGGTACTAACCTCAATTCGCATGTTTTTGCAATTTATTTGCTGTTTTAACCGTATTACAAGAATCCTCCTTTTAAACCGCATTAAACCGGTTCTAACCTCAATTTGCATGTTTTTACACTTGATATGCTCTTTTAACCGTATTACAAGAATCCTTCTTTTATTGAGGATCAAACCTGTTCTAACCTCAATTCGCATGTTTTTACATTTATTATGCTGTTTTAACCGTATGAAAAGAATCCTCCTTTCAAACCGCATCAAACCGGTTCTAATCTCAAATCGCATGTTTTTACACTTTATATGCTGTTTTAACCGAATTACAAAAATTCTTCTTTTAAACCAGTTTTAATCGGTTTCCACCAGATCAAACAAGTTCTAACCTCAATTTGCATAGTTTTACACTTTCTCTGCTGTTTTGACCGTATTACAAGAATTCTTCTTTTAAACCGGATCAAACTGGTTCTAACATCAATTCGCATATTTTTACACTGTATATGCTGTTTTAACAGTATTACAAGAATCCTTCTTTTAATAAGGATCAAACCGGTTCCAACAGGATCAAACTGGTTCTAACCTCAATTTGCATGTTTTTACACTTTATATGCTGTTTTGACCGTATTACAAGAATTCTTCTTCTAAAGCGGTTCAACCGGATTAATCTGGTTCCAACCGGATCAAACCTCAATTTCCATGTTTTTACACTTTATATGCTGTTTTAACTATATTACAAGAACCCTCTTTTAAACCGGATCAAACCAATTTCATCCGGATCAACCGGTTCTAACCTCAATTCGAATATTTTTACACTTTATATTTTATTTCAACGTATTACAACAATTCTTCTTTAAACCGGATCAAACCTCAATTCGGCAACCAAATAAAACCGGTAATTTTTGCACTTTATATGCTGTTTTGATTTTATTAAAAGAATCCTTATTTTAAACCGGATTAAACTGGTTCCTACCTCAATTTGAATATTTATATTCTGTTTTGACCGTACTACAACAATCTTTCTTTTAAACTGGTTTTATCCAGTTCCAACGGGATCAAACCGGTTCTAACATCAATTTGCATGTTTTTACACTATATATGCTCTTTTGACTGTATTCTTCTTTTAAACCGGTTTTAACTGGTTCTAACCTCAATTCGCATGTTTTTACTCTTTCTTTGCTGTTTTGACAGTATTACAAGAATTCTTCTTTTCAACCGGTTTTAACCGGTTACAACCGGATCTAACCGGTACTAACCTCAATTTCCAAATTTTTACATTTCATATGCTGTTTTAACCGTATTACAAGAATCCTCCTTTTAAACCCCATCAAACTGGTTCTAACCTCAATTCGCATGTTTTTACACTTTAAATGCTGTTTTAACCGAATTACAAGAATTCTTCTTTTAAACCAGTTTTAACCGGTTCCAACCAAATCAAATGACATCATTTTCCATGTTTTTACACTTTATATGCTGGTTTGATTTTATTAAAAGAATTCTTCTTTTAAATCGGTTTTAACCGGTTCCAACCGGAACAAACCGGTAATAACCTCAATTAGCATGTTTTTACACCTTATATGCTGTTTTCATTTTATTATAAGAATTTTTCTTTTAAACCAGTTTTAAATGGTCCCCAACAGATCAAACATGTTCTAACCTCTGTTCGCGTGTTTTTACACTTTATATGCTGTTTTCACTTTATTACAAGAATTCTTCTTTTAAACCGGTTTTCAACGGTTCCCACTGGATCAAACAGGTTCTAACCTCAATACGCATGTTTTTACACTTTATTTGCTGTTTTGACCGTATTACAAGAATCCTTCTTTTAAACCGGTTTTAATGGTTACAACCGGATCTAACCGGTACTAACCTCAATTTGCAAGTTTTTACACTTTATATGCTGTTTTAACCGTATTACAAGAATTCTTCTTTTAAACTGGTTTTAACCGGTTCCAACCGGATCTAATCGGTACTAACCTGAATTTGCAAATTTTTACATTTTATATGCTGTTTTAACCGTATTTCAAGAATCCTCCTTTTAAACCCCATCAAACAGGTTCTAACCTCAATTCGCATGTTTTTACTCTTTCTTTGCTGTTTTGACAGTATTACAAGAATTCTTCTTTCAAACCTTCTTATCCTTAAATATATCTAAATCTTTTCTTCTTCAGTTTAACCTTTATGGTGTCATTCCAGCTTTTCCTTCTATTTTTTATCATTCTAGTGATTGTTATACTTACCCTAATTGTAAGTGTCCCAAATTGACTCAAGTTTCCTCAGTTAAATATTTAGGAATTATTTTAGATCGAAAATTAAATTGGCAATTTCATATTAATTCTTTAGTTAATAAATTAAAATATAGTTCTATGCTAATTTTTGAACTTAGTCATTGTGCTCCTTATCATATTTTGTTAAGTGTATATTATGCTCTCTTTCAATCTTTCTTACAATATTGTATTTCAATTTGGGGTGGCACATATAAGACTTTTTTAATTCCTATTCACAAGTTGCAAAAAAGTGTTTTCTCTCTTATTTTTACTCATAGGCTTGATACCGATTTCAGTAAATTTAACTCCCCTCTTTCATATGATAAACTTTATTTATATTTTTTAGCTTTATCTACATTGCATGTTTCTTTTAATAGGCCTTTTAAAGTCACTTCATATTTTACACGACTTCAATCTTTTTTTTCCAATTAATGTACCCACACCACGTAAAACAGTTACACTTCATCAATTTCTTTATTTGGCACCTCGTATTCATAATTTTATTCCTTATAGTATAAGATCTTCTATTAATCGTGTTAATCAAAAGAAATACTTAAAACAATGGATCTTAAATACTGATGATAATATTCTGGGAACTTTATATTGATTTCGTAAGTTTTGATTTTACTTTATTATGTGTTTAACCATCACAGGACGAGTTAACTCTTTGTTGATGGTTTTATATTGATATTTGATTTTTTGTGTCTAATTTATTGCTTAATAAATTTATTATTATTATTATTATAAACCAATTTTAACCGGTTCCAACCGGAACCAACCGGTAATAACCTCAATTTGCATGTTTTTACACTTTATATGCTGTTTTCACTTTATTATAAGATTTTTTCTTTTAAACCAGTTTTAAACGGTCCCCATCGGATCAAACATGTTCTAACCTCAATTTGCATGTTTTTGCACTTTATTTGCTGTTTTGACCGTATTACAATAATTCTTCTTTTAAACCGGTTTTAACCGGTTCCAACCGAATCAAACCGGTACTAACCTCAATTCGCATGTTTTTGCAATTTATTTGCTGTTTTAACCGTATTACAAGAATCCTCCTTTTAAACCGCATTAAACCGGTTCTAACCTCAATTTGCATGTTTTTACACTTGATATGCTCTTTTAACCGTATTACAAGAATCCTTCTTTTATTGAGGATCAAACCTGTTCTAACCTCAATTCGCATGTTTTTACATTTATTATGCTGTTTTAACCGTATGAAAAGAATCCTCCTTTCAAACCGCATCAAACCGGTTCTAATCTCAAATCGCATGTTTTTACACTTTATATGCTGTTTTAACCGAATTACAAAAATTCTTCTTTTAAACCAGTTTTAATCGGTTTCCACCAGATCAAACAAGTTCTAACCTCAATTTGCATAGTTTTACACTTTCTCTGCTGTTTTGACCGTATTACAAGAATTCTTCTTTTAAACCGGATCAAACTGGTTCTAACATCAATTCGCATATTTTTACACTGTATATGCTGTTTTAACAGTATTACAAGAATCCTTCTTTTAATAAGGATCAAACCGGTTCCAACAGGATCAAACTGGTTCTAACCTCAATTTGCATGTTTTTACACTTTATATGCTGTTTTGACCGTATTACAAGAATTCTTCTTCTAAAGCGGTTCAACCGGATTAATCTGGTTCCAACCGGATCAAACCTCAATTTCCATGTTTTACACTTTATATGCTGTTTTAACTATATTACAAGAACCCTCTTTTAAACCGAATCAAACCAATTTCATCCGGATCAACCGGTTCTAACCTCAATTCGAATATTTTTACACTTTATATTTTATTTCAACGTATTACAACAATTCTTCTTTTAAACCGGATCAAACCTCAATTCGCATGTTTTTGCACTTTATATGCTGTTTTGATTTTATTAAAAGAATCCTTATTTTAAACCGGATTAAACTGGTTCCTACCTCAATTTGAATATTTATATTCTGTTTTGACCGTACTACAACAATCTTTCTTTTAAACTGGTTTTATCCAGTTCCAACGGGATCAAACCGGTTCTAACATCAATTTGCATGTTTTTACACTATATATGCTCTTTTGACTGTATTCTTCTTTTAAACCGGTTTTAACTGGTTCTAACCTCAATTCGCATGTTTTACTCTTTCTTTGCTGTTTTGACAGTATTACAAGAATTCTTCTTTTCAACCAGTTTTAACCGGTTACAACCGGATCTAACCGGTACTAACCTCAATTTCCAAATTTTTACATTTCATATGCTGTTTTAACCGTATTACAAGAATCCTCCTTTTAAACCCCATCAAACTGGTTCTAACCTCAATTCGAATGTTTTTACACTTTAAATGCTGTTTTAACCGAATTACAAGAATTCTTCTTTTAAACCAGTTTTAACCGGTTCCAACCAAATCAAATGACATCATTTTCCATGTTTTTACACTTTATATGCTGGTTTGATTTTATTAAAAGAATTCTTCTTTTAAATCGGTTTTAACCGGTTCCAACCGGAACAAACCGGTAATAACCTCAATTAGCATGTTTTTACACCTTATATGCTGTTTTCATTTTATTATAAGAATTTTTCTTTTAAACCAGTTTTAAATGGTCCCCAACAGATCAAACATGTTCTAACCTCTGTTCGCGTGTTTTTACACTTTATATGCTGTTTTCACTTTATTACAAGAATTCTTCTTTTAAACCGGTTTTCAACGGTTCCCACTGGATCAAACAGGTTCTAACCTCAATACGCATGTTTTTACACTTTATTTGCTGTTTTGACCGTATTACAAGAATCCTTCTTTTAAACCGGTTTTATGGTTACAACCGGATCTAACGGTACTAACCTCAATTTGCAAGTTTTACACTTTATATGCTGTTTTAACCGTATTACAAGAATTCTTCTTTTAAACCGGTTTTAACCGGTTCCAACCGGATCTAATCGGTACTAACCTGAATTTGCAAATTTTTACATTTTATATGCTGTTTTAACCGTATTTCAAGAATCCTCCTTTTAAACCCCATCAAACAGGTTCTAACCTCAATTCGCATGTTTTTACTCTTTCTTTGCTGTTTTGACAGTATTACAAGAATTCTTCTTTCAAACCTTCTTATCCTTAAATATATCTAAATCTTTTCTTCTTCAGTTTAACCTTTATGGTGTCATTCCAGCTTTTCCTTCTATTTTTTATCATTCTAGTGATTGTTATACTTACCCTAATTGTAAGTGTCCCAAATTGACTCAAGTTTCCTCAGTTAAATATTTAGGAATTATTTTAGATCGAAAATTAAATTGGCAATTTCATATTAATTCT
The DNA here is from genome assembly GCF_004210375.1 of Tachypleus tridentatus. Taxonomy (NCBI): domain Eukaryota; kingdom Metazoa; phylum Arthropoda; class Merostomata; order Xiphosura; family Limulidae; genus Tachypleus; species Tachypleus tridentatus. Next base: position 8,251,244 of record NW_027467782.1, on the reverse strand, counting down.
TTAGTTAATAAATTAAAATATAGTTCTATGCTAATTTTGAACTTAGTCATTGTGCTCCTTATCATATTTTGTTAAGTGTATATTATGCTCTCTTTCAATCTTTCTTACAATATTGTATTTCAATTTGGGGTGGCACATATAAGACTTTTTAAATTCCTATTCACAAGTTGCAAAAAAGTGTTTTCTCTCTTATTTTTACTGATAGGCTTGATACCGATTTCAGTAAATTTAACTCCCTCTTTCATATGATAAACTTTATTTATATTTTTTAGCTTTATCTACATTGCATGTTTCTTTTAATAGGCCTTTTAAAGTCACTTCATATTTTACACGACTTCAATCTTTTTTTCCAATTAATGTACCCACACCACGTAAAACAGTTACACTTCATCAATATCTTTATTTGGCACCTCGTATTCATAATTTTATTCCTTATAGTATAAGATCTTCTATTAATCGTGTTAATCAAAAGAAATACTTAAAACAATGGATCTTAAATACTGATGATAATATTCTGGGAACTTTATATTGATTTTGTAAGTTTTGATTTTACTTTATTATGTGTTTAACCATCACAGGACGAGTTAACTCTTTGTTGATGGTTTTATATTGATATTTGATTTTTTGTGTCTAATTTATTGCTTAATAAATTTATTATTATTATTATTATAAACCGGTTTTAACCGGTTCCAACCGGAACCAACCGGTAATAACCTCAATTTGCATGTTTTTACACTTTATATGCTGTTTTCACTTTATTATAAGATTTTTTCTTTTAAACCAGTTTTAAACGGTCCCCACCGGATCAAACATGTTCTAACCTCAATTTGCATGTTTTTGCACTTTATTTGCTGTTTTGACCGTATTACAATAATTCTTCTTTTAAACCGGTTTTAACCGGTTCCAACCGAATCAAACCGGTACTAACCTCAATTCGCATGTTTTTGCAATTTATTTGCTGTTTTAACCGTATTACAAGAATCCTCCTTTTAAACCGCATTAAACCGGTTCTAACCTCAATTTGCATGTTTTACACTTGATATGCTCTTTTAACCGTATTACAAGAATCCTTCTTTTATTGAGGATCAAACCTGTTCTAACCTCAATTCGCATGTTTTTACATTTATTATGCTGTTTTAACCGTATGAAAAGAATCCTCCTTTCAAACCGCATCAAACCGGTTCTAATCTCAAATCGCATGTTTTTACACTTTATATGCTGTTTTAACCGAATTACAAAATTCTTCTTTTAAACCAGTTTTAATCGGTTTCCACCAGATCAAACAAGTTCTAACCTCAATTTGCATAGTTTTACACTTTCTCTGCTGTTTTGACCGTATTACAAGAATTCTTCTTTTAAACCGGATCAAACTGGTTCTAACATCAATTCGCATATTTTTACACTTTATATGCTGTTTTGACCGTATTACAAGAATTCTTCTCTAAATCGGTTCAACCGGATTAATCTGGTTCCAACCGGATCAAACCTCAATTTCCATGTTTTTACACTTTATATGCTGTTTTAACTATATTACAAGAACCCTCTTTTAAACCGGATCAAACCAATTTCATCCGGATCAACCGGTTCTAACCTCAATTCGAATATTTTTACACTTTATATTTTATTTCAACGTATTACAACAATTCTTCTTTTAAACCGGATCAAACCTCAATTCGCATGTTTTTACACTTTATATGCTGTTTTAACCGTATTACAAGAATTCTTCTTATCAACCGGTTTTAACCGGTTCCAACCAAATAAAACCGGTAATAACCTCAATTTGCATGTTTTTGCACTTTATTTGCTGTTTTGATTTTATTAAAAGAATCCTTATTTTAAACCGGATTAAACTGGTTCCTACCTCAATTTGAATATTTATATTCTGTTTTGATTGTACTACAACAATCTTTCTTTTAAACTGGTTTTATCCAGTTCCAACGGGATCAAACCGGTTCTAACATCAATTTGCATGTTTTTACACTATATATGCTCTTTTGACTGTATTCTTCTTTTAAACCGGTTTTAACCGGTTCTAACCTCAATTCGCATGTTTTTACTCTTTCTTTGCTGTTTTGACAGTATTACAAGAATTCTTCTTTTCAACCGGTTTTAACCGGTTACAACCGGATCTAACCGGTTACAACCGGATCTAACCGGTACTAACCTCAATTTACAAATTTTTACATTTCATATGCTGTTTTAACCGTATTACAAGAATCCTCCTTTTAAACCCCATCAAACTGGTTCTAACCTCAATTCGCATGTTTTTACACTTTAAATGCTGTTTTAACCGAATTAGAAGAATTCTTCTTTTAAACCAGTTTTAACCGGTTCCAACCAAATCAAATGACATCATTTTCCATGTTTTTACACTTTATATGCTGGTTTGATTTTATTAAAAGAATTCTTCTTTTAAATCGGTTTCAACCGGTTCCAACCGGAACAAACCGGTAATAACCTCAATTAGCATGTTTTTACACCTTATATGCTGTTTTCATTTTATTATAAGAATTTTTCTTTTAAACCAGTTTTAAATGGTCCCCAACAGATCAAACATGTTCTAACCTCTGTTCGCGTGTTTTTACACTTTATATGCTGTTTTCACTTTATTACAAGAATTCTTCTTTTAAACCGGTTTTCAACGGTTCCCACTGGATCAAACAGGTTCTAACCTCAATACGCATGTTTTTACACTTTATTTGCTGTTTTGACCGTATTACAAGAATCCTTCTTTTAGACCGGTTTTAATGGTTACAACCGGATCTAACCGGTACTAACCTCAATTTGCAAGTTTTTACACTTTATATGCTGTTTTAACCGTATTACAAGAATTCTTCTTTTAAACTGGTTTTAACCGGTTCCAACCGGATCTAATCGGTACTAACCTGAATTTGCAAATTTTTACATTTTATATGCTGTTTTAACCGTATTTCAAGAATCCTCCTTTTAAACCCCATCAAACAGGTTCTAACCTCAATTCGCATGTTTTTACTCTTTCTTTGCTGTTTTGACAGTATTACAAGAATTCTTCTTTCAAACCTTCTTATCCTTAAATATATCTAAATCTTTTCTTCTTCAGTTTAACCTTTATGGTGTCATTCCAGCTTTTCCTTCTATTTTTTATCATTCTAGTGATTGTTATACTTACCCTAATTGTAAGTGTCCCAAATTGACTCAAGTTTCCTCAGTTAAATATTTAGGAATTATTTTAGATCGAAAATTAAATTGGCAATTTCATATTAATTCTTTAGTTAATAAATTAAAATATAGTTCTATGCTAATTTTGAACTTAGTCATTGTGCTCCTTATCATATTTTGTTAAGTGTATATTATGCTCTCTTTCAATCTTTCTTACAATATTGTATTTCAATTTGGGGTGGCACATATAAGACTTTTTTAATTCCTATTCACAAGTTGCAAAAAAGTGTTTTTCTCTCTTTTTTTTACTGATAGGCTTGATACCGATTTCAGTAAATTTAACTCCCCTCTTTCATATGATAAACTTTATTTATATTTTTTAGCTTTATCTACATTGCATGTTTCTTTTAATAGGCCTTTTAAAGTCACTTCATATTTTACACGACTTCAATCTTTTTTTCCAATTAATGTACCCACACCACGTAAAACAGTTACACTTCATCAATTTCTTTATTTGGCACCTCGTATTCATAATTTTATTCCTTATAGTATAAGATCTTCTATTAATCGTGTTAATCAAAAGAAATACTTAAAACAATGGATCTTAAATACTGATGATAATATTCTGGGAACTTTATATTGATTTCGTAAGTTTTGATTTTACTTTATTATGTGTTTAACCATCACAGGACGAGTTAACTCTTTGTTGATGGTTTTATATTGATATTTGATTTTTTGTGTCTAATTTATTGCTTAATAAATTTATTATTATTATTATTATAAACCAATTTTAACCGGTTCCAACCGGAACCAACCGGTAATAACCTCAATTTGCATGTTTTTACACTTTATATGCTGTTTTCACTTTATTATAAGATTTTTTCTTTTAAACCAGTTTTAAACGGTCCCCATCGGATCAAACATGTTCTAACCTCAATTTGCATGTTTTTGCACTTTATTTGCTGTTTTGACCGTATTACAATAATTCTTCTTTTAAACCGGTTTTAACCGGTTCCAACCGAATCAAACCGGTACTAACCTCAATTCGCATGTTTTTGCAATTTATTTGCTGTTTTAACCGTATTACAAGAATCCTCCTTTTAAACCGCATTAAACCGGTTCTAACCTCAATTTGCATGTTTTTACACTTGATATGCTCTTTTAACCGTATTACAAGAATCCTTCTTTTATTGAGGATCAAACCTGTTCTAACCTCAATTCGCATGTTTTTACATTTATTATGCTGTTTTAACCGTATGAAAAGAATCCTCCTTTCAAACCGCATCAAACCGGTTCTAATCTCAAATCGCATGTTTTTACACTTTATATGCTGTTTTAACCGAATTACAAAAATTCTTCTTTTAAACCAGTTTTAATCGGTTTCCACCAGATCAAACAAGTTCTAACCTCAATTTGCATAGTTTTACACTTTCTCTGCTGTTTTGACCGTATTACAAGAATTCTTCTTTTAAACCGGATCAAACTGGTTCTAACATCAATTCGCATATTTTTACACTGTATATGCTGTTTTAACAGTATTACAAGAATCCTTCTTTTAATAAGGATCAAACCGGTTCCAACAGGATCAAACTGGTTCTAACCTCAATTTGCATGTTTTTACACTTTATATGCTGTTTTGACCGTATTACAAGAATTCTTCTTCTAAAGCGGTTCAACCGGATTAATCTGGTTCCAACCGGATCAAACCTCAATTTCCATGTTTTTACACTTTATATGCTGTTTTAACTATATTACAAGAACCCTCTTTTAAACCGAATCAAACCAATTTCATCCGGATCAACCGGTTCTAACCTCAATTCGAATATTTTTACACTTTATATTTTATTTCAACGTATTACAACAATTCTTCTTTTAAACCGGATCAAACCTCAATTCGCATGTTTTTGCACTTTATATGCTGTTTTGATTTTATTAAAAGAATCCTTATTTTAAACCGGATTAAACTGGTTCCTACCTCAATTTGAATATTTATATTCTGTTTTGACCGTACTACAACAATCTTTCTTTTAAACTGGTTTTATCCAGTTCCAACGGGATCAAACCGGTTCTAACATCAATTTGCATGTTTTTACACTATATATGCTCTTTTGACTGTATTCTTCTTTTAAACCGGTTTTAACTGGTTCTAACCTCAATTCGCATGTTTTTACTCTTTCTTTGCTGTTTTGACAGTATTACAAGAATTCTTCTTTTCAACCAGTTTTAACCGGTTACAACCGGATCTAACCGGTACTAACCTCAATTTCCAAATTTTTACATTTCATATGCTGTTTTAACCGTATTACAAGAATCCTCCTTTTAAACCCCATCAAACTGGTTCTAACCTCAATTCGAATGTTTTTACACTTTAAATGCTGTTTTAACCGAATTACAAGAATTCTTCTTTTAAACCAGTTTTAACCGGTTCCAACCAAATCAAATGACATCATTTTCCATGTTTTTACACTTTATATGCTGGTTTGATTTTATTAAAAGAATTCTTCTTTTAAATCGGTTTTAACCGGTTCCAACCGGAACAAACCGGTAATAACCTCAATTAATATGTTTTTACACCTTATATGCTGTTTTCATTTTATTATAAGAATTTTTCTTTTAAACCAGTTTTAAATGGTCCCCAACAGATCAAACATGTTCTAACCTCTGTTCGCGTGTTTTTACACTTTATATGCTGTTTTCACTTTATTACAAGAATTCTTCTTTTAAACCGGTTTTCAACGGTTCCCACTGGATCAAACAGGTTCTAACCTCAATACGCATGTTTTTACACTTTATTTGCTGTTTTGACCGTATTACAAGAATCCTTCTTTTAAACCGGTTTTATGGTTACAACCGGATCTAACCGGTACTAACCTCAATTTGCAAGTTTTTACACTTTATATGCTGTTTTAACCGTATTACAAGAATTCTTCTTTTAAACCGGTTTTAACCGGTTCCAACCGGATCTAATCGGTACTAACCTGAATTTGCAAATTTTTACATTTTATATGCTGTTTTAACCGTATTTCAAGAATCCTCCTTTTAAACCCCATCAAACAGGTTCTAACCTCAATTCGCATGTTTTTACTCTTTCTTTGCTGTTTTGACAGTATTACAAGAATTCTTCTTTCAAACCTTCTTATCCTTAAATATATCTAAATCTTTTCTTCTTCAGTTTAACCTTTATGGTGTCATTCCAGCTTTTCCTTCTATTTTTTATCATTCTAGTGATTGTTATACTTACCCTAATTGTAAGTGTCCCAAATTGACTCAAGTTTCCTCAGTTAAATATTTAGGAATTATTTTAGATCGAAAATTAAATTGGCAATTTCATATTAATTCTTTAGTTAATAAATTAAAATATAGTTCTATGCTAATTTTTTGAACTTAGTCATTGTGCTCCTTATCATATTTTGTTAAGTGTATATTATGCTCTCTTTCAATCTTTCTTACAATATTGTATTTCAATTTGGGGTGGCACATATAAGACTTTTAAATTCCTATTCACAAGTTGCAAAAAAAGTGTTTTCTCTCTTATTTTTTACTGATAGGCTTGATACCGATTTCAGTAAATTTAACTCCCTCTTTCATATGATAAACTTTATTTATATTTTTTAGCTTTATCTACATTGCATGTTTCTTTTAATAGGCCTTTTAAAGTCACTTCATATTTTACACGACTTCAATCTTTTTTTCCAATTAATGTACCCACACCACGTAAAACAGTTACACTTCATCAATATCTTTATTTGGCACCTCGTATTCATAATTTTATTCCTTATAGTATAAGATCTTCTATTAATCGTGTTAATCAAAAGAAATACTTAAAACAATGGATCTTAAATACTGATGATAATATTCTGGGAACTTTATATTGATTTTGTAAGTTTTGATTTTACTTTATTATGTGTTTAACCATCACAGGACGAGTTAACTCTTTGTTGATGGTTTTATATTGATATTTGATTTTTTGTGTCTAATTTATTGCTTAATAAATTTATTATTATTATTATTATAAACCGGTTTTAACCGGTTCCAACCGGAACCAACCGGTAATAACCTCAATTTGCATGTTTTTACACTTTATATGCTGTTTTCACTTTATTATAAGATTTTTTCTTTTAAAACAGTTTTAAACGGTCCCCACCAGATCAAACATGTTCTAACCTCAATTTGCATGTTTTTGCACTTTATTTGCTGTTTTGACCGTATTACAATAATTCTTCTTTTAAACCGGTTTTAACCGGTTCCAACCGAATCAAACTGGTACTAACCTCAATTCGCATGTTTTTGCAATTTATTTGCTGTTTTAACCGTATTACAAGAATCCTCCTTTTAAACCGCATTAAACCGGTTCTAACCTCAATTTGCATGTTTTTACACTTGATATGCTCTTTTAACCGTATTACAAGAATCCTTCTTTTATTGAGGATCAAACCTGTTCTAACCTCAATTCGCATGTTTTTACATTTATTATGCTGTTTTAACCGTATGAAAAGAATCCTCCTTTCAAACCGCATCAAACCGGTTCTAATCTCAAATCGCATGTTTTTACACTTTATATGCTGTTTTAACCGAATTACAAAAATTCTTCTTTTAAACCAGTTTTAATCGGTTTCCACCAGATCAAACAAGTTCTAACCTCAATTTGCATAGTTTTACACTTTCTCTGCTGTTTTGACCGTATTACAAGAATTCTTCTTTTAAACCGGATCAAACTGGTTCTAACATCAATTCGCATATTTTTACACTTTATATGCTGTTTTGACCGTATTACAAGAATTCTTCTTCTAAATCGGTTCAACCGGATTAATCTGGTTCCAACCGGATCAAACCTCAATTTCCATGTTTTTACACTTTATATGCTGTTTTAACTATATTACAAGAACCCTCTTTTAAACCGGATCAAACCAATTTCATCCGGATCAACCGGTTCTAACCTCAATTCGAATATTTTTACACTTTATATTTTATTTCAACGTATTACAACAATTCTTCTTTTAAACCGGATCAAACCTCAATTCGCATGTTTTTACACTTTATATGCTCTTTTGACTGTATTCTTCTTTTAAACCGGTTTTAACCGGTTCTAACCTCAATTTGCATGTTTTTACACTTTAAATGCTGTTTTAACCGTATTACAAGAATTCTTCTTATCAACCGGTTTTAACCGGTTCCAACCAAATAAAACCGGTAATAACCTCAATTTGCATGTTTTTGCACTTTATATGCTGTTTTGATTTTATTAAAAGAATCCTTATTTTAAACCGGATTAAACTGGTTCCTACCTCAATTTGAATATTTATATTCTGTTTTGACCGTACTACAACAATCTTTCTTTTAAACTGGTTTTATCCAGTTCCAACGGGATCAAACCGGTTCTAACATCAATTTGCATGTTTTTACACTATATATGCTCTTTTGACTGTATTCTTCTTTTAAACCGGTTTTAACCGGTTCTAACCTCAATTCGCATGTTTTTACTCTTTCTTTGCTGTTTTGACAATATTACAAGAATTCTTCTTTTCAACCGGTTTTAACCGGTTACAACCGGATCTAACCGGTACTAACCTCAATTTCCAAATTTTTACATTTCATATGCTGTTTTAACCGTATTACAAGAATCCTCCTTTTAAACCCCATCAAACTGGTTCTAACTTCAATTTGCATGTTTTTACACTTTAAATGCTGTTTTAACCGAATTACAAGAATTCTTCTTTTAAACCAGTTTTAACCGGTTCCAACCAAATCAAATAACATCAATTTCCATGTTTTTACACTTTATATGCTGGTTTGATTTTATTAAAAGAATTCTTCTTTTAAATCGGTTTTAACCGGTTCCAACCGGAACAAACCGGTAATAACCTCAATTAGCATGTTTTTACACCTTATATGCTGTTTTCATTTTATTATAAGAATTCTTCTTTTAAACCAGTTTTAAATGGTCCCCAACGGTTTAAACATGTTCTAACCTCTATTCGCGTGTTTTTACACTTTATATGCTGTTTTCACTTTATTACAAGAATTCTTCTTTTAAACCGGTTTTCAACGGTTCCCACTGGATCAAACAGGTTCTAACCTCAATACGCATGTTTTTACACTTTATTTGCTGTTTTGACCGTATTACAAGAATCCTTCTTTTAAACCGGTTTTAATCGGTTTCCACCGGATCAAACAGGTTCTAACCTCAATTTGCATGTTTTTACACTTTATATGCTGTTTTGACCGTATTACAAGAATTCTTCTTCTAAAGCGGTTCAAACCGGATTAATCTGGTTCCAACCAGATCAAACCTCAATTTCCATGTTTTTACACTTTATATGCTGTTTTGACAGGATTACAACAATCCTTCTTTTAAACCGGTTTTAATGGTTACAACCGGATCTAACCGGTACTAACCTCAATTTGCAAGTTTTTACACTTTATATGCTGTTTTAACCGTATTACAAGAATTCTTCTTTTAAACCGGTTTTAACCGGTTCCAACCGGATCTAACCGGTACTAACCTCAATTTGCAAATTTTTACATTTTATATGCTGTTTTAACCGTATTTCAAGAATCCTCCTTTTAAACCCCATCAAACAGGTTCTAACCTCAATTCGCATATTTTTACTCTTTCTTTGCTGTTTTGACAGTATTACAAGAATTCTTCTTTCAAACCGGTTTTCAACGGTTCCCACTGGATCAAACAGGTTCTAACCTCAATACGCATGTTTTTACACTTTATTTGCTGTTTTGACCGTATTACAAGAATCCTTCTTTTAAACCAGTTTTAAACGGTCCCCACCGAATCAAACATGTTCTAACCTCAATTTGCATGTTTTTGCACTTTATTTGCTGTTTTGACCGTATTACAATAATTCTTCTTTTAAACCAGTTTTAACCGGTTCCAACCGAATCAAACCGGTACTAACCTCAATTCGCATGTTTTTGCAATTTATTTGCTGTTTTAACAGTATTACAAGAATCCTCCTTTTAAACCGCATTAAACCGGTTCTAACCTCAATTTGCATGTTTTTACACTTTATATGCTCTTTCGACTGCATTAAAAGAAATCTTCTTTTAAACCGGTTTTAACCGGTTCTAACCTCAATTCGCATGTTTTTACACTTTATATGCTGTTTTAACCGAATTACAAGAATTCTTCTTTTAAACCGGTTCCAACCGAATCAAACCGGTACTAACCGATTTCAACCGGATCAAACCAGTTCTATCCTCATTTCGCATGTTTTTACAGTTTATATGCTGTTTTAACCGTATTACAAATATTCTTCTTTTAAACCGCTTTTAACCAGTTCGAACCGGATCAAACCGGTAGTAACCTCAATTTGCAAGTTTTACATTTTTATGCTGTTTTACCGTATTACAAGAATCATCCTTTTAAACCGCATCAAACCGGTTCTAACCTCAATTCGCATGTTTTTACACTTTATATGTTGTTTTAACCGAATTACAAGAATTCTTCTTTTAAACCGGTTTTAACCGGTTCCAACCAAATCAAACCGGTAATAACCTCAATTTCCATGTTTTTACACTTTATATGCTGTTTTGATTTTATTAAAAGAATTCTTCTTTTAAACCGGATTAAACTGGTTCCTACCTCAATTTGCATGTTTTTACACTTGATATGCTGTTTTCACTTTATTACAAGAATTCTTCTTTTAAACCGGTTTTCAACGGTTCCAACTGAATCAAACAGGTTCTAACCTCAATACGCATGTTTTTACACTTTATTTACTGTTTTGACCGTATTACAAGAATCCTTCTTTAAAACCGGTTTTAATGGTTACAACCGGATCTAACCGGTACTAACCTCAATTTGCAAGTTTTTACACTTTATATGCTGTTTTAACCGTATTACAAGAATTCTTCTTTTAAACCGGTTTTCAACGGTTCCCACTGGATCAAACAGGTTCTAACCTCAATACGCATGTTTTTACACTTTATTTGCTGTTTTGACCGTATTACAAGAATCCTTCTTTTAAACCGGTTTTAATGGTTACAACCGGATCTAACCGGTACTAACCTCAATTTGCATGTTTTTACACTTTATATGCTGTTTTGACCGTATTACAAGAATTTTTCTTCTAAAGCGGTTCAAACCGAATTAATCTGGTTCCAACCGGATCAAACCTCAATTTCCATGTTTTTACACTTTATATGCTGTTTTAACTGTATTACAAGAATCCTTCTTTTAAACCGTATCAAATAGGTTCTAACCTCAATTCGCATGTTTTTACTCTTTCTTTCCTGTTTTGACAGTATTACAAGAATTCTTCTTTTCAACCGGTTTTAACCGGTTACAACCGGATCTAACCGGTACTAACCTCAATTTGCAAATTTTTACATTTCATATGCTGTTTTAACTGTATTACAAGAATCCTCCTTTTAAACCCAATCAAACCGGTTCTAACTTCAATTTGCATGTTTTTACACTTGATATGCTGTTTTGACTTTATTACAAGAATTCTTCTTTTAAACCGGTTTTAACCGGTTCCAACCGGAACAAACCGGTAATAACCTCAATTTGCATGTTTTTACACTTTATATGCTGTTTTCACTTTATTATAAGATTTCTTCTTTTAAACCAGTTTTAAACGGTCCCCACCGGATCAAACATGTTCTAACCTCAATTTGCATGTTTTTGCACTTTATTTGCTGTTTTGACCGTATTACAAGAATTCTTCTTTTTAACCGGTTTTAATCGGTTCCAACCGAATCAAACCAGTACTAACCTCAATTCGCATGTTTTTGCACTTTATTTGCTGTTTTAACCGTATTACAAGAATCCTCTTTTTAAACCGCATTAAACCGGTTCTAACCTCAATTTGCATGTTTTTACACTTGATATGCTCTTTTAACCGTATTAGAAGAATCCTTCTTTTATTGAGGATCAAACCTGTTCTAACCTCAATTCGCATGTTTTTACATTTATTATGCTGTTTTAACCGTATGAAAAGAATCCTCCTTTCAAACCGCATCAAACCGGTTCTAATCTCAAATCGCATGTTTTTACACTTTATATGCTGTTTTAACCGAATTACAAAAATTCTTCTTTTAAACCAGTTTTAATCGGTTTCCACCAGATCAAACAAGTTCTAACCTCAATTTGCATAGTTTTACACTTTCTCTGCTGTTTTGACCGTATTACAAGAATTCTTCTTTTAAACCGGATCAAACTGGTTCTAACATCAATTCGCATATTTTTACACTGTATATGCTGTTTTAACAGTATTACAAGAATCCTTCTTTTAATAAGGATCAAACCGGTTCCAACAGGATCAAACTGGTTCTAACCTCAATTTGCATGTTTTTACACTTTATATGCTGTTTTGACCGTATTACAAGAATTCTTCTTCTAAAGCGGTTCAACCGGATTAATCTGGTTCCAACCGGATCAAACCTCAATTTCCATGTTTTTACACTTTATATGCTGTTTTAACTATATTACAAGAACCCTCTTTTAAACCGAATCAAACCAATTTCATCCGGATCAACCGGTTCTAACCTCAATTCGAATATTTTTACACTTTATATTTTATTTCAACGTATTACAACAATTCTTCTTTAAACCGGATCAAACCTCAATTCGCATGTTTTTGCACTTTATATGCTGTTTTGATTTTATTAAAAGAATCCTTATTTTAAACCGGATTAAACTGGTTCCTACCTCAATTTGAATATTTATATTCTGTTTTGACCGTACTACAACAATCTTTCTTTTAAACTGGTTTTATCCAGTTCCAACGGGATCAAACCGGTTCTAACATCAATTTGCATGTTTTTACACTATATATGCTCTTTTGACTGTATTCTTCTTTTAAACCGGTTTTAACTGGTTCTAACCTCAATTCGCATGTTTTTACTCTTTCTTTGCTGTTTTGACAGTATTACAAGAATTCTTCTTTTCAACCAGTTTTAACCGGTTACAACCGGATCTAACCGGTACTAACCTCAATTTCCAAATTTTTACATTTCATATGCTGTTTTAACCGTATTACAAGAATCCTCCTTTTAAACCCCATCAAACTGGTTCTAACCTCAATTCGAATGTTTTTACACTTTAAATGCTGTTTTAACCGAATTACAAGAATTCTTCTTTTAAACCAGTTTTAACCGGTTCCAACCAAATCAAATGACATCATTTTCCATGTTTTTACACTTTATATGCTGGTTTGATTTTATTAAAAGAATTCTTCTTTTAAATCGGTTTTAACCGGTTCCAACTGAACAAACCGGTAATAACCTCAATTAATATGTTTTTACACCTTATATGCTGTTTTCATTTTATTATAAGAATTTTTCTTTTAAACCAGTTTTAAATGGTCCCCAACAGATCAAACATGTTCTAACCTCTGTTCGCGTGTTTTTACACTTTATATGCTGTTTTCACTTTATTACAAGAATTCTTCTTTTAAACCGGTTTTCAACGGTTCCCACAAACAGGATCAAACAGGTTCTAACCTCAATTTGTTACTAACCTCAATTTGCAAGTTTTACACTTTATATGCTGTTTTAACCGTATTACAAGAATTCTTCTTTTAAACCGGTTTTAACCGGTTCCAACCGGATCTAATCGGTACTAACCTGAATTTGCAAATTTTTACATTTTATATGCTGTTTTAACCGTATTTCAAGAATCCTCCTTTTAAACCCCATCAAACAGGTTCTAACCTCAATTCGCATGTTTTTACTCTTTCTTTGCTGTTTTGACAGTATTACAAGAATTCTTCTTTCAAACCTTCTTATCCTTAAATATATCTAAATCTTTTCTTCTTCAGTTTAACCTTTATGGTGTCATTCCAGCTTTTCCTTCTATTTTTTATCATTCTAGTGATTGTTATACTTACCCTAATTGTAAGTGTCCCAAATTGACTCAAGTTTCCTCAGTTAAATATTTAGGAATTATTTTAGATCGAAAATTAAATTGGCAATTTCATATTAATTCTTTAGTTAATAAATTAAAATATAGTTCTATGCTAATTTTTGAACTTAGTCATTGTGCTCCTTATCATATTTTGTTAAGTGTATATTATGCTCTCTTTCAATCTTTCTTACAATATTGTATTTCAATTTGGGGTGGCACATATAAGACTTTTTAAATTCCTATTCACAAGTTGCAAAAAAGTGTTTTCTCTCTTATTTTTACTGATAGGCTTGATACCGATTTCAGTAAATTTAACTCCCCTCTTTCATATGATAAACTTTATTTATATTTTTTAGCTTTATCTACATTGCATGTTTCTTTTAATAGGCCTTTTAAAGTCACTTCATATTTTACACGACTTCAATCTTTTTTTTCCAATTAATGTACCCACACCACGTAAAACAGTTACACTTCATCAATATCTTTATTTGGCACCTCGTATTCATAATTTTATTCCTTATAGTATAAGATCTTCTATTAATCGTGTTAATCAAAAGAAATACTTAAAACAATGGATCTTAAATACTGATGATAATATTCTGGGAACTTTATATTGATTTTGTAAGTTTTGATTTTACTTTATTATGTGTTTAACCATCACAGGACGAGTTAACTCTTTGTTGATGGTTTTATATTGATATTTGATTTTTTGTGTCTAATTTATTGCTTAATAAATTTATTATTATTATTATTATAAACCGGTTTTAACCGGTTCCAACCGGAACCAACCGGTAATAACATCAATTTGCATGTTTTTACACTTTATATGCTGTTTTCACTTTATTATAAGATTTTTTCTTTTAAAACAGTTTTAAACGGTCCCCACCAGATCAAACATGTTCTAACCTCAATTTGCATGTTTTTGCACTTTATTTGCTGTTTTGACCGTATTACAATAATTCTTCTTTTAAACCGGTTTTAACCGGTTCCAACCGAATCAAACTGGTACTAACCTCAATTCGCATGTTTTTGCAATTTATTTGCTGTTTTAACCGTATTACAAGAATCCTCCTTTTAAACCGCATTAAACCGGTTCTAACCTCAATTTGCATGTTTTTACACTTGATATGCTCTTTTAACCGTATTACAAGAATCCTTCTTTTATTGAGGATCAAACCTGTTCTAACCTCAATTCGCATGTTTTTACATTTATTATGCTGTTTTAACCGTATGAAAAGAATCCTCCTTTCAAACCGCATCAAACCGGTTCTAATCTCAAATCGCATGTTTTTACACTTTATATGCTGTTTTAACCGAATTACAAAAATTCTTCTTTTAAACCAGTTTTAATCGGTTTCCACCAGATCAAACAAGTTCTAACCTCAATTTGCATAGTTTTACACTTTCTCTGCTGTTTTGACCGTATTACAAGAATTCTTCTTTTAAACCGGATCAAACTGGTTCTAACATCAATTCGCATATTTTTACACTTTATATGCTGTTTTGACCGTATTACAAGAATTCTTCTTCTAAATCGGTTCAACCGGATTAATCTGGTTCCAACCGGATCAAACCTCAATTTCCATGTTTTTACACTTTATATGCTGTTTTAACTATATTACAAGAACCCTCTTTTAAACCGGATCAAACCAATTTCATCCGGATCAACCGGTTCTAACCTCAATTCGAATATTTTTACACTTTATATTTTATTTCAACGTATTACAACAATTCTTCTTTTAAACCGGATCAAACCTCAATTCGCATGTTTTTACACTTTATATGCTCTTTTGACTGTATTCTTCTTTTAAACCGGTTTTAACCGGTTCTAACCTCAATTCGCATGTTTTTACTCTTTCTTTGCTGTTTTGACAATATTACAAGAATTCTTCTTTTCAACCGGTTTTAACCGGTTACAACCGGATCTAACCGGTACTAACCTCAATTTCCAAATTTTTACATTTCATATGCTGTTTTAACCGTATTACAAGAATCCTCCTTTTAAACCCCATCAAACTGGTTCTAACTTCAATTTGCATGTTTTTACACTTTAAATGCTGTTTTAACCGAATTACAAGAATTCTTCTTTTAAACCAGTTTTAACCGGTTCCAACCAAATCAAATAACATCAATTTCCATGTTTTTACACTTTATATGCTGGTTTGATTTTATTAAAAGAATTCTTCTTTTGAATCGGTTTTAACCGGTTCCAACCGGAACAAACCGGTAATAACCTCAATTAGCATGTTTTTACACCTTATATGCTGTTTTCATTTTATTATAAGAATTCTTCTTTTAAACCAGTTTTAAATGGTCCCCAACGGTTTAAACATGTTCTAACCTCTATTCGCGTGTTTTTACACTTTATATGCTGTTTTCATTTTATTACAAGAATTCTTCTTTTAAACCGGTTTTCAACGGTTCCCACTGGATAAAACAGGTTCTAACCTCAATACGCATGTTTTTACACTTTATTTGCTGTTTTGACCGTATTACAAGAATCCTTCTTTTAAACCGGTTTTAATCGGTTTCCACCGGATCAAACAGGTTCTAACCTCAATTTGCATGTTTTTACACTTTATATGCTGTTTTGACCGTATTACAAGAATTCTTCTTCTAAAGCGGTTCAAACCGGATTAATCTGGTTCCAACCAGATCAAACCTCAATTTCCATGTTTTTACACTTTATATGCTGTTTTGACAGGATTACAACAATCCTTCTTTTAAACCGGTTTTAATGGTTACAACCGGATCTAACCGGTACTAACCTCAATTTGCAAGTTTTTACACTTTATATGCTGTTTTAACCGTATTACACGAATTCTTCTTTTTAACCGGTTTTAACCGGTTCCAACCGGATCTAACCGGTACTAACCTCAATTTGCAAATTTTTACATTTTATATGCTGTTTTAACCGTATTTCAAGAATCCTCCTTTTAAACCCCATCAAACAGGTTCTAACCTCAATTCGCATATTTTTACTCTTTCTTTGCTGTTTTGACAGTATTACAAGAATTCTTCTTTCAAACCGGTTTTCAACGGTTCCCACTGGATCAAACAGGTTCTAACCTCAATACGCATGTTTTTACACTTTATTTGCTGTTTTGACCGTATTACAAGAATCCTTCTTTTAAACCAGTTTTAAACGGTCCCCACCGAATCAAACATGTTCTAACCTCAATTTGCATGTTTTTGCACTTTATTTGCTGTTTTGACCGTATTACAATAATTCTTCTTTTAAACCAGTTTTAACCGGTTCCAACCGAATCAAACCGGTACTAACCTCAATTCGCATGTTTTGCAATTTATTTGCTGTTTTAACAGTATTACAAGAATCCTCCTTTTAAACCGCATTAAACCGGTTCTAACCTCAATTTGCATGTTTTTACACTTTATATGCTCTTTCGACTGCATTAAAAGAAATCTTCTTTTAAACCGGTTTTAACCGGTTCTAACCTCAATTCGCATGTTTTTACACTTTATATGCTGTTTTAACCGAATTACAAGAATTCTTCTTTTAAACCGGTTCCAACCGAATCAAACCGGTACTAACCGATTTCAACCGGATCAAACCAGTTCTATCCTCATTTCGCATGTTTTTACAGTTTATATGCTGTTTTAACCGTATTACAAATATTCTTCTTTTAAACCGCTTTTAACCAGTTCGAACCGGATCAAACCGGTAGTAGCCTCAATTTGCAAGTTTTTACATTTTACATGCTGTTTTTACCGTATTACAAGAATCATCCTTTTAAACCGCATCAAACCGGTTCTAACCTCAATTCGCATGTTTTTACACTTTATATGTTGTTTTAACCGAATTACAAGAATTCTTCTTTTAAACCGGTTTTAACCGGTTCCAACCAAATCAAACCGGTAATAACCTCAATTTCCATGTTTTTACACTTTATATGCTGGTTTGATTTTATTAAAAGAATTCTTCTTTTAAACCGGATTAAACTGGTTCCTACCTCAATTTGCATGTTTTTACACTTGATATGCTGTTTTCACTTTATTACAAGAATTCTTCTTTTAAACCGGTTTTCAACGGTTCCAACTGAATCAAACAGGTTCTAACCTCAATACGCATGTTTTTACACTTTATTTACTGTTTTGACCGTATTACAAGAATCCTTCTTTAAAACCGGTTTTAATGGTTACAACCGGATCTAACCGGTACTAACCTCAATTTGCATGTTTTTACACTTTATATGCTGTTTTAACCGTATTACAAGAATTCTTCTTTTAAACCGGTTTTCAACGGTTCCCACTGGATCAAACAGGTTCTAACCTCAATACGCATGTTTTTACACTTTATTTGCTGTTTTGACCGTATTACAAGAATCCTTCTCTTAAACCGGTTTTAATGGTTACAACCGGATCTAACCGGTACTAACCTCAATTTGCATGTTTTTACACTTTATATGCTGTTTTGACCGTATTACAAGAATTTTTCTTCTAAAGCGGTTCAAACCGAATTAATCTGGTTCCAACCGGATCAAACCTCAATTTCCATGTTTTTACACTTTATATGCTGTTTTAACTGTATTACAAGAATCCTTCTTTTAAACCGTATCAAATAGGTTCTAACCTCAATTC
Organism: Tachypleus tridentatus; assembly: GCF_004210375.1. Classification (NCBI taxonomy): domain Eukaryota; kingdom Metazoa; phylum Arthropoda; class Merostomata; order Xiphosura; family Limulidae; genus Tachypleus; species Tachypleus tridentatus. Next base: position 8,232,643 of record NW_027467782.1, on the reverse strand, counting down.
GCATGTTTTTACTCTTTCTTTCCTGTTTTGACAGTATTACAAGAATTCTTCTTTTCAACCGGTTTTAACCGGTTACAACCGGATCTAACCGGTACTAACCTCAATTTGCAAATTTTTACATTTCATATGCTGTTTTAACTGTATTACAAGAATCCTCCTTTTAAACCCAATCAAACCGGTTCTAACTTCAATTTGCATGTTTTTACACTTGATATGCTGTTTTGACTTTATTACAAGAATTCTTCTTTTAAACCGGTTTTAACCGGTTCCAACCGGAACAAACCGGTAATAACCTCAATTTGCATGTTTTTACACTTTATATGCTGTTTTCACTTTATTATAAGATTTCTTCTTTTAAACCAGTTTTAAACGGTCCCCACCGGATCAAACATGTTCTAACCTCAATTTGCATGTTTTTGCACTTTATTTGCTGTTTTGACCGTATTACAAGAATTCTTCTTTTAAACCGGTTTTAATCGGTTCCAACCGAATCAAACCAGTACTAACCTCAATTCGCATGTTTTTGCACTTTATTTGCTGTTTTAACCGTATTACAAGAATCCTCTTTTTAAACCGCATTAAACCGGTTCTAACCTCAATTTGCATGTTTTTACACTTGATATGCTCTTTTAACCGTATTAGAAGAATCCTTCTTTTAATGAGGATCAAACCGGTTCTAACCTCAATTCGCAGGTTTTTACACTTTATATGCTGTTTTAACCGAATTACAAAAATTCTTCTTTTAAACCGGTTTTAACCGGTTCCAACCGAATCAAACCGGTACTAGCCTCAATTTGCATGTTTTTACACTTGATATGCTCTTTTGATTTTATTAAAAGAATCCTCCTTTCAAACCGCATCAAACCGGTTCTAATCTCAAATCGCATGTTTTTACACTTTATATGCTGTTTTAACCGAATTACAAAAATTCTTCTTTTAAACCGGTTTTAACCGGTTCCAACCGAATCAAACCGGTACTAACCTCAATTTGCATGTTTTTACACTTGATATGCTCTTTTGATTTTATTAAAAGAAATCTTCTTTTCAACAGGATTAAACTGGTTCCTACCTCAATTTCCATATTTATATTCTGTTTTGACCATACTCCAGAAATCTTCTTTTAAACCGGTTTTAACTGGTTCCAACCTGATCAAACCGGTAATAACCTCAATTTCCATATTTTTACTCTTTATATGCTGTTTTAACCGTATTACAAGAATTCTTCTTCTAAAGCGGTTCAAACCGGATTAATCTGGTTCCAACCGGATCAAACCAGTTCTAACATCAATTTCCATGTTTTTACACTTTATATGCTGTTTTGACCGTATTACAAGAATTCTTCTTTTAAACCGGTTTTAACCGGTTCCAACCAAATCAAACCGGTAATAACCTCAATTTCCATGTTTTTACACTTTATATGCTGGTTTGATTTTATTAAAAGAATTCTTCTTTTAAATCGGATTAAACTGGTTCCTACATCAATTTGCATGTTTTTACCTTGATATGCTGTTTTGACTTTATTACAAGAATTCTTTTAAACCGGTTTTAACCGGTTCCAACCGGAACAAACCGATAATAACCTCAATTTGCATGTTTTTACACCTTATATGCTGTTTTCACTTTATTACAAGAATTCTTCTTTTAAACCGGTTTTCAACGGTTCCAACTGGATCAAACAGGTTCTAACCTCAATACGCATGTTTTTACACTTTATTTGCTGTTTTGACCGTATTACAAGAATCCTTCTTTTAAACCGGTTTTAATGGTTACAACCGGATCTAACCGGTACTAACCTCAATTTGCATGTTTTTACACTTTATATGCTGTTTTAACCGTATTACAAGAATTCTTCTTTTAAACCGGTTTTCAACGGTTCCCACTGGATCAAACAGGTTCTAACCTCAATACGCATGTTTTTACACTTTATTTGCTGTTTTGACCGTATTACAAGAATCTTCTTTTAAACCGGTTTTAATGGTTACAACCGGATCAAACCGGTTCTAACCTCAATTTGCATGTTTTACACTTTATATGCTGTTTTGACCGTATTACAAGAATTTTTCTTCTAAAGCGGTTCAAACCGAATTAATCTGGTTCCAACCGGATCAAACCTCAATTTCCATGTTTTTACACTTTATATGCTGTTTTAACTGTATTACAAGAATCCTTCTTTTAAACCGTATCAAATAGGTTCTAACCTCAATTCGCATATTTTTACACTTTATATGTTGTTTCAACGTATTACAAGAATTCTTGTTTTAAACCAGATCAAACCTCAATTCGCATGTTTTTACACTTTATATGCTCTTTCGACTGCATTAAAAGAAGTCTTCTTTTAAACCGGTTTTAACCGGTTCTAACCTCAATTCGCATGTTTTTACACTTTATATGCTGTTTTAACCGAATTACAAGAATTCTTCTTTTAAACCGGTTCCAACCGAATCAAAGCGGTACTAACCGATTTCAACCGGATCAAACCAGTTCTATCCTCATTTCGCATGTTTTTACAGTTTATATGCTGTTTTAACCGTATTACAAATATTCTTCTTTTAAACCGCTTTTAACCAGTTCGAACCGGATCAAACCGGTAGTAGCCTCAATTTGCAAGTTTTTACATTTTACATGCTGTTTTTACCGTATTACAAGAATCATCCTTTTAAACCGCATCAAACCGGTTCTAACCTCAATTCGCATGTTTTTACACTTTATATGCTGTTTTAACCGAATTACAAGAATTCTTCTTTTAAACCGGTTTTAACCGGTTCCAACCAAATCAAACCGGTAATAACCTCAATTTCCATGTTTTTACACTTTATATGCTGGTTTGATTTTATTAAAAGAATTCTTCTTTTAAACCGGATTAAACTGGTTCCTACCTCAATTTGCATGTTTTTACACTTGATATGCTGTTTTGACTTTATTACAAGAATTCTTTTAAACCGGTTTTAACCGGTTCCAACCGGAACAAACCGATAATAACCTCAATTTCCATGTTTTTACACCTTATATGCTGTTTTCACTTTATTACAAGAATTCTTCTTTTAAACCGGTTTTCAACGGTTCCAACTGGATCAAACAGGTTCTAACCTCAATACGCATGTTTTTACACTTTATTTAATGTTTTGACCGTATTACAAGAATCCTTCTTTTAAACCGGTTTTAATGGTTACAACCGGATCTAACCGGTACTAACCTCAATTTCCATGTTTTTACACTTTATATGCTGGTTTGATTTTATTAAAAGAATTCTTCTTTTAAACCGGATTAAACTGGTTCCTACCTCAATCTGCATGTTTTTACACTTGATATGCTGTTTTCACTTTATTACAAGAATTCTTCTTTTAAACCGGTTTTCAACGGTTCCAACTGAATCAAACAGGTTCTAACCTCAATACGCATGTTTTTACACTTTATTTACTGTTTTGACCGTATTACAAGAATCCTTCTTTAAAACCGGTTTTAATGGTTACAACCGGATCTAACCAGTACTAACCTCAATTTGCAAGTTTTTACACTTTATATGCTGTTTTAACCGTATTACAAGAATTCTTCTTTTAAACCGGTTTTCAACGGTTCCCACTGGATCAAACAGGTTCTAACCTCAATTCGCATGTTTTTACACTTTATTTGCTGTTTTGACCGTATTACAAGAATCCTTCTTTTAAACCGGTTTTAATGGTTACAACCGGATCTAACCGGTTCTAACCTCAATTTGCATGTTTTACACTTTATATGCTGTTTTGACCGTATTACAAGAATTTTTTCTTCTAAAGCGGTTCAAACCGGATTAATCTGGTTCCAACCGGATCAAACCTCAATTTCCATGTTTTACACTTTATATGCTGTTTTAACTGTATTACAAGAATCCTTCTTTTAAACCGTATCAAATAGGTTCTAACCTCAATTCGCATTTTTTTACTCTTTTTTGCTGTTTTGACAGTATTACAAGAATTCTTCTTTTAACCGGTTTTAACCGGTTACAACCGGATCTAACCGGTACTAACCTCAATTTGCAAATTTTTACATTTCATATGCTGTTTTAACTGTATTACAAGAATCCTCCTTTTAAACCCAATCAAACCGGTTCTAACTTCAATTTGCATGTTTTTACACTTGATATGCTGTTTTGACTTTATTACAAGAATTCTTCTTTTAAACCGGTTTTAACCGGTTCCAACCGAATCAAACCGGTAATAACCTCAATTTGCATGTTTTTACACTTTATATGCTGTTTTCACTTTATTATAAGATTTCTTCTTTTAAACCAGTTTTAAACGGTCCCCACCGGATCAAACATGTTCTAACCTCAATTTGCATGTTTTTGCACTTTATTTGCTGTTTTGACCGTATTACAAGAATTCTTCTTTTTAACCGGTTTTAACCGGTTCCAACCGAATCAAACCAGTACTAACCTCAATTCGCATGTTTTTGCACTTTATTTGCTGTTTTAACCGTATTACAAGAATCCTCTTTTAAACCGCATTAAACCGGTTCTAACCTCAATTTGCATGTTTTTACACTTGATATGCTCTTTTAACCGTATTACAAGAATCCTTCTTTTAATGAGGATCAAACCGGTTCTAACCTCAATTCGCATGTTTTTACACTTTATATGCTGTTTTAACCGAATTACAAAATTCTTCTTTTAAACCGGTTTTAACCGGTTCCAACCGAATCAAACCGGTACTAGCCTCAATTTGCATGTTTTTACACTTGATATGCTCTTTTGATTTTATTAAAAGAATCCTCCTTTCAAACCGCATCAAACCGGTTCTAACCTCAAATCGCATGTTTTTACACTTTATATGCTGTTTTAACCGAATTACAAAAATTCTTCTTTTAAACCGGTTTTAACCGGTTCCAACCGAATCAAACCGGTACTAACCTCAATTTGCATGTTTTTACACTTTATATGCTCTTTTGATTTTATTAAAAGAAATCTTCTTTTCAACAGGATTAAACTGGTTCCTACCTCAATTTCCATATTTATATTCTGTTTTGACCATACTCCAGAAATCTTCTTTTAAACCGGTTTTAACTGGTTCCAACCTGATCAAACCGGTAATAACCTCAATTTCCATGATTTTTACACTTTATATGCTGTTTTAACCGTATTACAAGAATTCTTCTTCTAAAGCGGTTCAAACCGGATTAATCTGGTTCCAACCGGATCAAACCAGTTCTAACATCAATTTCCATGTTTTTACACTTTATATGCTGTTTTAACCGAATTACAAGAATTCTTCTTTTAAACCGGTTTTAACCGGTTCCAACCAAATCAAACCGGTAATAACCTCAATTTCCATGTTTTTACACTTTATATGCTGGTTTGATTTTATTAAAAGAATTCTTCTTTTAAACCGGATTAAACTGGTTCTAACCTCAATTTGCATGTTTTACCTTTATATGCTGTTTTGACTTTATTACAAGAATTCTTTTAAACCGGTTTTAATGGTTCCAACCGGAATCAAACCGGTAATAACCTCAATTTGCATGTTTTACACTTTATATGCTGTTTTCACTTTATTACAAGAATTCTTCTTTTAAACCGGTTTTCAACGGTTCCAACTGGATCAAACAGGTTCTAACCTCAATACGCATGTTTTTACACTTTATTTGCTGTTTTGACCGTATTACAAGAATCCTTCTTTTAAACCGGTTTTAATGGTTACAACCGGATCTAACCGGTACTAACCTCAATTTGCATGTTTTTACACTTTATATGCTGTTTTGACCGTATTACAAGAATTTTTCTTCTAAAGCGGTTCAAACCGAATTAATCTGGTTCCAACCGGATCAAACCTCAATTTCCATGTTTTTACACTTTATATGCTGTTTTAACTGTATTACAAGAATCCTTCTTTTAAACCGTATCAAATAGGTTCTAACCTCAATTCGCATATTTTTACACTTTATATGTTGTTTCAACGTATTACAAGAATTCTTGTTTTAAACCAGATCAAACCTCAATTCGCATGTTTTTACACTTTATATGCTGTTTCGACTGCATTAAAAGAAGTCTTCTTTTAAACCGGTTTTAACCGGTTCTAACCTCAATTCGCATGTTTTTACACTTTATATGCTGTTTTAACCGAATTACAAGAATTCTTCTTTTAAACCGGTTCCAACCGAATCAAACCGGTACTAACCGATTTCAACCGGATCAAACCAGTTCTATCCTCATTTCGCATGTTTTTACAGTTTATATGCTGTTTTAACCGTATTACAAATATTCTTCTTTTAAACCGCTTTTAACCAGTTCGAACCGGATCAAACCGGTAGTAGCCTCAATTTGCAAGTTTTTACATTTTACATGCTGTTTTTACCGTATTACAAGAATCATCCTTTTAAACCGCATCAAACCGGTTCTAACCTCAATTCGCATGTTTTTACACTTTATATGCTGTTTTAACCGAATTACAAGAATTCTTCTTTTAAACTGGTTTTAACCGGTTCCAACCAAATCAAACCGGTAATAACCTCAATTTCCATGTTTTTACACTTTATATGCTGGTTTGATTTTATTAAAAGAATTCTTCTTTTAAACCGGATTAAACTGGTTCCTACCTCAATTTGCATGTTTTTACACTTGATATGCTGTTTTGACTTTATTACAAGAATTCTTTTAAACCGGTTTTAACCGGTTCCAACCGGAACAAACCGATAATAACCTCAATTTGCATGTTTTTACACCTTATATGCTGTTTTCACTTTATTACAAGAATTCTTCTTTTAAACCGGTTTTCAACGGTTCCAACTGGATCAAACAGGTTCTAACCTCAATACGCATGTTTTTACACTTTATTTGCTGTTTTGACCGTATTACAAGAATCCTTCTTTTAAACCGGTTTTAATGGTTACAACCGGATCTAACCGGTACTAACCTCAATTTGCATGTTTTTACACTTTATATGCTGTTTTGACCGTATTACAAGAATTTTTCTTCTAAAGCGGTTCAAACCGAATTAATCTGGTTCCAACCGGATCAAACCTCAATTTCCATGTTTTTACACTTTATATGCTGTTTTAACTGTATTACAAGAATCCTTCTTTTAAACCGTATCAAATAGGTTCTAACCTCAATTCGCATGTTTTACTCTTTCTTTCCTGTTTTGACAGTATTACAAGAATTCTTCTTTTCAACCGGTTTTAACCGGTTCCAACCGGATCAAACCGGTACTAACCTCAATTTGCATGTTTTACATTTTATATGCTGTTTTAACTGTATTACAAGAATCCTCCTTTTAAACCCAATCAAACCGGTTCTAACTTCAATTTGCATGTTTTTACACTTGATATGCTGTTTTGACTTTATTACAAGAATTCTTCTTTTAAACCGGTTTTAACCGGTTCCAACCGGATCAAACCGGTAATAACCTCAATTTGCATGTTTTTACACTTTATATGCTGTTTTGACTTTATTACAAGAATTCTTCTTTTAAACCAGTTTTAAACGGTCCCCACCGGATCAAACATGTTCTAACCTCAATTTGCATGTTTTTGCACTTTATTTGCTGTTTTGACCGTATTACAAGAATTCTTCTTTTAAACCGGTTTTAATCGGTTCCAACCGAATCAAACCGGTTCTAACCTCAATTTGCATGTTTTTACACTTGATATGCTCTTTTAACCGTATTAGAAGAATCCTTCTTTTAATGAGGATCAAACCGGTTCTAACCTCAATTCGCAGGTTTTTACATTTTATATGCTGTTTTAACCGTATTAAAAGAATCCTCCTTTCAAACCGCATCAAACCGGTTCTAATCTCAAATCGCATGTTTTTACACTTTATATGCTGTTTTAACCGAATTACAAAAATTCTTCTTTTAAACCGGTTTTAACCGGTTCCAACCGAATCAAACCGGTACTAACCTCAATTTGCATGTTTTTACACTTGATATGCTCTTTTGATTTTATTAAAAGAAATCTTCTTTTCAACAGGATTAAACTGGTTCCTACCTCAATTTCCATATTTATATTCTGTTTTGACCATACTCCAGAAATCTTCTTTTAAACCGGTTTTAACTGGTTCCAACCTGATCAAACCGGTAATAACCTCAATTTCCAAGTTTTTACACTTTATATGCTGTTTTAACCGTATTACAAGAATTCTTCTTCTAAAGCGGTTCAAACCGGATTAATCTGGTTCCAACCGGATCAAACCAGTTCTAACATCAATTTCCATGTTTTTACACTTTATATGCTATTTTAACCAAATTACAAGAATTCTTCTTTTAAACCGGTTCCAACCGAATCAAACCGGAACTAACCGATTTCAACCGGATCAAACCGGTTCTATCCTCAATTTGCAAGTTTTTACATTTTATATGCTGTTTTTACCGTATTGCAAGAATCATCCTTTAAAACCGCATCAAACCGGTTCTAACCTCAAATCGCATGTTTTTACACTTTATATGCTGTTTTAACCGAATTACAAGAATTCTTCTTTTAAACCGGTTTTAACCGGTTACAACCAAATCAAATAACCTCAATTTCCATGTTTTTACACTATATATGCTGGTTTGATTTTATTAAAATAATTCTTCTTTTAAACCGGATTAAACTGGTTCCTACCTCAATTTGCATGTTTTTACACTTGATATGCTGTTTTGACTTTATTACAAGAATTCTTGTTTTAAACCGGTTTTAACCGGTTGAACCCGGAACAAACCGGTAATAACCTCAATTTGCATGTTTTTACACCTTATATGCTGTTTTCATTTTATTATAACAATTCTTCTTTTAAACCAGTTTTAAACGGTCCCCAACGGATCAAACATGTTTTAACCTCAATTTGCATGTTTTTGCACTTTATTTGCTGTTTTGACCGTATTACAAGAATTCTTCTTTTAAACCGGTTTTAACCGGTTCCAACCGGATTAAATCGATTTTAATATCAATTTGCATGTTTTTACACTTTATATCCTCTTTTGATTTTATTAAAAGAATTTTTCTTTTTAAACCGAATTAAACTGGTTCCTACCACAATTTGCATATTTATATTCTGTTTTGACCGTACTACAAGAAATCTTCTTTTAAACCGGTTTTAACCAGTTCCGACCTAATCAAACCGGTTCTAACCTCTATTCGCGTGTTTTTACACTTTATATGCTGTTTTCACTTTATTACAAGAATTCTTCTTTTAAACCGGTTTTCAACGGTTCCCACTGGATCAAACAGGTTCTAACCTCAATACGCATGTTTTACACTTTATTTGCTGTTTTGACCGTATTACAAGAATTCTTCTTTTAAACCGGTTTTAATGGTTACAACCGGATCTAACCGGTACTAACCTCAATTTGCAAGTTTTTACACTTTATATGCTGTTTTAACCGTATTACAAGAATCCTTCTTTTAAACCGGATCAAACCTCAATTCGCATGTTTTTACACATTATATGCTGTTTTAACCGAATTACAAGAATTCTTCTTTTAAACCGGTACTAACCGATTTCAACCGGATCAAACCAGTTCTATCCTCATTTCGCATGTTTTTACAGTTTATATGCTGTTTTAACCGTATTACAAATATTCTTCTTTTAAACCGCTTTTAACCAGTTCGAACCGGATCAAACCGGTAGTAGCCTCAATTTGCAAGTTTTTACATTTTACATGCTGTTTTTTACCGTATTACAAGAATCATCTTTTAAACCGGATCAAACCGGTTCTAACCTCAATTCGCAAGTTTTTACACTTTATATGCTGTTTTAACCGAATTAAAAGAATTCTTCTTTTAAACCGAATTAAACTGGTTCCTACCTCAATTTGCATATTTATATTCTGTTTTGACCGTACTACAATAATCTTTCTTTTAAACCAGTTTTAACCGGTTCCAACGGGATCAAACCGGTTCTAACATCAATTTGCATGTTTTTACACTAAAAATGCTGTTTTGACCAGATTCTTCTTTTAAACCGGTTTTAACCGGTTCCAACCGGATCAAATCGATTTAAATATCAATTTGCATGTTTTTACACTTTATATGCTCTTTTGATTTTATTAAAAGAATTTTTCTTTTGAACCGGATTAAACTGGTTCCTACCACAATTTGCATATTTATATTCTGTTTTGACCTTACTACAAGAAATCTTCTTTTAAACCGGTTTTAACTGGTTCCAACCTAATCAAACCGGTTCTAACCTCAATTCGCATGTTTTTACACTTTATATGCTGTTTTCACTTTATTACAAGAATTCTTCTTTTAAACCGGTTTTAACCGGTTCCAACCGGTTCATATAGGTTCTCACCTCAATTCACATGTTTTTACTCTTTATTTGCTGTTTTGACAATATTACAAGAATTCTTCTTTTAAACCGGTTTTAACCAGTTCTAACCGGATCAAACTGGTAATATCCTCAATTTGCAAGTTTTTACATTTTATATGCTGTTATAACCGTATTTCAAGAATCCTCCTTTTAAACTGCATCAAACCGGTTCTAACCTCAATTCCCATGTTTTTACAATTTATATGCTGTTTTAACCGAATTACAATAATTCTTCTTTTAAACCGGTTTTAACCGGTTCCAACCGGAACCAACCGGTAATAACCTCAATTTGCATGTTTTTACACTTTATATGCTGTTTTCACTTTATTATAAGATTTTTTCTTTTAAACCAGTTTTAAACGGTCCCCACCGGATCAAACATGTTCTAACCTCAATTTGCATGTTTTTGCACTTTATTTGCTGTTTTGACCGTATTACAATAATTCTTCTTTTAAACCGGTTTTAACCGGTTCCAACCGAATCAAACCGATACTAACCTCAATTCGCATGTTGAAGCAACTTCAATAACTTTTTAAGAAATAAAAATTCATTCAATGTTTTTAGGTAAAAATAAAATATCTACTAATTCTAAACTACTTAGTTCAGAGACGTCTCAAGAAATGTTTCTAGGAACAGAGGGTTAAAGTTAAGAGCAATGAATCTGCCATTACAGACAAGTGCTTACAATCAGACTTGATCATTATGATTTGTAAGACTCATTTAAGTCATACTGTAGATTTGTAGCTATATATACTCCATAATAGTAAATGTTGGTTTGTTCTTTTAGGTTCTTAACCCTGCAGGAGAATTTCGTCCAACATAAAACAGCTGTTTATATAGGTACAGTAATCTGAAATTACATAAAGTGCATTATTTCAATGGCATTTACTGTGTATGCATGGTAAGAACAATACATCTCTGTGGTAACCTGCTACTGATATTACCAGCAAGTGGCAACAAGTTAATCCCAATCACATTATGTCAGGGTTTACAGAATGTCATCAAGACTGCATAGATTTCTTTGAAAACCTGACTGATAATTGCCATATTTTATATCCAAGAACTTGCTGTGGTAGTGACATTTTCCAATATTAAGCTACAAGGTAGGTATCTAGAGGTTTTAAGTGATGCTGCTGATAAACCTGGCAATTTTTATTGGAACTCATAATCAAGTATTCTTTATAAACATAATAAAGGAGAATCAAGATTAATTTAATGCATCACTTCTTAGCTTGCAGCCTAAGCAAATATAATTATTGTCAGAAAACAACAAAATTACAAACCCTGTCATTTTGAAACTCCTTTAAAGGAAATGAGCACATTGTTTTTTTGTAACTAATAAGAGGGTAACAAATTGTAAATAATGGAAAAGTAATTTAAAGTTTTAATGACGTTACAAAACCTAAAAAATGATCAAATGTTTATACAATAATATTTTAGTAGTATTAAAAAGGATAAACAAGTTCTTGCTTTCATGACCCTGATGTTATGCACAAGAAACACTTTTACAGGGCATAAAACTGTTAATGTTGAGTTCCTTTAAAGTTTTTCACGAGTAAATATCGCTGAAGACAGCGATTGTATAAACTTATGAAAAGTTAACAAATGTTTGAAAATATCTAGATATCATTATTTTTAACTAGAATTTTCATGATACCAAAACACTGGATAAACATCTCAACAGGACAAAAATCAAATATTATGATTACATAATGCACTAAACTCATACCTCACTAAAAAACAAAATATACAACATGATCACTTCTGTTATGTTTTACCAGATAGGGATGATAAATAACACCTAAAGGCTATAATTACCTTTCTTCAGGAAATAAAATTCACAACATAATCACTAAAGCAATGTAGTTAAACCCCACTATTTAATAAAGCATGTATCACAACCACTCAAAAACATAGCTGATTATGACCAGAAAAAACAACAAAACATACCAGTACTGTTTGTACACTAAGTCCTGTCTAATGAGATAAAACATTGTACTGTAGCCAGCTGTGTTTTAATGTACAGAAAACCCACACAATGGCTCTCTATGGAGAGCATACGTCAGCTTCCACTTGATAAATCCACAACCACTGCTACATAGCCCATGAACACATTAGCAAATTTTTTATATGTACAGAATTTTTTCATCGTCCTGTGACTCCTAAAAATAACCCTCAAAGTTGATGATGAAAACATAATGACATGAGCTGTCTCAGATATATAATTTTTCAGCTTTAAGAGATTCTAGATTGACCAAATGTTATTATTTTACATGAGTAATAAATGTAAAAAGGTTCAATCATAAAGGAGAGATATTCTAATAAAATATAATAACTTTTAAATAGTTGTGTGAAACAAAATAGAGAAAAATTGCAAATAAACTTTAAGAATATAATATAACAAGTTAAAACTTAAAATCTCCTCCGAATGCATTAATTAATTTAAAAACTACATGTACTGTGGACTTCAAAGGTTTATTACATGCATTAATGATCTAATGATTTCATTCATATATAATTTCAGTCAGACAATATGGTGAGTGGATGGTAGATAATATTCTAGACATATCAGACAGAATGTGTTTGTTTTGTTACAGCAAAGCAACAACGGGCTATCTGCTGTGTCCACTAAGGGGAATCAAAACCCTGATTTTAGCATTATAAATTCAAAGACTTACCTCTGTTCTACTAGGGACAGACAATGAACACTTGTATAACAGTTGTTATGGAGTGAATACCTTTTCTAAGTTAGCATTCCCAAACTTCATATCATAAAAACTGTTGTTATAACAAACTACTGACATCAATAGTATTCCAACCACTACTGTAGTTGTTGTATGCCAGTGAGCCTTATAAGCTACTAAATGCAATAGTAGCCCAAATCAAAATCTTATATCAAGGTTAAAATAGCCTTCTTGTTTTCAAATTATAAATTTCTCTAAAAAACGATTCCTAATTCTTTTAGCTTTTTTTACCTCAATCAAATACATTAGACTACTGAAGGTTTTTCAATGTGTGTAAATAATCATACTTAAATAATTTTAAACCTTTACACCACCATTATTTTCCAATGGGATTCAAAACATATAGTCTTCAAAAAAAGAAACGCAAAAGGCAAAATATGAGACATATTGTTAACAAGTTTATTCCGGGTAGTTCTGTGTGACATGTGTAAAACTATGCACAGTCACTGCTGAAAATCCAAAGTCTGCAAAGGCGAAGTCCACGCTCACTAGTTGAAGTTTAACGTCACTCAACGTCAATAACGAGTATGCCCCGTGAGCATCAATAACTGTTTGGCATCTCCTGCCCATGGAAGCGATGAGATGACGAATCACATCCTGTGGAATGGCTGTCCACTCAGCCTGCATAGCTGCTGCAAGCTGAGGTAGAGTCTGCGGTTGAGGTTGTCGCCGTCGCAGACGTCGGTCCAACTCGTCCCAAAGATGTTCGATGGGGCTTAAATGTGGTGATCTGGAGGGCCATGGAAGAATGTTGATGTTGTGGTGTCTCAAGAAGACAGTGGTGAGTCGGGATGTGTGAGGACGGGCGTTGTCGTGTTGAAAAACGTCATTGAAGTTCACCATGATGGGTTGCACATGGGGTCTTAGAATCTCGTCGACGTATCGTTGAGCCGTAAGATTCCCTCGAATGTGCAAAAGGTCTGTTGAAGCAGTAGACGTCGCAGTGGTGGTCCTATCCTGAAGGTCACGTAACCGGATGTAGTGATCCTGTGCGGGCGTGGTCACACGAGGTCTGCCAGATCGTGGACGGTCACGAGTTGATCCATGTTGATCCTTTTGCCTTTCTTTTTTTGAAGAGTATATTTATATATGGTGCCTTTGTTGTTAATATTTGCAATAATTTTATCAAGATACAAATAATGGTTGATACTATGGAATAAGAACCAGAATTTTATTTGATTAAGTAAGTGGTTCAAACGTTGTATGAAGTTTAAAGTTAGGCAATTGAAAACAGATGTTTCATTTCAAAGAGAATAACTGATATTTACCAGTAAGACAGGAGCATTATGCAGTGAAAACAATATTTTATTGTTAAAAAGGCTCCAATGCCTACAAAGATTCATTAAAAATCCATCATCATATCATATTATTTACAATAGGAAAATAATTAAATGCTTTAAAAAATACCTTTCAAAATTATGTGAGTGTGTAGATGTTATCTTGTGTAATCATAGATAACTCAAATGATAAAAATATTACACTTAAAATATTTTTAAAAGTTATTTTATAAACTGCTATAGTTTATGACTGTATATATACATATATAAAGTATATTCAGTATATACGTATTTTTTATCAAATTAAAACTGAAATGGTGAAAATTTTTTTATATTACATTTCTATAAAATGTGCAAATATTTGAAGTTTACGTAATAACATTTCATTGTGAAAATTATTTGTATTTTATCCAAAAAATCACAAGCATAAGCAAAATTAGTAACTGAACAATTTAAAATGTTTTCATCTTCAGTAATATCAGACCCTTTGGCTCCCTGTTAATGGTCAGTGATCCCACAAGAATATAAATGTGTGCGTGTGAAATTTCCAAGAATGCTTCAAATGAATGTCCTTAATGAGTTGTATTATATGCCACAACAGCAGTTTCTTTGGTGCTACATTATCAATCAAAAACAAAAGCTTTAAGAATTAATATTTTTTACTTAATCTGCTAAGTGTATTACGTCTATTATTAATACTCTTAGGTAACATTTGAGGACTGTTATGAGCCCCTAAGGACTCATGTCTTTAATGAGTTGTGTTATATGCCACAACAGCAGTTTCTTTGGTGCTACATTATCAATCAAAGACAAAAGCTTCAAGAATTGATATTTTTTACTTAATCTGCTAAGTGTGTTACGTCTATTATTAATACTCTTAGGTAACATTTGAGGACTTAACTGACACCTAATAAAATTCAATTTAGATGTTAGAAAATTGCTCATACTGACGTCCAAGCCCCTAATGACACAGCGGTATGTCTGCAGACTCACACCACTAAAATCTGGGTTTCGATGCCCATGGTGTACAGAGCACAGATAGCCCATTGTGCAGCTTTGTGCTTAATTCTAAACAAACAAACTGATGTCCAACAAATATTTGAAAAGTTTGTTACTAAACTATGTTATAATCTAAAATTAAAATATACTGCTTTGAGAATGCAAGTCTTTCTATTCGGAATTTTGTGTAACTTACAAGTTATTGTGTCACAAAATATTGTGAACTCAGACAATAAATGAGCCATTTATCCCAATCTCAAACACACCTTGAAGAACTATAATTTGTATTTGCAATAATTAAGTTACAACTACCTCTACTACCAGTTTTGAGTTTGATCAGCATCTGACATTGAATTTTAGCTTTAAACATTTCGTGGGTATGAGCGCTAGTTCTAAAACTAATGCAATATCAAAAATTACAGATTAAAATCATATTAATTACTTATCTTAGGATCTGGAGACAACTATTATGATATCAATCATAATAATATGATTGCTAATATGAGCGCTAGTTCTAAAACTAATGCAATATCAAAAATTACAGATTAAAATCATATTAATTACTTATCTTAGGATCTGGAGACAACTATTATGATATCAATCAAGTCCTCTTTCTCACCTTTTAACCTAATAATACTACTGATATCACAAAATGTTCTGTTCTACTAACAATGATAAGAATATAAACATACGCATGCTTTCTTATTTTCTTAATATGACGAGAACTTTATTGCAGATTCGGTTGTACTCTTTGTTCGAAACTGTAGAGGTCGCTTGATAACACATACAAATAGCTAACTACTCAGAAAACTGACAATTTTATAGTTTTATTTTAGTGAAGTGATGTCTCCAAAGAAAACCAAACGAACCAGGAAAGAAAGTTGATCAAAAGAATGAAATATATCAATGTAAAACAATTTTAAATTTTATTGTTGTATACATAGGTACTGAAATACTGAATTATGTAAATTGTAACCAGTGCAATATTTGTACGTTGAAGTAATATATTGTACCTTGAATTTACCGTAGCGGCTAAGCCTAATTCCAGTCTGTGAGTGTTAATACAAAAATGAGTTAGTTACATAATTGTTCATGCTAATTATAAGTAGTATCTGCAATATTATTACAAATGTTATGTTCAATGTAAGTAGATTTGACAACATTTTAAAATGAAATTATTAGTATATAACTCATAAGTAGGGACAACATAAATTGTAAATTTACGATTTTTAAACTTTAAAAGCAATGGTGAAATAAGTGCATGTCCTATTACTTTGAATTGTGGCTCTATCGTAATCAGGAAAAAAGGCTTTTCCAGCAGCTGGTAAATCATGAAGAGTACTCAATAGGACAAGTACTTTTCCTTTTAACTTAATTGCTTTAGTGACTCTTTATGTGAAAGTTTTAAACTATGAAAACTATATTTTATAATACTAAATATTTTTTCATTAAAACAAATTCAGATACAAGACCAGAAACAAGGTGGGTAGATAATTGTACTTTGCTGTCAATCTGGAAATTTTGTTTATTGGCTGATGACTTCACCAAAACCTCATTGGCCAAAAAACAGACAACTGTTACACAGTTTGTGAAAACTGGATCTCCAGCTGGCTACAAAACAGATATCAACATGCTACAACATTCAGTGATTAAGTGTACTGATCCTCTATTGATAAAGTAACATTAATACAGGAAAAGAAGAAAGTGGCTTGTAAGTTCAAAGTGACAGTGTAGATGCAATGGTTCAGACTTAGAGGTCAAAATGACACAAAAAGCAGGTGTGAAAGAGCTGCAAGGTAATTTAAAAGTATGAAGAAAGAGAAAATGAAGGACTGATTCATCTATTCCACTGGAGAGTGATGAAGATGAAATGTGTAGCAGTACTTCTGAGGATCCCATGGAGTTTGTGACACTGAATGAATGATGCAGATAATCCAAGAACTGAAGTGTAAACGCAAGACATTGTTGTGGTATTTCAACGTGGCACAGGAGCAATGCCGATTCAATTTGGTATTGAATCCACAACAACATTAAACTTTCCAAATCAAGAAGCTCTATGAAAAGCATCAAGTTTCAGTGCTCTTGAAAAGAGCAGGTGATTGCTTGCATTCTGCATGGCAGGATTAAGGATTCTTTGTACTACGTTACTTCCAAGAGATCCAGATGATCTTATGAACATGACTGGAAATACAATTAAATCTGATGATACAAAACTATTCTCATATGCCAACAATATGAAACAAGTTTTGCCAGAGAAAGTTTGTCTCACTTTGACTATCTGATTTAGATTTATATTGCTCAGCATAAGGCCAGATCAAAAAATAACTTATTGTTGCAAGATTCATGGTTAAATTTCAAAATTTCTTAATCAGAATGAAATACAATTGTATACCTATGAGAATTGATTACATCAGTTTGTTTCATGCAAAGTAATCAATTAATTTTATGAAAATAATCAACTTGTGTGTCCAATTATTACCATCTTCAATATTCAGTAATCAAAAATTAATCTTTTTAGAGGCAGTTCACGTCTTGCACAGAAAGCTGTCTTTTTATGTCTGCCTTAGAAATTTCCATGCTACTTGTGAAGTTCTGCTGATTGTGTGAGTGACTAATTTCCTCACACAGGTTGTGTAGTAATGATGGATTACAGTCATGTTGACTAATTGTTTTTCAAATTACATTGTGATGCTTCTTGTTTGGTGATATTGTTTTGTCTGGTGCACATGAGATGGTGTGTCAGGTAAAGATGAGACTGTTTCTTGTTTCTGTTTTTTAATAGTGTTCTTTGGCTAGTGTATCAAATCTGATTTT
This sequence comes from Tachypleus tridentatus, assembly GCF_004210375.1. Taxonomy (NCBI): domain Eukaryota; kingdom Metazoa; phylum Arthropoda; class Merostomata; order Xiphosura; family Limulidae; genus Tachypleus; species Tachypleus tridentatus. The sequence continues at coordinate 8,214,545 of NW_027467782.1, read as the reverse complement.
GAAATAACCAAATACTTTGTTGAGGTCAGAAAATGACTAATTTGGGGTATTTTCAGTGGTGATGCACACCAAACACACATCCTAAATAGATCAGATGTATTTAAGTTGGGTCTGGTAAATGCAAATTCTGGGTGTTATTTATCTCATTTTACTACTTTAATATCATGCTGAAAAGGTGTGGTCAGTTCTTATAAACTTCATGAGAAGACAGTGCATTAGCATTCAAAATATTAGTCCAACCAGGTATCCAATGCTACCTTAACTTTTTATCAGTGTTTGAAACTGCAAAATTTTGTGATGGCCTTTTAACATGTCTTTAACACTTTGTAATTTCATAATTATCATCAACATTGTCTGTAGGAAAGTAGGAAGAAAAAACAGTATGAAAGGCTGTGTAAAATCATACTTCCATATAGTAATCTTATAAGTATTGCATTAAAGTCAATTTCATAAAGTGTAATTTTCATCTTAACAGCTGTCACATTTTCTTTATTTTTAATGAACGTATATCAGATAATATGTTCTGAATATTTTAAAACTCTAGTTATCTTTGTAATGCATGATTTGTTTACTTAATCAATGAAATAGTATGCAATGTTTGTTAAACTTATTGATACAAAGGTTCAAACAAATTGTTGGTAATATAAGAGTAATCACACTCTACTCACATTACCTTAGGTAGATCAACAAGTAGGAAGAAAAAGAAGGAAATTGAGGACCTGAACTTGACATTAAAATCTGTAACAACACAGAAAGATGAGAAAGGTAAAATACTACTCTTTATATTAAGAAATAGGTTTTTTTCTGTCACCTTTCCTTGCTTGTGGAGAATGAAGTTAATGTTAGATAACACTGCACAACAAAGTTTTTGCATCTTGAACACTGTTAGGTGTTCCTTATAGATTTTTGGCTGCTGATAATGAAAATCACATCCACATTTGCCCATTATGTACAGTTTCATTGAAATCTTCAGTTTTGCTACAATGGGAAAACAATATCAGGGCAACTGGAATTTGTCAATGCTTGCCGACTACTGTTGGACACTGCAAGCGTGATGCACAGGACATTGAATACAAACAAAATCAGGAGCAAAACACTTTTAATTATGTTGAACTTAATAGTGTATTACAAACATAAATGCAATTAAATAAGTTATTGCCAGTAAACAGTAAACTGTCTATTTCTCAAAGTTTCTATGTTATGAAACAAAACCAAAACTATATTTGTGCATACCCACCAGATACCTGCCACAATCAGCAAAACCTTTTCAGGAAGCAAAAAATTAAAAAAAAATTGTTGTGCAGTATAATTTTTGTATGGAGTGTAAAGGTTTATTATTTTATTTTTACCTAATACAAATGCTAGATTAGACAAGCTTTCCCATAAGTTATTTCTATGTAATTCAATAGAGAGTGTGAGCAGGAAATTCTGAAATTTGTATATTCCTATTGTTGTGTGACTTTCCAGTAACATAACAAGTACGTGATATGTATCTCAGGACAACTGGTTATACCAAAATAAAACTGAAAACAATGTTTTGACCTTCTTAGGTCATCTTCAGATTAACAAAGGAGGAGATTGCAACAGTTGTTCTGAAATACATTTTCACTTCAAGTTGGTTTCTTGTCATCACGAAGTACGTGATATATTGTTAATCACTTACCCTCCTCCTACATGTTGATATGGCATGTTTTTTGTAAACATATAAATACAAAGATTTTAATTTTTTTCTTTTTTTTCCATTGTTGCTTTTGCTTGTTTTGAAGTGGTGTAAAATGAGCAGGAGAATATGTCAATGTGAGGTTTAATAGTACTAAAAACATAGGATTTTATAGTTAACTGAAGACTTTTAAGAATTACTACATAGTGTTATCAATACAGATTATCTTTGGGTACGTCAATGATCTGGCTGTCTAAGTAGGTCATAAAGGTTTTTAAGATATTATTTCTTAGAGATAGCAAATAACATAAGTTGAATCTTTCAAACTGAGTTATTCAAGAAAAAGTTAAAATACTTTCCAGAATTATTATGGTTTTTAAACCTTATGTATTATAAAGAAACTGAAATACATCATAATGATATGTAGTCTTAAATGTGTTTAAAGATGGAACCTCTTTGCTTTCTACTTTTAGAGATACATTTCCTGACATTGAAATCCTACCATAAGTTAGGAATTTTTTAGCATTAGTCATATATAAAAGAATTTCTAATATTTGGAACATCAGGTTTACAATTTCACCCATTTAAGGTTCTAAATATTTATTTTTCAGCTTTTTTTTTAAAGTCTGGCACTAAAATTGTGCTAATGTACAACTTGTAATTATAAATATTTATTCTTTATCAGTGAGAGTTAAATATTTTTTAAGGAGTGGTTGGAAAGAAATACAGTTTTATTCCATATGAGTTCTGCAGTTATAACACTTAGAGAGACATAAATCAGGTAGATAATTGTGACTAACCAACAATAATTGGCTTTATAAGTTACAATGAAATTATTTACATAGCTACACCTCATTCAAAACAAAAAGCATAAGCTATTATATTACTGTAACTTCATTGAATGTTATTTTTATACATTTTAAAAATGCATGTTGGTACATTTTATCTGTTTTTATAACTTTAAAAATTAAAACAACTTATGTAAAAAGTGTGTGGTACAAGTATTGTGAACATATTAACTGAAAGCATGAATTCTTTTACTGTACATAGCTATCTTTAATATTAAATTAGTTTTCATAATTTTGTGTGTTTTTCAACAGTTAAGTCACTGATATTATTAGGGTGAATCAAAACAAGTGTTCAAAGTCTGCTTTATGTAAATCACACACTACATCATTGAAGTGTTTTATCTTGTTACTCTCAACAAGGCTACAGTTCAGTTACATTCATCTCTTGCAGAAAGGTGATATAACTATTTTAATTTCAGGAACTGATCCTAAATCTGTACTGTATGTTTTTTATAAGTAAGAACAGTGTAAGAAAGGTGACAAATGCAAGTTTTCCCACGATGATGTTGAAAATAAGAGTGAAAAGAAGAGTATTTATGTAGACTTGAGAGATGAAGGTAATGTAGTTTATTTTTTATCTATGCATCTATTATCTGTTAAAACGTGAAGTGTAAAGGTCTTTTAAATCAACTGTATGGTTTTATGTGTTTGCATTATTAGTGTTAGACTACTGAAGCATTTTAAGAGTTTAAATGTCCATCTTCAGTTTACCTTTTAGAAAATTAATGTAGATAAATCTAATTCTGTTAAGGGTATCTTTCTTTTCAAATATAAAAAATTTAAATTCTATATTTTTTGGTCAAGATGAATTTTTATCTAATAAAAAATTTGGATTTCAATCAGTTAATTATTCCTTACTGCACTTGATAAACCAGAATAAACATATGATGTCATAGAAGAATATTCCTGCAGCTTTCAAATAGTCAAAATATTTTCAGAAGTAAAACCACAACAACAAAAGAAACAAAATTCCTGTCTTTGGTATTTTTCCTCTTTTCCCTGAGTCTTACATTGAGATTTGTTCACATTTATAGAGCTCTGGGTATCTAATATGTTGATAAACCAAATTACTGCTGCAGTAATATGTGATCAGTGTATTGACTATAGAAATTCCCATTACAGCTGAACATGCTACTGGTAAGATTTCCAGGAATTTAGTTCAAAGTTATCTACGGACTTTAATTCTCAGGAAATTAGATTCATGGGTTTAGCCAGTGATTTCTTCTTCTTTTCAGTAAAACAATGTTTCTAAGTAAGAATGTAATCAATAAGAAGACATTTGGACTCTCTGTTTTTCTTTGTTTTTTTAACACTTTTTTATTTTAGTCTGTCACACTCCACACCATTTCAAGAGTTTTAATTTTCCACTACTTTTCATGCTTCCAAGTTGTTTGCTTTGGGAGAGAATTGCTTTTCTCATACTTTTGTTTCTGTTGATACCAGTACTACCAGGGGACGGTACATGTTGATAAACTTTACCATACCTCAAATCTGGTTGATATACCTGTGGTAGTTGTGACTCAGATGTCATTTGTGTGGCTTTACTCTTATTTACACATGGGAGAATTGAGTATTTCATGTCATTAATGTATGGATTTTGGTAAGTTAGATATTTATATGTTCTTTATCATCTAAGTTATTTTAAACGAATTATAAATGAGATGTTGATTATTAATTGTGTTATTACTAGATACATTTAATCACTTTGCAAGTACATTAATCTTACATACTTTGTGGTCTCAACAGATTTCATGGCTTTGTTAGTTCATTATTAGTAATTTAACTAGGTATGTTTAGCCTAGATTGTTTGTAAGTTGCAATTATTACTACTAGTAACATATAATTATTTTATTTTTCAAAATTGTTAATCATGTGCTAAACCATTTTCCCTTCATAATCCACAATTTAAAATTCTTCCCCACAGTGTCCACTTCATTGCCCTAAATCATGTTTTCCATTTCAGGACTTTCCTGTTTGTTTGGACAAACCTCAATTCTTTTTTCACTCTATGATAATTTGTGCTCTTCTCTCTATGAATAACTAGATAATGTTTGCTTCTACTCATTCACAGTCCATAGACCACACTCCACTGATTCTACAAGATACAATAGAGGGAGGATTCCTCATGACAGTGGGGAAATCCATTCTTAACTCCTCCTCAACAACCCATTCATTTGGGTAGTTTTCTTCTTTTCAACCTCATTTGGGCCCAGCCTTCTCCTTTTCAGGTTTGGAGCAAGCAGTTCACATGTTCTTCACCTCACATTTCTTGCAGTTAAATGTATTCTATCTTTGTGGGGATGTGAACTATGGATCAAACTTGTATGTATTCACTTTAGTGGGAACTGAGAGATCAGTGAAACTTCTTACCCATACACACTGCCCGTGATCCATATACTAGTAACAACATTTACTAGTTCATGCCTTATGTATTGTATGTTATAAAATGTTTTTTCATTTTAAGTTTAATTGTCTTCATTAGTAAAACTTGATTTCTTTGCTTATGTGATGTTAACATGCATCTGCTTGCAGAAGAACTGAGTCAGTTAACCAATCAAAATAAGAGTTTGTGATACTTATTTTAGCAATCAATCAAAATTATGATTAAATCAGTTGTCATGAAAGTAATAAACTAATTGAAATTAAT
>NW_027467782.1:8155984-8208890 GCF_004210375.1 Tachypleus tridentatus | reverse complement strand
TATTACAAGAATCCTCCTTTTAAACCGGATTAAACCGGTTCTAACCTCAATTTGCATGTTTTTACACTTGATATGCTGTTTTAACCGTATTACAAGAATCCTTCTTTTATTGAGGATCAAACCGGTTCTAACCTCAATTCGCATGTTTTTACATTTATATGCTGTTTTAACCGTATTAAAAGAATCCTCCTTTCAAACCGCATCAAACCGGTTCTAATCTCAAATCGCATGTTTTACACTTTATATGCTGTTTTAACCGTATTACAAAATTCTTCTTTTAAACCAGTTTTAATCGGTTTCCAACCAGATCAAACCGGTTCTAACCTCAATTTGCATGTTTTACACTTTATATGCTGTTTTGACCGTATTACAAGAATTCTTCTTTTAAACCGGATCAAACTGGTTCTAACATCAATTCGCATGTTTTTACACTTTATATGCTGTTTTAACAGTATTACAAGAATCCTTCTTTTAAAAGGTTCAAACCGGTTCCAACAGGATCAAACTGGTTCTAACCTCAATTTGCATGTTTTTTACACTTTATATGCTGTTTTGACCGTATTACAAGAATTCTTCTTCTAAAGCGGTTCAACCGATTAATCTGGTTCCAACCGGTTCAAACCTCACTTTCCATGTTTTACACTTTATATGCTGTTTTAACTATATTACAAGAATCCTTCTTTTAAACCGGATCAAACCTCTAACCTCAAACCGGTTAACGCATGTTTTTACACTTTATATGCTGTTTTAACCGTATTACAAGAATTCTTCTTTTAAACTGGTTTTAACTGGTTCTAACCGGATCAAACCGGTAATAACCTCAATTGCATGTTTTACACTTTATTTGCTGTTTTGACCGTATTACAAGAATTCTTTTAAACCGGTTTTAACTTTAAACTTGTTTTAATGCGATTTCAACCGGATCAAACCGGTTCTAACCTCAATTTGCATATTTTTACACTTTATATGCTGTTTTAACTGTATTACAAGAATTCTTCTTTTAAACCGGATCAAACCTCAATTCATGTTTTAACACTTTTATATGCTCTTTTGTTTGGAATCTCTTTAAACCGGTTCAAACCGGTTCTAACCTCATTTGCATGTTTTACACTTTATATGCTGTTTTAACCGTATTACAAGAATTCTTCTTTAAACCGGTTTTAACCGGTTTCAAATGATCAAACCGGTTCTAACCTCAATTTGCATGTTTTTACACTTTATATGCTGTTTTAACTGTATTACAAGAATTCTTCTTTTTAAAAACCGGATCAAACCGGTTCTAACCTCAATTTGCATATTTTACAGTTTATATGCTGTTTTACCGTATTACAAGAATCAATTCCGCATCAAACCGGTTCTAACCTCAATTTGCATGTTTTTACACTTTATATGCTGTTTTGACCGTATTACAAGAATTCTTCTTTTAAACCGGTTTTAACTGGTTCAACCAAATCAAACTGGTAATAACCTCAATTTCATGTTTTTTTACACTTTATATGCTGTTTTAACTTTATTACAAGAATTCTTTAATAAGCTTTTAAACCGGTTCCAACTGGTTCAAACCTGGTAACCTCAATTTGCATGTTTTACACTTTATATGCTGTTTTGACCGTATTACAAGAATTTTCTTTAAACCTGTTTTAAACGGTTCCAACCTGAACAAACCGGTTCTAACCTCAATTTGCATGTTTTACACTTTATATGCTGTTTTGACTATATTAGAATTCTTCTTTTAAACCGGTTTTAACCGGTTCCACCGGATCAAACATGTTCTAACCTCAATTTGCATGTTTTTACACTTTATATGCTGTTTTAACCGTATTACAAGAATTCTTCTTTAAAACCGGTTTTAACCGGTTCCAACCGGATCAAACCGGTTCTAACCTCAATTTGCATGTTTTTACACTTTATATGCTGTTTTAACCGTTATTACAAGAATCCTTTTAAACCGGTTTTTAAACCGGATCAAACTGGTTCCTAACCTCAAAACCGGATCAAATGTTTTTTTTTACACTTTATATGCTGTTTTGACCGTATTACAAGAATTCTTCTTTTAAACCGGTTTTAACCGGTTCCAACCAAATCAAACCGGTTCTAACCTCAATTTGCATGTTTTTACACTTTATATGCTGTTTTGATTTTATTACAAGAATTCTTCTTTTAAACCGGTTTAAACTGGTTCCTAACCTCAATTTGCATGTTTTTACACTTTATATGCTGTTTTGACTTTATTACAAGAATTCTTCTTTTAAACCGGTTTTAACCGGTTCCAACCGGATCAAACCGGTTCTAACCTCAATTTGCATGTTTTTACACTTTATATGCTGTTTTAACCGTATTACAAGAATTCTTCTTTTAAACCGGTTTTAACCGGTTTCAACCGGATCAAACAGGTTCTAACCTCAATTTGCATGTTTTACACTTTATATGCTGTTTTGACCGTATTACAAGAATTCTTCTTTAAACCGGTTTTAACCGGTCCAACCGGATTAAATCGATTTTAATATCAATTTGCATGTTTTACACTTTATATGCTGTTTTGATTTTATTAAAAGAATTTTTCTTTTAAACCCAATTAAACTGGTTCCTACCACAATTTGCATATTTTATATTCTGTTTTGACCGTATTACAAGAAATCTTTTAAACCGGTTTTAACCAGTTCCACCTAATCAAACCGGTTCTAACCTCAATTCGCATGTTTTACACTTTTATATGCTGTTTTGACCGTATTACAAGAATTCTTCTTTTAAACCGGTTTTAACCGGTTCCAACCGGATAAACCGGTTCTAACCTCAATTTGCATGTTTTTACACTTTATATGCTGTTTTCACCGTATTACAAGAATTTTTCTTTTAAACCAGGATCAAACCTGGTTCTAACCTCAATTTGCATGTTTTACACTTTATTTGCTGTTTTGACCGTATTACAAGAATTCTTCTTTTAAACCGGTTTTAACCGGTTCCAACCGAATCAAACCGGTACTAACCTCAATTGCATGTTTTTGCAATTTATTTGCTGTTTTAACAGTATTACAAGAATCCTCCTTTTAAACCGCATTAAACCGGTTCTAACCTCAATTTGCATGTTTTACACTTGATATGCTCTTTTAACCGTATTACAAGAATCCTTCTTTATTGAGGATCAAACCTGTTCTAACCTCAATTTGCATGTTTTACATTTATTATGCTGTTTTAACCGTATGAAAAGAATCCTCCTTTCAAACCGCATCAAACCGGTTCTAATCTCAAATCGCATGTTTTACACTTTATATGCTGTTTTAACCGAATTACAAAAATTCTTCTTTAAACCAGTTTTAATCGGTTTCCACCAGATCAAACAAGTTCTAACCTCAATTTGCATAGTTTTACACTTTATATGCTGTTTTGACCGTATTACAAGAATTCTTCTTTTAAACCGGATCAAACTGGTTCTAACATCAATTCGCATATTTTACACTGTATATGCTGTTTTAACAGTATTACAAGAATCCTTCTTTAATAAGGATCAAACCGGTTCCAACAGGATCAAACTGGTTCTAACCTCAATTTGCATGTTTTACACTTTATATGCTGTTTTGACCGTATTACAAGAATTCTTCTTCTAAAGCGGTTCAACCGGATTAATCTGGTTCCAACCGATCAAACCTCAATTTCCATGTTTTACACTTTATATGCTGTTTTAACTATATTACAAGAATCCTCTTTTAAACCGGATCAAACCAATTTCATCCGGATCAACCGGTTCTAACCTCAATTGAATATTTTTACACTTTATATTTTGTTTCAACGTATTACAAGAATTCTTCTTTTAAACCGGATCAAACCTCAATTCGCATGTTTTTACACTTTATATGCTGTTTTAACCGTATTACAAGAATTCTTTCTTATAAACCGGTTTTAACCGGTTCCAACCAAATCAAACCGGTAATAACCTCAATTTGCATGTTTTTTACACTTTATATGCTGTTTTGATTTTATTAAAAGAATCCTTATTTTAAACCGGATTAAACTGGTTCCTACCTCAATTTGAATATTTATATTCTGTTTTGACCGTATTACAAGAATCTTTCTTTTAAACTGGTTTTAACCAGTTCCAACGGGATCAAACCGGTTCTAACATCAATTTGCATGTTTTACACTTTATATGCTCTTTTGACTGTATTCTTCTTTTAAACCGGTTTTAACCGGTTCTAACCTCAATTCGCATGTTTTACTCTTTCTTTGCTGTTTTGACAGTATTACAAGAATTCTTCTTTTAAACTGGTTTTAACCGGTTCCAACCGGATCTAACCGGTACTAACCTCAATTTGCAAATTTTACATTTTATATGCTGTTTTAACCGTATTACAAGAATCCTCCTTTAAACCCCATCAAACTGGTTCTAACCTCAATTTGCATGTTTTTACACTTTATATGCTGTTTTAACCGTATTACAAGAATTCTTCTTTTAAACCGGTTTTAACCGGTTCCAACCAAATCAATAACCTCAATTTGCATGTTTTACACTTTATATGCTGTTTTGACTTTATTAAAAGAATTTTTCTTTTAAACCAGTTTTAACCGGTTCCAACCGGATCAAACCGGTTCTAACCTCAATTTGCATGTTTTTACACTTTATATGCTGTTTTGACCGTATTACAAGAATTCTTCTTTTAAACCAGTTTTAAACGGTTCCAACGGATCAAACCGGTTCTAACCTCAATTCGCATGTTTTTACACTTTATATGCTGTTTTAACTTTATTACAAGAATCCTTCTTTTAAACCGGTTTAAACCGGTTCTAACCTCAATTTGCATGTTTTACACTTTATATGCTGTTTTAACCGTATTACAAGAATCCTTCTTTAAACCGGTTTTATTGAGGATCAAACCGGTTCTAACCTCAATTTGCATGTTTTACATTTATATGCTGTTTTAACTGTATTAAAAATTCTCCTCCTTTCAAACCGCATCAAACCGGTTCTAACCTCAATTCGCATGTTTTTACACTTTATATGCTGTTTTAACCGAATTACAAGAATTCTTCTTTAAACTGGTTTTAACCGGTTTCCACCAGATCAAACAAGTTCTAACCTCAATTTGCATGTTTTACACTTTATATGCTGTTTTGACCGTATTACAAGAATTCTTCTTTTAAACCGGATCAAACTGGTTCTAACATCAATTCGCATATTTTTTTATACACTTTATATGCTGTTTTAACAGTATTACAAGAATCCTTCTTTAATAAGCATCAAACCGGTTCCAACAGGATCAAACTGGTTCTAACCTCAATTTGCATGTTTTACACTTTATATGCTGTTTTGACCGTATTACAAGAATTCTTCTTTTAAACCGGTTTAACCGGATTAATCTGGTTCCAACCGGATCAAACCTCAATTCCATGTTTTACACTTTATATGCTGTTTTAACTATATTACAAGAATCCTCTTTTTAAACCGGATCAAACCTCAATTGCATGTTTTACACTTTATATGCTGTTTTAACCGTATTACAAGAATTCTTCTTATAAACCGGTTTTAACCGGTTCCAACCAAATCAAACCGGTAATAACCTCAATTTGCATGTTTTTACACTTTATATGCTGTTTTGATTTTATTAAAAGAATTCTTTTTTTTTTAAACCGGATTAAACTGGTTCCTACCTCAATTTGAATATTTATATTCTGTTTTGACCGTATTACAAGAATTCTTCTTTTAAACTGGTTTTAACCGGTTCCAACGGGATCAAACCGGTTCTAACCTCAATTTGCATGTTTTACACTTTATATGCTGTTTTGACTTTATTACAAGAATTCTTCTTTTAAACCGGTTTTAACCGGTTCCAACCTCAATTCTAACCTCAATTTGCATGTTTTACACTTTATTTGCTGTTTTGACAGTATTACAAGAATTCTTCTTTTAAACCGGTTTTAACCGGTTCCAACCGGATCAAACCGGTTCTAACCTCAATTTGCATGTTTTACATTTTATATGCTGTTTTAACCGTATTACAAGAATTCTTCTTTTAAACCCGGTTCCATCAAAACTGGTTCTAACCTCAATTTGCATGTTTTACACTTTATATGCTGTTTTGACCGTATTACAAGAATTCTTCTTTTAAACCGGTTTTAACCGGTTCCAACCGGATTAAATCGATTTTAACCTCAATTTGCATGTTTTACACTTTATATCCTGTTTTGATTTTATTAAAAGAATTTTTCTTTTTTTAAACCAATTAAACTGGTTCCTACCACAATTTGCATATTTATATTCTGTTTTGACCGTATTACAAGAAATCTTCTTTTAAACCGGTTTTAACCGGTTCCAACCGAATCAAACCGGTATTAACCTCAATTCGCATGTTTTTACACTTTATATGCTGTTTTGACAGTATTACAAGAATTCTTCTTTTAAACCGGTTTTAACTGGTTCCAACTGGAACAATAAACCGGTAATAACCTCAATTTGCATGTTTTACACTTTATATGCTGTTTTCACTTTATTATAAGATTTTTCTTTTAAACCAGTTTTAAACGGTCCCCACCGGATCAAACATGTTCTAACCTCAATTTGCATGTTTTTACACTTTATTTGCTGTTTTGACCGTATTACAAGAATTCTTCTTTTAAACCGGTTTTAACCGGTTCCAACCGAATCAAACCGGTATTAACCTCAATTGCATGTTTTTTACAATTTATTTGCTGTTTTAACAGTATTACAAGAATCCTCCTTTTAAACCGCATTAAACCGGTTCTAACCTCAATTTGCATGTTTTACACTTGATATGCTGTTTTAACCGTATTACAAGAATCCTTCTTTTATTGAGGATCAAACCTGTTCTAACCTCAATTCATGCATGTTTTACATTTATTATGCTGTTTTAACCGTATTAAAAGAATCCTCCTTTCAAACCGCATCAAACCGGTTCTAATCTCAAATCGCATGTTTTTACACTTTATATGCTGTTTTAACCGAATTACAAAAATTCTTCTTTTAAACCAGTTTTAATCGGTTTCCACCAGATCAAACAAGTTCTAACCTCAATTTGCATGTTTTACACTTTATATGCTGTTTTGACCGTATTACAAGAATTCTTCTTTTAAACCGGATCAAACTGGTTCTAACATCAATTCGCATATTTTACACTGTATATGCTGTTTTAACAGTATTACAAGAATCCTTCTTTTAATAAGGATTTAACCGGTTCCAACAGGATCAAACTGGTTCTAACCTCAATTTGCATGTTTTACACTTTATATGCTGTTTTGACCGTATTACAAGAATTCTTCTTTAAAGCGGTTCAACCGGATTAATCTGGTTCCAACCGGATCAAACCTCAATTTCCATGTTTTTACACTTTATATGCTGTTTTAACTATATTACAAGAATCCTTCTTTTAAACCGGATCAAACCAATTTCATCCGGATCAACCGGTTCTAACCTCAATTCGAATATTTTACACTTTATATTTTGTTTCAACGTATTACAAGAATTCTTCTTTTAAACTTTTAACTGGTTCCAACCGGATCAAACCTCAATCAATTTGCATGTTTTACACTTTATATGCTGTTTTAACCGTATTACAAGAATTCTTCTTTTAAACCGGTTTTAACCGGTTCCAACCAAATCAAACCGGTAATAACCTCAATTTGCATGTTTTACACTTTATATGCTGTTTTGATTTTATTAAAAGAATCCTTATTTTAAACCGGATTAAACTGGTTCCTACCTCAATTTGAATATTTATATTCTGTTTTGACCGTATTACAAGAATCTTTCTTTTAAACTGGTTTTAACCAGTTCCAACGGGATCAAACCGGTTCTAACATCAATTTGCATGTTTTACACTTATATATGCTCTTTTGACTGTATTCTTCTTTTTTAAACCGGTTTTAACCGGTTCTAACCTCAATTCGCATGTTTTACTCTTTATTTGCTGTTTTGACAGTATTACAAGAATTCTTCTTTTAAACTGGTTTTAACCGGTTACAACCGGATCTAACCGGTACTAACCTCAATTTGCAAATTTTACATTTATATGCTGTTTTAACCGTATTACAAGAATCCTCCTTTTAAACCCCATCAAACTGGTTCTAACCTCAATTTGCATGTTTTACACTTTATATGCTGTTTTAACCGAATTACAAGAATTCTTCTTTTAAACCTGTTTTAACCGGTTCCAACCAAATCAAATAACATCAATTTCCATGTTTTTACACTTTATATGCTGTTTTGATTTTATTAAAAGAATTCTTCTTTTAAACCGGTTTTAACTGGTTCCAACTGAACAAACCGGTAATAACCTCAATTAACCGCATGTTTTACACCTTATATGCTGTTTTCATTTTATTATAAGAATTCTTCTTTAAACCAGTTTTAAACGGTCCCCAAACGGATCAAACATGTTCTAACCTCAATTCGCATGTTTTACACTTTATATGCTGTTTTGACTTTATTACAAGAATTCTTCTTTTAAACCGGTTTTAACCGGTTCCAACTGGATCAAACATTTCTAACCTCAATTTGCATGTTTTAACACTTTATATGCTGTTTTGATTTTATTAAAAGAATTTTTCTTTTAAACCGAATTAAACTGGTTCCAACCACAATTTGCATATTTATATTCTGTTTTGACCGTATTACAAGAATTCTTCTTTTAAACCGGTTTTAACCAGTTCCAACCTGATCAAACCGGTTCTAACCTCAATTTGCATGTTTTACACTTTATATGCTGTTTTGACTGTATTACAAGAATTCTTCTTTAAAAACAGGTTTTAACGGTTCCAAACTGGATCAAACCGGTTCTAACCTCAATTTGCATGTTTTACACTTTATATGCTGTTTTGACCGTATTACAAGAATCCTTCTTTTAAACCGAATCAACCGGACAAACCGGTCTAACCTCAATTTGCATGTTTTACACTTTATATGCTGTTTTAACCGTATTACAAGAATTCTTCTTTAAACCGGTTTTAACCGGTTCCAACCGGATCAAACCGGTAATAACCTCAATTTGCATGTTTTACACTTTATATGCTGTTTTAACTGTATTACAAGAATCCTTCTTTAAACCGGATCAAACAGGTTCTAACCTCAATTCGCATGTTTTACACTTTATATGCTGTTTTGACAGTATTACAAGAATTCTTCTTTTTAAACCGGATCAAACCTCAATTCTTCATGTTTTTGTCACACTTTATATTCTGTTTTTTTATTTTATTACAAGAATTCTTCTTTAAACCGGTTTTAACCGGTTCCAACCAAATCAAACCGGTTAATAACCTCAATTTGATGTTTTTACACTTTATATGCTTAATTTGATTTTATTAAAAGAATTCTTTCTTTTAAACCGGATTAAACTGGTCATTGTGCTCCTTATCATATTTTGTTACACATTATATGCTCTTTTCAACCTTATTTACAAGAATCCTTCTTTATTTGGGGGATCAAACCTGGTTCTAACCTCAATTGCATGTTTTACATTTATATGCTGTTTTAACCGTATTACAAGAATTCTTCTTTTAAACTTTTTTAACCGGTTTCCACCGGATCAAACAGGTTCTAACCTCAATTTGCATGTTTTACACTTTATTTGCTGTTTTGACCGTATTACAAGAATTCTTCTTTTAAACCGGTTTTAACTGGTTCCAACTTCATCAAATCGATTTTAACCTCAATTTGCATGTTTTACACTTTATATGCTGTTTTGATCTTTATTAAAAGAATTTTTCTTTTAAACCGGATTTAAACTGGTTCCTATATTCAATTTGGGAACTTTATATTGATTTTTTGACCGTATTACAAGAAATCTTCTTTTAAACCGGTTTTAACCATTCCACAGGACAGTTCTAACCTCAATTTGCATGGTTTTACACTTTATTTGCTGTTTTGACTAATTTATTACAAGAATTTATTCTTTTAAACCGGTTTTAACCGGTTCCAACCAGAACAAACCGGTAATAACCTCAATTTGCATGTTTTACACTTTATATGCTGTTTTCACTTTATTATAAGATTTTTCTTTTAAACCAGTTTTAAACGGTCCCCACCGGATCAAACATGTTCTAACCTCAATTTGCATGTTTTTGCACTTTATTTGCTGTTTTGACCGTATTACAAGAATTCTTCTTTTAAACCGGTTTTAACCGGTTCCAACCGAATCAAACCGGTACTAACCTCAATTCGCATGTTTTTGCAATTTATTTGCTGTTTTAACCGTATTACAAGAATCCTCCTTTTAAACCGCATTAAACCGGTTCTAACCTCAATTTGCATGTTTTACACTTGATATGCTCTTTTAACCGTATTACAAGAATCCTTCTTTTATTGAGGATCAAACCTGTTCTAACCTCAATTCGCATGTTTTACATTTATTATGCTGTTTTAACCGTATTAAAAGAATCCTCCTTTCAAACCGCATCAAACCGGTTCTAATCTCAAATCGCATGTTTTTACACTTTATATGCTGTTTTAACCGAATTACAAAAATTCTTCTTTTAAACCAGTTTTAATCGGTTTCCACCAGATCAAACAAGTTCTAACCTCAATTTGCATAGTTTTACACTTTATATGCTGTTTTGACCGTATTACAAGAATTCTTCTTTTAAACCGGATCAAACTGGTTCTAACATCAATTCGCATATTTTTACACTGTATATGCTGTTTTAACAGTATTACAAGAATCCTTCTTTTAATAAGGATCAAACCGGTTCCAACAGGATCAAACTGGTTCTAACCTCAATTTGCATGTTTTTACACTTTATATGCTGTTTTGACCGTATTACAAGAATTCTTCTTCTAAAGCGGTTCAACCGGATTAATCTGGTTCTAACCGGATCAAACCTCAATTTCCATGTTTTACACTTTATATGCTGTTTTAACTATATTACAAGAATCCTTCTTTTAAACCGGATCAAACCACTTTCATCCGGATCAACCGGTTCTAACCTCAATTCGCATATTTTTACACTTTATATTTTGTTTCAACGTATTACAACAATTCTTCTTTTAAACCGGATCAAACCTCAATTCGCATGTTTTTACACTTTATATGCTGTTTTAACCGTATTACAAGAATTCTTCTTTTAAACCGGTTTTAACCGGTTCCAACCAAATAAAACCGGTAATAACCTCAATTTGCATGTTTTACACTTTATATGCTGTTTTGATTTTATTAAAAGAATCCTTCTTTTAAACCGGATTAAACTGGTTCCTACCTCAATTTGAATATTTATATTCTGTTTTGACCGTATTACAAGAATCTTTCTTTTAAACTGGTTTTAACCAGTTCCAACGGGATCAAACCGGTTCTAACATCAATTTGCATGTTTTTACACTATATATGCTCTTTTGACTGTATTCTTCTTTTAAACCGGTTTTAACCGGTTCTAACCTCAATTCGCATGTTTTTACTCTTTATTTGCTGTTTTGACAGTATTACAAGAATTCTTCTTTTAAACCGGTTTTAACCGGTTACAACCGGATCAAACCGGTACTAACCTCAATTTGCAAATTTTACATTTTATATGCTGTTTTAACCGTATTACAAGAATCCTCCTTTTAAACCCCATCAAACTGGTTCTAACCTCAATTTGCATGTTTTACACTTTATATGCTGTTTTAACCGAATTACAAGAATTCTTCTTTTAAACCTGTTTTAACCGGTTCCAACCAAATCAAATAACATCAATTTCCATGTTTTTACACTTTATATGCTGGTTTGATTTTATTAAAAGAATTCTTCTTTTAAATCGGTTTTAACCGGTTCCAACCGGAACAAACCGGTAAACCGGTAACCTCAATTTGCATGTTTTACACCTTATATGCTGTTTTCATTTTATTATAAGAATTCTTTTTTAAACCAGTTTTAAACGGTCCCCAACGGATCAAACATGTTCTAACCTCAATACGCATGTTTTTACACTTTATTTGCTGTTTTGACCGTATTACAAGAATTCTTCTTTAAAACCGGTTCCAACCTCATTCAACGGTTCCCTCAATTTGATGTTTTACACTTTATATGCTGTTTTGTTTTATTAAAAGAATCCTTCTTTTAAACCTCAATTAAACTGGTTCATGTTTTTACACTTTATATGCTGTTTTGACCGTATTACAAGAATCCTTCTTTTAAACCGGTTTTAACCGGTTTCCACCGGATCAAACCGGTTCTAACCTCAATTTGCATGTTTTTACACTTTATATGCTGTTTTGACCGTATTACAAGAATTCTTCTTTTAAACCGGTTTTAACGGTTTAATCTGGTTCAAACCAGATCTAACCTCAATTTCCATGTTTTACACTTTATATGCTGTTTTGACCGTATTACAAGAATTCTTCTTTTAAACCGGTTTTAACCGGTTCAACCGGATCAAACCGGTACTAACCTCAATTTGCAAATTTTTTACATTTTATATGCTGTTTTAACCGTATTACAAGAATCCTCCTTTAAACCCCATCAAACAGGTTCTAACCTCAATTCGCATGTTTTACACTTTATATGCTGTTTTGACAGTATTACAAGAATTCTTCTTTTAAACCGGTTTTAACCGGTTCCAACCAAATCAAACAGGTAATAACCTCAATTTGCATGTTTTACACTTTATATGCTGTTTTGATTTTATTAAAAGAATTCTTCTTTTAAACCGGTTTTAACCGGTTTCAACCGGATCAAACCAGTTCTAACCTCATTTCGCATGTTTTACACTTTATATGCTGTTTTAACCGTATTACAAAAATTCTTCTTTTAAACCGGTTTTAACCAGTTCCAACCGGATCAAACCGGTTCTAACCTCAATTTGCATGTTTTTTACATTTTATATGCTGTTTTTACCGTATTACAAGAATCTTCCTTTTTTACCGCATCAAACCGGTTCTAACCTCAATTTGCATGTTTTACACTTTATATGCTGTTTTAACCGTATTACAAGAATTCTTCTTTTAAACCGGTTCCAACCGAATCAAACCGGTACTAACCGATTTCAACCGGATCAAACCAGTTCTATCCTCATTTCGCATGTTTTTACACTTTATATGCTGTTTTACCCGTATTACAAATATTCTTCTTTTAAACCGGTTTTAACCAGTTCCAACCGGATCAAACCGGTAGTAACCTCAATTTGCAAATTTTTTACATTTTATATGCTGTTTTACCGTATTACAAGAATCATCCTTTTAAACCGCATCAAACCGGTTCTAACCTCAATTCGCATGTTTTTACACTTTATATGCTGTTTTAACCGAATTACAAGAATTCTTCTTTTAAACCGGTTTTAACCGGTTCCAACCAAATCAAACCGGTAATAACCTCAATTTCCATGTTTTTACACTTTATATGCTGTTTTGATTTTATTAAAAGAATTCTTCTTTTAAACCGGATTAAACTGGTTCCTACCTCAATTTGCATGTTTTACACTTGATATGCTGTTTTGACTTTATTACAAGAATTCTTCTTTTAAAACGGTTTTAACCGGTTCCAACCGGAACAAACTGGTAATAATTTCAATTTGCATGTTTTTACTCCTTATATGCTGTTTTCATTTTATTATAAGAATTCTTCTTTTAAACCAGTTTTAAACGGTCCCCAACGGATCAAACATGTTCTAACCTCAATTTGCATGTTTTACACTTTATTTGCTGTTTTGACCGTATTACAAGAATTCTTCTTTTAAACTGGTTTTAACCGGTTCCAACCGGATTAAATCGATTTTAATATCAATTTGCATGTTTTACACTTTATATGCTCTTTTGAATTTATTAAAAGAATTTTTCTTTTAAACCGAATTAAACTGGTTCCTACCACAATTTGCATATTTATATTCTGTTTTGACCGTATTACAAGAAATCTTCTTTTAAACCGGTTTTAACCAGTTCCGACCTAATCAAACCGGTTCTAACCTCTATTCGCGTGTTTTTACACTTTATATGCTGTTTTCACTTTATTACAAGAATTCTTTTTTTAAACCGGTTTTCAACGGTTCCCACTGGATCAAACAGGTTCTAACCTCAATTTGCATGTTTTACACTTTATTTGCTGTTTTGACCGTATTACAAGAATTCTTCTTTTAAACCGGTTTTAATCCGGTTTCACCGGATCAAACAGGTTCTAACCTCAATTTGCATGTTTTTACACTTTATATGCTGTTTTAACTGTATTACAACAATCCTTCTTTTAAACCGGATCAAACAGGTCCTAACCTCAATTTGCATGTTTTTAAACTTGATATGCTCTTTTAACCGTATTACAAAAACCCTTCTTTTAATGAGGATCAAACCGGTTCTAACCTCAATTCGCATGTTTTGACATTTTATATGCTGTTTTAACGGTATTAAAAGAAACCTCCTTTCAAACCGCATCAAACTGGTTCTAATCTCAAATCGTATGTTTTTACACTTTATATGCTGTTTTAACCGAATTACAAGAATTCTTCTTTTAAACCGGTTTTAACCGGTTCCAACCAAATCAAACAGGTAATTACCTCAATTTCCATGTTTTTACACTTTATATGCGGTTTGATTTTATTAAAAGAATTCTTCTTTTAAACCGGTACTAACCGATTTCAACCGGATCAAACCAGTTCTATCCTCATTTCGCATGTTTTTACAGTTTATATGCTGTTTTAACCGTATTACAAAATTCTTCTTTTAAACCGCTTTTAACCAGTTCGAACCGGATCAAACCGGTAGTAACCTCAATTTGCAAGTTTTACACATTTATATGCTGTTTTACCGTATTACAAGAATCATCCTTTTAAACCGCATCAAACCGGTTCTAACCTCAATTCGCATGTTTTTACACTTTATATGCTGTTTTAACCGAATTACAAGAATTCTTCTTTTAAACCGGATCAAACTGGTTCTAACATCAATTCGCATATTTTTACACTGTATATGCTGTTTTAACAGTATTACAAGAATCCTTCTTTTAATAAGGATCAAACCGGTTCCAACAGGATCAAACTGGTTCTAACCTCAATTTGCATGTTTTTACACTTTATATGCTGTTTTGACCGTATTACAAGAATTCTTCTTCTAAAGCGGTTCAACCGGATTAATCTGGTTCCAACCGGATCAAACCTCAATTTCCATGTTTTTACACTTTATATGCTGTTTTAACTATATTACAAGAATCCTCTTTTAAACCGGATCAAACCAATTTCATCCGGATCAACCGGTTCTAACCTCAATTCGATATTTTTACACTTTATATTTTATTTCAACGTATTACAACAATTCTTCTTTTAAACCGGATCAAACCTCAATTCGCATGTTTTTACACTTTATATGCTGTTTTAACCGTATTACAAGAATTCTTCTTATAAACCGGTTTTAACCGGTTCCAACCAAATAAAACCGGTAATAACCTCAATTTGCATGTTTTTGCACTTTATATGCTGTTTTGATTTTATTAAAAGAATCCTTATTTTAAACCGGATTAAACTGGTTCCTACCTCAATTTGAATATTTATATTCTGTTTTGACCGTACTACAACAATCTTTCTTTTAAACTGGTTTTAACCAGTTCCAACGGGATCAAACCGGTTCTAACATCAATTTGCATGTTTTTACACTATATATGCTCTTTTGACTGTATTCTTCTTTTAAACCGGTTTTAACCGGTTCTAACCTCAATTCGCATGTTTTTACTCTTTCTTTGCTGTTTTGACAGTATTACAAGAATTCTTCTTTTCAACTGGTTTTAACCGGTTACAACCGGATCTAACCGGTACTAACCTCAATTTCAAAATTTTTACATTTCATATGCTGTTTTAACCGTATTACAAGAATCCTCCTTTTAAACCCCATCAAACTGGTTCTAACTTCAATTTGCATGTTTTTACACTTTATATGCTGTTTTAACCGAATTACAAGAATTCTTCTTTTAAACCAGTTTTAACCGGTTCCAACCAAATCAAATAACATCAATTTCCATGTTTTTACACTTTATATGCTGGTTTGATTTTATTAAAAGAATTCTTCTTTTAAACCGGTTTTAACCGGTTCCAACCGGAACAAACCGGTAATAACCTCAATTAGCATGTTTTTACACCTTATATGCTGTTTTCATTTTATTATAAGAATTCTTCTTTAAACCAGTTTTAAACGGTCCCCAACGGTTTAAACATGTTCTAACCTCTATTCGCATGTTTTACACTTTATATGCTGTTTTCACTTTATTACAAGAATTCTTCTTTTAAACCGGTTTTCAACGGTTCCCACTGGATCAAACAGGTTCTAACCTCAATACGCATGTTTTTACACTTTATTTGCTGTTTTGACCGTATTACAAGAATCCTTCTTTTAAACCGGTTTTAATCGGTTTCCACCGGATCAAACAGGTTCTAACCTCAATTTGCATGTTTTTACACTTTATATGCTGTTTTGACCGTATTACAAGAATTCTTCTTCTAAAGCGGTTCAAACCGGATTAATCTGGTTCCAACCAGATCAAACCTCAATTTCCATGTTTTTACACTTTATATGCTGTTTTGACAGTATTACAAGAATCCTTCTTTAAACCGGTTTTAATGGTTACAACCGGATCAAACCGGTTCTAACCTCAATTTGCATGTTTTACACTTTATATGCTGTTTTAACCGTATTACAAGAATTCTTCTTTTTAACCGGTTTTAACCGGTTCCAACCGGATCTAACCGGTACTAACCTCAATTTGCAAATTTTACATTTTATATGCTGTTTTAACCGTATTACAAGAATCCTCCTTTTAAACCCCATCAAACAGGTTCTAACCTCAATTCGCATATTTTTACACTTTATTTGCTGTTTTGACAGTATTACAAGAATTCTTCTTTTAAACCGGTTTTAACGGTTCCAACTGGATCAAACAGGTTCTAACCTCAATTTGCATGTTTTACACTTTATATGCTGTTTTGACCGTATTACAAGAATCCTTCTTTTAAACCAGTTTTAAACGGTCCCCACCGAATCAAACATGTTCTAACCTCAATTTGCATGTTTTTGCACTTTATTTGCTGTTTTGACCGTATTACAAGAATTCTTCTTTTAAACCGGTTTTAACCGGTTCCAACTGAATCAAACCGGTACTAACCTCAATTTGCATGTTTTACACTTTATTTGCTGTTTTAACAGTATTACAAGAATCCTCCTTTTAAACCGCATTAAACCGGTTCTAACCTCAATTTGCATGTTTTACACTTTATATGCTGTTTTGACTGCATTAAAAGAAATCTTCTTTTAAACCGGTTTTAACCGGTTCTAACCTCAATTCGCATGTTTTTACACTTTATATGCTGTTTTAACCGAATTACAAGAATTCTTCTTTTAAACCGGTTCCAACCGAATCAAACCGGTACTAACCGATTTCAACCGGATCAAACCAGTTCTATCCTCATTTCGCATGTTTTTACACTTTATATGCTGTTTTACCCGTATTTCAAATATTCTTCTTTTAAACCGGTTTTAACCAGTTCGAACTGGATCAAACCGGTAGTAACCTCAATTTGCAAGTTTTACATTTTACATGCTGTTTTTACCGTATTACAAGAATCATCCTTTTAAACCGCATCAAACCGGTTCTAACCTCAATTCGCATGTTTTTACACTTTATATGTTGTTTTAACCGAATTACAAGAATTCTTCTTTTAAACCGGTTTTAACCGGTTCCAACCAAATCAAACCGGTAATAACCTCAATTTCCATGTTTTTACACTTTATATGCTGTTTTGATTTTATTAAAAGAATTCTTCTTTTAAACCGGATTAAACTGGTTCCTACCTCAATTTGCATGTTTTACACTTGATATGCTGTTTTCACTTTATTACAAGAATTCTTCTTTTAAACCGGTTTTAACGGTTCCAACTGAATCAAACAGGTTCTAACCTCAATTTGCATGTTTTACACTTTATTTGCTGTTTTGACCGTATTACAAGAATCCTTCTTTTAAACCGGTTTTAATGGTTACAACCGGATCAAACCGTACTAACCTCAATTTGCATGTTTTACACTTTATATGCTGTTTTAACCGTATTACAAGAATTCTTCTTTTAAACCGGTTTTCAACGGTTCCCACTGGATCAAACAGGTTCTAACCTCAATACGCATGTTTTTACACTTTATTTGCTGTTTTGACCGTATTACAAGAATCCTTCTTTTAAACCGGTTTTAATGGTTACAACCGGATCTAACCGGTACTAACCTCAATTTGCATGTTTTTACACTTTATATGCTGTTTTGACCGTATTACAAGAATTTTTCTTCTAAAGCGGTTCAAACCGAATTAATCTGGTTCCAACCGGATCAAACCTCAATTTCCATGTTTTTACACTTTATATGCTGTTTTAACTGTATTACAAGAATCCTTCTTTTAAACCGTATCAAATAGGTTCTAACCTCAATTCGCATATTTTTACACTTTATATGTTGTTTCAACGTATTACAAGAATTCTTGTTTTAAACCGGATCAAACCTCAATTCGCATGTTTTTACACTTTATATGCTCTTTAGACTGCATTAAAAGAAATCTTCTTTTAAACCGGTTTTAACCGGTTCTAACCTCAATTCGCATGTTTTTACACTTTATATGCTGTTTTAACCGAATTACAAGAATTCTTCTTTTAAACCGGTTCCAACCGAATCAAACCGGTACTAACCGATTTCAACCGGATCAAACCAGTTCTATCCTCATTTCGCATGTTTTTACAGTTTATATGCTGTTTTAACCGTATTACAAATATTCTTCTTTTAAACCGCTTTTAACCAGTTCGAACCGGATCAAACCGGTAGTAGCCTCAATTTGCAAGTTTTTACATTTTATATGCTGTTTTACCGTATTACAAGAATCATCCTTTTAAACCGCATCAAACCGGTTCTAACCTCAATTCGCATGTTTTTACACTTTATATGCTGTTTTAACCGAATTACAAGAATTCTTCTTTTAAACCGGTTTTAACCGGTTCCAACCAAATCAAACCGGTAATAACCTCAATTTCCATGTTTTTACACTTTATATGCTGGTTTGATTTTATTAAAAGAATTCTTCTTTTAAACCGGATTAAACTGGTTCCTACCTCAATTTGCATGTTTTTACACTTGATATGCTGTTTTGACTTTATTACAAGAATTCTTATAAACCGGTTTTAACCGGTTCCAACCGGAACAAACCGATAATAACCTCAATTTGCATGTTTTTACACCTTATATGCTGTTTTCACTTTATTACAAGAATTCTTCTTTTAAACCGGTTTTCAACGGTTCCAACTGGATCAAACAGGTTCTAACCTCAATACGCATGTTTTTACACTTTATTTACTGTTTTGACCGTATTACAAGAATCCTTCTTTTAAACCGGTTTTAATGGTTACAACCGGATCTAACCGGTACTAACCTCAATTTGCATGTTTTTACACTTTATATGCTGTTTTGACCGTATTACAAGAATTTTTCTTCTAAAGCGGTTCAAACCGAATTAATCTGGTTCCAACCGGATCAAACCTCAATTTCCATGTTTTTACACTTTATATGCTGTTTTAACTGTATTACAAGAATCCTTCTTTTAAACCGTATCAAATAGGTTCTAACCTCAATTCGCATGTTTTTACTCTTTCTTTCCTGTTTTGACAGTATTACAAGAATTCTTCTTTTCAACCGGTTTTAACCGGTTCCAACCGGAACAAACCGGTAATAACCTCAATTTGCATGTTTTTACACTTTATATGCTGTTTTCACTTTATTACAAGATTTCTTCTTTTAAACCAGTTTTAAACGGTCCCCACCGGATCAAACATGTTCTAACCTCAATTTGCATGTTTTTGCACTTTATTTGCTGTTTTGACCGTATTACAAGAATTCTTCTTTTAAACCGGTTTTAATCGGTTCCAACCGAATCAAACCGGTACTAACCTCAATTCGCATGTTTTTGCACTTTATTTGCTGTTTTAACCGTATTACAAGAATCCTCTTTTTTTTAATCGGTTCCAACCGCATTAAACCGGTTCTAACCTCAATTTGCATGTTTTTAACACTTGATATGCTCTTTTAACCGTATTACAAGAATCCTTCTTTTAATGAGGATCAAACCGGTTCTAACCTCAATTCGCAGGTTTTTACATTTTATATGCTGTTTTAACCGTATTAAAAGAATCCTCCTTTCAAACCGCATCAAACCGGTTCTAATCTCAAATCGCATGTTTTTACACTTTATATGCTGTTTTAACCGAATTACAAAAATTCTTCTTTTAAACCGGTTTTAACCGGTTCCAACCGAATCAAACCGGTACTAACCTCAATTTGCATGTTTTACACTTTATATGCTCTTTTGATTTTATTAAAAGAAATCTTCTTTTCAACCGGATTAAACTGGTTCCTACCTCAATTTCCATATTTATATTCTGTTTTGACCATACTCCAGAAATCTTCTTTTAAACCGGTTTTAACTGGTTCCAACCTGATCAAACCGGTAATAACCTCAATTTCCAAGTTTTTACTCTTTATATGCTGTTTTAACCGTATTACAAGAATTCTTCTTCTAAAGCGGTTCAAACCGGATTAATCTGGTTCCAACCGGATCAAACCAGTTCTAACATCAATTTCCATGTTTTTACACTTTATATGCTATTTTAACCAAATTACAAGAATTCTTCTTTTAAACCGGTTCCAACCGAATCAAACCGAACTAACCGATTTCAACCGGATCAAACCGGTTCTATCCTCAATTTGCAAGTTTTTACATTTTATATGCTGTTTTTACCGTATTGCAAGAATCATCCTTTAAAACCGCATCAAACCGGTTCTAACCTCAAATCGCATGTTTTTACACTTTATATGCTGTTTTAACCGAATTACAAGAATTCTTCTTTTAAACCGGTTTTAACGGTTACAACCAAATCAAATAACCTCAATTTCCATGTTTTTACACTATATATGCTGGTTTGATTTTATTAAAATAATTCTTCTTTTAAACCGGATTAAACTGGTTCCTACCTCAATTTGCATGTTTTTACACTTGATATGCTGTTTTGACTTTATTACAAGAATTCTTGTTTTAAACCGGTTTTAACCGGTTGAACCCGGAACAAACCGGTAATAACCTCAATTTGCATGTTTTTACACCTTATATGCTGTTTTCATTTTATTATAACAATTCTTCTTTTAAACCAGTTTTAAACGGTCCCCAACGGATCAAACATGTTTTAACCTCAATTTGCATGTTTTTGCACTTTATTTGCTGTTTTGACCGTATTACAAGAATTCTTCTTTTAAACCGGTTTTAACCGGTTCCAACCGGATTAAATCGATTTTAATATCAATTTGCATGTTTTTACACTTTATATCCTCTTTTGATTTTATTAAAAGAATTTTTCTTTTTAAACCGAATTAAACTGGTTCCTACCACAATTTGCATATTTATATTCTGTTTTGACCGTACTACAAGAAATCTTCTTTTAAACCGGTTTTAACCAGTTCCGACCTAATCAAACCGGTTCTAACCTCTATTCGCGTGTTTTTACACTTTATATGCTGTTTTCACTTTATTACAAGAATTCTTCTTTTAAACCGGTTTTCAACGGTTCCCACTGGATCAAACAGGTTCTAACCTCAATACGCATGTTTTTACACTTTATTTGCTGTTTTTACCGTATTACAATAATTCTTCTTTTAAACCGGTTTTAATGGTTACAACCGGATCTAACCGGTACTAACCTCAATTTGCAAGTTTTTACACTTTATATGCTGTTTTAACCGTATTACAAGAATCCTTCTTTTAAACCGGATCAAACCTCAATTCGCATGTTTTTACACATTATATGCTGTTTTAACCGAATTACAAGAATTCTTCTTTTAAACCGGTACTAACCGATTTCAACCGGATCAAACCAGTTCTATCCTCATTTCGCATGTTTTTACAGTTTATATGCTGTTTTAACCGTATTACAAATATTCTTCTTTTAAACCGCTTTTAACCAGTTCGAACCGGATCAAACCGGTAGTAGCCTCAATTTGCAAGTTTTTACATTTTACATGCTGTTTTTACCGTATTACAAGAATCATCTTTTTAAACCGGATCAAACCGGTTCTAACCTCAATTCGCAAGTTTTTACACTTTATATGCTGTTTTAACCGAATTAAAAGAATTCTTCTTTTAAACCGAATTAAACTGGTTCCTACCTCAATTTGCATATTTATATTCTGTTTTGACCGTACTACAATAATCTTTCTTTTAAACCAGTTTTAACCGGTTCCAACGGGATCAAACCGGTTCTAACATCAATTTGCATGTTTTTACACTAAAAATGCTGTTTTGACCAGATTCTTCTTTTAAACCGGTTTTAACCGGTTCCAACCGGATCAAATCGATTTAAATATCAATTTGCATGTTTTTACACTTTATATGCTCTTTTGATTTTATTAAAAGAATTTTTCTTTTGAACCGGATTAAACTGGTTCCTACCACAATTTGCATATTTATATTCTGTTTTGACCTTACTACAAGAAATCTTCTTTTAAACCGGTTTTAACTGGTTCCAACCTAATCAAACCGGTTCTAACCTCAATTCGCATGTTTTACACTTTATATGCTGTTTTCACTTTATTACAAGAATTCTTCTTTTAAACCGGTTTTAACCGGTTCCAACCGTTCATATAGGTTCTCACCTCAATTCACATGTTTTTTACTCTTTATTTGCTGTTTTGACAATATTACAAGAATTCTTCTTTTAAACCGGTTTTAACCAGTTCTAACCGGATCAAACCGGTAATATCCTCAATTTGCAAGTTTTTACATTTTATATGCTGTTATAACCGTATTTCAAGAATCCTCCTTTTAAACTGCATCAAACCGGTTCTAACCTCAATTCCCATGTTTTTACAATTTATATGCTGTTTTAACCGAATTACAATAATTCTTCTTTTAAACTGGTTTTAACCGGTTCCAACTGGAACCAACCGGTAATAACCTCAATTTGCATGTTTTACACTTTATATGCTGTTTTCACTTTATTATAAGATTTTTTCTTTTAAACCAGTTTTAAACGGTCCCCACCGGATCAAACATGTTCTAACCTCAATTTGCATGTTTTTGCACTTTATTTGCTGTTTTGACCGTATTACAATAATTCTTCTTTTAAACCGGTTTTAACCGGTTCCAACCGAATCAAACCGATACTAACCTCAATTCGCATGTTGAAGCAACTTCAATAACTTTTAAGAAATAAAAATTCATTCAATGTTTTAGGTAAAAATAAAATATCTACTAATTCTAAACTACTTAGTTCAGAGACGTCTCAAGAAATGTTTCTAGGAACAGAGGGTTAAAGTTAAGAGCAATGAATCTGCCATTACAGACAAGTGCTTACAATCAGACTTGATCATTATGATTTGTAAGACTCATTTAAGTCATACTGTAGATTTGTAGCTATATATACCCATAATAGTAAATGTTGGTTTGTTCTTTTAGGTTCTTAACTCTGCAGGAGAATTTCGTCCAACATAAAACAGCTGTTTATATAGGTACAGTAATCTGAAATTACATAAAGTGCATTATTTCAATGGCATTTACTGTGTATGCATGGTAAGAACAATACATCTCTGTGGTAACCTGCTACTGATATTACCAGCAAGTGGCAACAAGTTAATCCCAATCACATTATGTCAGGGTTTACAGAATGTCATCAAGACTGCATAGATTTCTTTGAAAACCTGACTGATAATTGCCATATTTTATATCCAAGAACTTGCTGTGGTAGTGACATTTTCCAATATTAAGCTACAAGGTAGGTATCTAGAGGTTTTAAGTGATGCTGCTGATAAACCTGGCAATTTTTTATTGGAACTCATAATCAAGTATTCTTTATAAACATAATAAAGGAGAATCAAGATTAATTTAATGCATCACTTCTTAGCTTGCAGCCTAAGCAAATATAATTATTGTCAGAAAACAACAAAATTACAAACCCTGTCATTTTGAAACTCCTTAAAAGGTAATGAGCACATTGTTTTTTTGTAACTTACAAGAGGGTAACAAATTGTAAATAATGGAAAAGTAATTAAAAGTTTTAATGACATTACAAAACCTAAAAAATGATCAAATGTTTATACAATAATATTTTAGTAGTATTAAAAAGGATAAACAAGTTCTTGCTTTCATGACCCTGATGTTATGCACAAGAAACACTTTTACAGGGGCATAAAAACTGTTAATGTTGAGTTCCTTTAAAGTTTTTCACGAGTAAATATCGCTGAAGACAGCGATTGTATAAACTTATGAAAAGTTAACAAATGTTTGAAAATATCTAGATATCATTATTTTTAACTAGAATTTTCATGATACCAAAACACTGGATAAACATCTCAACAGGACAAAAATCAAATATTATGATTACATAATCCACTAAACTCATACCTCACTAAAAAACAAAATATACAACATGATCACTTCTGTTATGTTTTACCAGATAGGGATGATAAATAACACCTAAAGGCTATAATTACCTTTCTTCAGGAAATAAAATTCACAACATAATCACTAAAGCAATGTAGTTAAACCCCACTATTTAATAAAGCATGTATCACAACCACTCAAAAAACATAGCTGATTATGACCAGAAAAAAACAACAAAACATACCAGTACTGTTTGTACACTAAGTCCTGTCTAATGAGATAAAACATTGTACTGTAGCCAGCTGTGTTTTAATGTACAGAAAACCCACACAATGGCTCTCTATGGAGAGCATACGTCAGCTTCCACTTGATAAATCCACAACCACTGCTACATAGCCCATGAACACATTAGCAAATTTTTTATATGTACAGAATTTTTCATCGTCCTGTGACTCCTAAAAATAACCCTCAAAGTTGATGATGAAAACATAATGACATGAGCTGTCTCAGATATATAATTTTTCAGCTTTAAGAGATTCTAGATTGACCAAATGTTATTATTTTACATGAGTAATAAATGTAAAAAGGTTCAATCATAAAGGAGAGATATTCTAATAAAATATAATAACTTTTAAATAGTTGTGTGAAACAAAATAGAGAAAAATTGCAAATAAACTTTAAGAATATAATATAACAAGTTAAAACTTAAAATCTCCCTCCGAATGCATTAATTAATTTAAAACTACATGTACTGTGGACTTCAAAGGTTTATTACATGCATTAATGATCTAATGATTTCATTCATATATAATTTCAGTCAGACAATATGGTGAGTGGATGGTAGATAATATTCTAGACATATCAGACAGAATGTGTTTGTTTTGTTACAGCAAAGCAACAACGGGCTATCTGCTGTGTCCACTAAGGGGAATCAAAACCCTGATTTTAGCATTATAAATTCAAAGACTTACCTCTGTTCTACTAGGGACAGACAATGAACACTTGTATAACAGTTGTTATGGAGTGAATACCTTTTCTAAGTTAGCATTCCCAAACTTCATATCATAAAAACTGTTGTTATAACAAACTACTGACATCAATAGTATTCCAACCACTACTGTAGTTGTTGTATGCCAGTGAGCCTTATAAGCTACTAAATGCAATAGTAGCCCAAATCAAAATCTTATATCAAGGTTAAAATAGCCTTCTTGTTTTCAAATTATAAATTTCTCTAAAAAAACGATTCCTAATTCTTTTAGCTTTTTTTACCTCAATCAAATACATTAGACTACTGAAGGTTTTTCAATGTGTGTAAATAATCATACTTAAATAATTTTAAACCTTTACACCACCATTATTTTCCAATGGGATTCAAAACATATAGTCTTCAAAAAAAGAAACGCAAAAGGCAAAATATGAGACATATTGTTAACAAGTTTATTCCGGGTAGTTCTGTGTGACATGTGTAAAACTATGCACAGTCACTGCTGAAAATCCAAAGTCTGCAAAGGCGAAGTCCACGCTCACTAGTTGAAGTTTAACGTCACTCAACGTCAATAACGAGTATGCCCCCCGTGAGCATCAATAACTGTTTGGCATCTCCTGCCCATGGAAGCGATGAGATGACGAATCACATCCTGTGGAATGGCTGTCCACTCAGCCTGCATAGCTGCTGCAAGCTGAGGTAGAGTCTGCGGTTGAGGTTGTCGCCGTCGCAGACGTCGGTCCAACTCGTCCCAAAGATGTTCGATGGGGCTTAAATGTGGTGATCTGGAGGGCCATGGAAGAATGTTGATGTTGTGGTGTCTCAAGAAGACAGTGGTGAGTCGGGATGTGTGAGGACGGGCGTTGTCGTGTTGAAAACGTCATTGAAGTTCACCATGATGGGTTGCACATGGGGTCTTAGAATCTCGTCGACGTATCGTTGAGCCGTAAGATTCCCTCGAATGTGCAAAAGGTCTGTTGAAGCAGTAGACGTCGCAGTGGTGGTCCTATCCTGAAGGTCACGTAACCGGATGTAGTGATCCTGTGCGGGCGTGGTCACACGAGGTCTGCCAGATCGTGGACGGTCACGAGTTGATCCATGTTGATCCTTTTGCCTTTCTTTTTTTGAAGAGTATATTTATATATGGTGCCTTTGTTGTTAATATTTGCAATAATTTTATCAAGATACAAATAATGGTTGATACTATGGAATAAGAACCAGAATTTTATTTGATTAAGTAAGTGGTTCAAACGTTGTATGAAGTTTAAAGTTAGGCAATTGAAAACAGATGTTTCATTTCAAAGAGAATAACTGATATTTACCAGTAAGACAGGAGCATTATGCAGTGAAAACAATATTTTATTGTTAAAAAGGCTCCAATGCCTACAAAGATTCATTAAAAATCCATCATCATATCATATTATTTACAATAGGAAAATAATTAAATGCTTTAAAAAATACCTTTCAAAATTATGTGAGTGTGTAGATGTTATCTTGTGTAATCATAGATAACTCAAATGATAAAAATATTACACTTAAAATATTTTTAAAAGTTATTTTATAAACTGCTATAGTTTATGACTGTATATATACATATATAAAGTATATTCAGTATATACGTATTTTTTATCAAATTAAAACTGAAATGGTGAAAATTTTTTTATATTACATTTCTATAAAATGTGCAAATATTTGAAATTTACGTAATAACATTTCATTGTGAAAATTATTTGTATTTTATCCAAAAAAATCACAAGCATAAGCAAAATTAGTAACTGAACAATTTAAAAATGTTTTCATCTTCAGTAATATCAGACCCTTTGGCTCCCTGTTAATGGTCAGTGATCCCACAAGAATATAAATGTGTGCGTGTGAAATTTCCAAGAATGCTTCAAATGAATGTCCTTAATGAGTTGTATTATATGCCACAACAGCAGTTTCTTTGGTGCTACATTATCAATCAAAACAAAAGCTTTAAGAATTAATATTTTTTACTTAATCTGCTAAGTGTATTACGTCTATTATTAATACTCTTAGGTAACATTTGAGGACTGTTATGAGCCCCTAAGGACTCATGTCTTTAATGAGTTGTGTTATATGCCACAACAGCAGTTTCTTTGGTGCTACATTATCAATCAAAGACAAAAGCTTCAAGAATTGATATTTTTTACTTAATCTGCTAAGTGTGTTACGTCTATTATTAATACTCTTAGGTAACATTTGAGGACTTAACTGACACCTAATAAAATTCAATTTAGATGTTAGAAAATTGCTCATACTGACGTCCAAGCCCCTAATGACACAGCGGTATGTCTGCAGACTCACACCACTAAAATCTGGGTTTCGATGCCCATGGTGTACAGAGCACAGATAGCCCATTGTGCAGCTTTGTGCTTAATTCTAAACAAACAAACTGATGTCCAACAAATATTTGAAAAGTTTGTTACTAAACTATGTTATAATCTAAAATTAAAATATACTGCTTTGAGAATGCAAGTCTTTCTATTCGAAATTTTGAGTAACTTACAAGTTATTGTGTCACAAAATATTGTGAACTCAGACAATAAATGAGCCATTTATCCCAATCTCAAACACACCTTGAAGAACTATAATTTGTATTTGCAATAATTAACTTACAACTACCTCTACTACCAGTTTTGAGTTTGATCAGCATCTGACATTGAATTTTAGCTTTAAACATTTCGTGGGTATGAGCGCTAGTTCTAAAACTAATGCAATATCAAAATTACAGATTAAAATCATATTAATTACTTATCTTAGGATCTGGAGACAACTATTATGATATCAATCATAATAATATGATTGCTAATATGAGCGCTAGTTCTAAAACTAATGCAATATCAAAATTACAGATTAAAATCATATTAATTACTTATCTTAGGATCTGGAGACAACTATTATGATATCAATCAAGTCCTCTTTCTCACCTTTTAACCTAATAATACTACTGATATCACAAAATGTTCTGTTCTACTAACAATGATAAGAATATAAACATACGCATGCTTTCTTATTTTCTTAATATGACGAGAACTTTCTTGCAGATTCGGTTGTACTCTTTGTTCGAAACTGTAGAGGTCGCTTGATAACACATACAAATAGCTAACTACTCAGAAAACTGACAATTTTATAGTTTTATTTTAGTGAAGTGATGTCTCCAAAGAAAACCAAACGAACCAGGAAAGAAAGTTGATCAAAAGAATGAAATATATCAATGTAAAACAATTTTAAATTTTATTGTTGTATACATAGGTACTGAAATACTGAATTATGTAAATTGTAACCAGTGCAATATTTGTACGTTGAAGTAATATATTGTACCTTGAATTTACCGTAGCGGCTAAGCCTAATTCCAGTCTGTGAGTGTTAATACAAAAATGAGTTAGTTACATAATTGTTCATGCTAATTATAAGTAGTATCTGCAATATTATTACAAATGTTATGTTCAATGTAAGTAGATTTGACAACATTTTAAAATGAAATTATTAGTATATAACTCATAAGTAGGGACAACATAAATTGTAAATTTACGATTTTTAAACTTTAAAAGCAATGGTGAAATAAGTGCATGTCCTATTACTTTGAATTGTGGCTCTATCGTAATCAGGAAAAAAGGCTTTTCCAGCAGCTGGTAAATCATGAAGAGTACTCAATAGGACAAGTACTTTTCCTTTTAACTTAATTGCTTTAGTGACTCTTTATGTGAAAGTTTTAAACTATGAAAAACTATTTTTATAATACTAAATATTTTTCATTAAAACAAATTCAGATACAAGACCAGAAACAAGGTGGGTAGATAATTGTACTTTGCTGTCAATCTGGAAATTTTGTTTATTGGCTGATGACTTCACCAAAACCTCATTGGCCAAAAAACAGACAACTGTTACACAGTTTGTGAAAACTGGATCTCCAGCTGGCTACAAAACAGATATCAACATGCTACAACATTCAGTGATTAAGTGTACTGATCCTCTATTGATAAAGTAACATTAATACAGGAAAAGAAGAAAGTGGCTTGTAAGTTCAAAGTGACAGTGTAGATGCAATGGTTCAGACTTAGAGGTCAAAATGACACAAAAAGCAGGTGTGAAAGAGCTGCAAGGTAATTTAAAAGTATGAAGAAAGAGAAAATGAAGGACTGATTCATCTATTCCACTGGAGAGTGATGAAGATGAAATGTGTAGCAGTACTTCTGAGGATCCCATGGAGTTTGTGACACTGAATGAATGATGCAGATAATCCAAGAACTGAAGTGTAAACGCAAGACATTGTTGTGGTATTTCAACGTGGCACAGGAGCAATGCCGATTCAATTTGGTATTGAATCCACAACAACATTAAACTTTCCAAATCAAGAAGCTCTATGAAAAGCATCAAGTTTCAGTGCTCTTGAAAAGAGCAGGTGATTGCTTGCATTCTGCATGGCAGGATTAAGGATTCTTTGTACTACGTTACTTCCAAGAGATCCAGATGATCTTATGAACATGACTGGAAATACAATTAAATCTGATGATACAAAACTATTCTCATATGCCAACAATATGAAACAAGTTTTGCCAGAGAAAGTTTGTCTCACTTTGACTATCTGATTTAGATTTATATTGCTCAGCATAAGGCCAGATCAAAAAATAACTTATTGTTGCAAGATTCATGGTTAAATTTCAAAATTTCTTAATCAGAATGAAATACAATTGTATACCTATGAGAATTGATTACATCAGTTTGTTTCATGCAAAGTAATCAATTAATTTTATGAAAATAATCAACTTGTGTGTCCAATTATTACCATCTTCAATATTCAGTAATCAAAATTAATCTTTTAGAGGCAGTTCACGTCTTGCACAGAAAGCTGTCTTTTTATGTCTGCCTTAGAAATTTCCATGCTACTTGTGAAGTTCTGCTGATTGTGTGAGTGACTAATTTCCTCACACAGGTTGTGTAGTAATGATGGATTACAGTCATGTTGACTAATTGTTTTTCAAATTACATTGTGATGCTTCTTGTTTGGTGATATTGTTTTGTCTGGTGCACATGAGATGGTGTGTCAGGTAAAGATGAGACTGTTTCTTGTTTCTGTTTTTTAATAGTGTTCTTTGGCTAGTGTATCAAATCTGATTTTGAAATAACCAAATACTTTGTTGAGGTCAGAAAATGACTAATTTGGGGTATTTTCAGTGGTGATGCACACCAACACACACATCCTAAATAGATCAGATGTATTTAAGTTGGGTCTGGTAAATGCAAATTCTGGGTGTTATTTATCTCATTTTACTACTTTAATATCATGCTGAAAAGGTGTGGTCAGTTCTTATAAACTTCATGAGAAGACAGTGCATTAGCATTCAAAATATTAGTCCAACCAGGTATCCAATGCTACCTTAACTTTTATCAGTGTTTGAAACTGCAAAATTTTGTGATGGCCTTTTAACATGTCTTTAACACTTTGTAATTTCATAATTATCATCAACATTGTCTGTAGGAAAGTAGGAAGAAAAACAGTATGAAAGGCTGTGTAAAATCATACTTCCATATAGTAATCTTATAAGTATTGCATTAAAGTCAATTTCATAAAGTGTAGTTTTCATCTTAACAGCTGTCACATTTTCTTTATTTTTAATGAACGTATATCAGATAATATGTTCTGAATATTTTAAAACTCTAGTTATCTTTGTAATGCATGATTTGTTTACTTAATCAATGAAATAGTATGCAATGTTTGTTAAACTTATTGATACAAAGGTTCAAACAAATTGTTGGTAATATAAGAGTAATCACACTCTACTCACATTACCTTAGGTAGATCAACAAGTAGGAAGAAAAAGAAGGAAATTGAGGACCTGAACTTGACATTAAAATCTGTAACAACACAGAAAGATGAGAAAGGTAAAATACTACTCTTTATATTAAGAAATAGGTTTTTTTCTGTCACCTTTCCTTGCTTGTGGAGAATGAAGTTAATGTTAGATAACACTGCACAACAAAGTTTTTGCATCTTGAACACTGTTGGGTGTTCCTTATAGATTTTTGGCTGCTGATAATGAAAATCACATCCACATTTGCCCATTATGTACAGTTTCATTGAAATCTTCAGTTTTGCTACAATGGGAAAACAATATCAGGGCAACTGGAATTTGTCAATGCTTGCCGACTACTGTTGGACACTGCAACGTGATGCACAGGACATTGAATACAAACAAAATCAGGAGCAAAACACTTTTAATTATGTTGAACTTAATAGTGTATTACAAACATAAATGCAATTAAATAAGTTATTGCCAGTAAACAGTAAACTGTCTATTTCTCAAAGTTTCTATGTTATGAAACAAAACCAAAACTATATTTGTGCATACCCACCAGATACCTGCCACAATCAGCAAAACCTTTTCAGGAAGCAAAAAATTAAAAAAAATTGTTGTGCAGTATAATTTTTTGTATGGAGTGTAAAGGTTTATTATTTTATTTTTACCTAATACAAATGCTAGATTAGACAAGCTTTCCCATAAGTTATTTCTATGTAATTCAATAGAGAGTGTGAGCAGGAAATTCTGAAATTTGTATATTCCTATTGTTGTGTGACTTTCCAGTAACATAACAAGTACGTGATATGTATCTCAGGACAACTGGTTATACCAAAATAAAACTGAAAACAATGTTTTGACCTTCTTAGGTCATCTTCAGATTAACAAAGGAGGAGATTGCAACAGTTGTTCTGAAATACATTTTCACTTCAAGTTGGTTTCTTGTCATCACGAAGTACGTGATATATTGTTAATCACTTACCCTCCTCCTACATGTTGATATGGCATGTTTTTGTAAACATATAAATACAAAGATTTTAATTTTTTTCTTTTTTTCCATTGTTGCTTTTGCTTGTTTTGAAGTGGTGTAAAATGAGCAGGAGAATATGTCAATGTGAGGTTTAATAGTACTAAAAAACATAGGATTTTATAGTTAACTGAAGACTTTTAAGAATTACAACATAGTGTTATCAATACAGATTATCTTTGGGTATGTCAATGATCTGGCTGTCTAAGTAGGTCATAAAGGTTTTTAAGATATTATTTCTTAGAGATAGCAAATAACATAAGTTGAATCTTTCAAACTGAGTTATTCAAGAAAAAGTTAAAATACTTTCCAGAATTATTATGGTTTTTAAACCTTATGTATTATAAAGAAACTGAAATACATCATAATGATATGTAGTCTTAAATGTGTTTAAAGATGGAACCTCTTTGCTTTCTACTTTTAGAGATACATTTCCCTGACATTGAAATCCTACCATAAGTTAGGGAATTTTTTAGCATTAGTCATATATAAAAGAATTTCTAATATTTGGAACATCAGGTTTACAATTTCACCCATTTAAGGTTCTAAATATTTATTTTTCAGCTTTTTTTTTTAAAGTCTGGCACTAAAATTGTGCTAATGTACAACTTGTAATTATAAATATTTATTCTTTATCAGTGAGAGTTAAATATTTTTTTAAGGAGTGGTTGGAAAGAAATACAGTTTTATTCCATATGAGTTCTGCAGTTATAACACTTAGAGAGACATAAATCAGGTAGATAATTGTGACTAACCAACAATAATTGGCTTTATAAGTACAATGAAATTATTTACATAGCTACACCTCATTCAAAACAAAAGCATAAGCTATTATATTACTGTAACTTCATTGAATGTTATTTTTATACATTTTAAAAATGCATGTTGGTACATTTTATCTGTTTTTATAACTTTAAAAATTAAAACAACTTATGTAACAAGTGTGTGGTACAAGTATTGTGAACATATTAACTGAAAGCATGAATTCTTTTACTGTACATAGCTATCTTTAATATTAAATTAGTTTTCATAATTTTTGTGTGTTTTTCAACAGTTAAGTCACTGATATTATTAGGGTGAATCAAAACAAGTGTTCAAAGTCTGCTTTATGTAAATCACACACTACATCATTGAAGTGTTTTATCTTGTTACTCTCAACAAGGCTACAGTTCAGTTACATTCATCTCTTGCAGAAAGGTGATATAACTATTTTAATTTCAGGAACTGATCCTAAATCTGTACTGTATGTTTTTTATAAGTAAGAACAGTGTAAGAAAGGTGACAAATGCAAGTTTTCCCACGATGATGTTGAAAATAAGAGTGAAAAGAAGAGTATTTATGTAGACTTGAGAGATGAAGGTAATGTAGTTTATTTTTTTATCTATGCATCTATTATCTGTTAAAAACGTGAAGTGTAAAGGTCTTTTAAATCAACTGTATGGTTTTATGTGTTTGCATTATTAGTGTTAGACTACTGAAGCATTTTAAGAGTTTAAATGTCCATCTTCAGTTTACCTTTTAGAAAATTAATGTAGATAAATCTAATTCTGTTAAGGGTATCTTTCTTTTCAAATATAAAAAATTTAAATTCTATATTTTTTGGTCAAGATGAATTTTTATCTAATAAAAAATTTGGATTTCAATCAGTTAATTATTCCTTACTGCACTTGATAAACCAGAATAAACATATGATGTCATAGAAGAATATTCCTGCAGCTTTCAAATAGTCAAAAATATTTTCAGAAGTAAAACCACAACAACAAAAGAAACAAAATTCCTGTCTTTGGTATTTTTCCTCTTTTCCCTGAGTCTTACATTGAGATTTGTTCACATTTATGAGAGCTCTGGGTATCTAATATGTTGATAAACCAAATTACTGCTGCAGTAATATGTGATCAGTGTATTGACTATAGAAATTCCCATTACAGCTGAACATGCTACTGGTAAGATTTCCCAGGAATTTAGTTCAAAGTTATCTACGGACTTTAATTCTCAGGAAATTAGATTCATGGGTTTAGCCAGTGATTTCTTCTTCTTTTCAGTAAAACAATGTTTCTAAGTAAGAATGTAATCAATAAGAAGACATTTGGACTCTCTGTTTTTCT
Organism: Tachypleus tridentatus; assembly: GCF_004210375.1. Taxonomy (NCBI): domain Eukaryota; kingdom Metazoa; phylum Arthropoda; class Merostomata; order Xiphosura; family Limulidae; genus Tachypleus; species Tachypleus tridentatus. The sequence goes on along the minus strand of NW_027467782.1, from coordinate 8,174,622 downwards.
TTGTTTTTAACACTTTTTATTTTAGTCTGTCACACTCCACACCATTTCAAGAGTTTTAATTTTCCACTACTTTTCATGCTTCCAAGTTGTTTGCTTTGGGAGAGAATTGCTCTTCTCATACTTTTGTTTCTGTTGATACCAGTACTACCAGGGGACCGGTACATGTTGATAAACTTTACCATACCTCAAATCTGGTTGATATACCTGTGGTAGTTGTGACTCAGATGTCATTTGTGTGGCTTTACTCTTATTTACACATGGGAGAATTGAGTATTTCATGTCATTAATGTATGGATTTTGGTAAGTTAGATATTTATATGTTCTTTACTACCTAAGTTATTTTAAACGAATTATAAATGAGATGTTGATTATTAATTGTGTTATTACTAGATACATTTAATCACTTTGCAAGTACATTAATCTTACATACTTTGTGGTCTCAACAGATTTCATGGCTTTGTTAGTTCATTATTAGTAATTTAACTAGGTATGTTTAGCCTAGATTGTTTATAAGTTGCAATTATTGCTACTAGTAACATATAATTATTTTATTTTTCAAAATTGTTAATCATGTGCTAAACCATTTTCCCTTCATAATCCACAATTTAAAATTCTTCCCCACAGTGTCCACTTCATTGCCCTAAATCATGTTTTCCATTTCAGGACTTTCCTGTTTGTTTGGACAAACCTCAATTCTTTTTTCACTCTATGATAATTTGTGCTCTTCTCTCTATGAATAACTAGATAATGTTTGCTTCTACTCATTCACAGTCCATAGACCACACTCCACTGATTCTACAAGATACAATAGAGGGAGGATTCCTCATGACAGTGGGGGAAATCCATTCTTAACTCCTCTCAATAACCCATTCATTTGGGTAGTTTTCTTCTTTTCAACCTCATTTGGGCCCAGCCTTCTCCTTTTCAGGTTTGGAGCAAGCAGTTCACATGTTCTTCACCTCACATTTCTTGCAGTTAAATGTATTCTATCTTTGTGGGGATGTGAACTATGGATCAAACTTGTATGTATTCACTTTAGTGGGAACTGAGAGATCAGTGAAACTTCTTACCCATACACACTGCCCGCATCCATATACTAGTAACAACATTTACTAGTTCATGCCTTATGTATTGTATGTTATAAAATGTTTTTTCATTTTAAGTTTAATTGTCTTCATTAGTAAAACTTGATTTCTTTGCTTATGTGATGTTAACATGCATCTGCTTGCAGAAGAACTGAGTCAGTTAACCAATCAAAATAAGAGTTTGTGATACTTATTTTAGCAATCAATCAAAATTATGATTAAATCAGTTGTCATGAAAGTAATAAACTAATTGAAATTAATGTTTCTAGTTATTCCAAATATCCAGATGATCAAAATATTTGTTAGGTACAAACTTGCATAAGAGGCAGGTGTGGGGATGCTTTATGACTTCCATTGCCATTAAATTTACTATTCCTGTCATTGTTATTGCAAAGCTACAGAAGCTATCTATCACTGCACCAATTTTGAACCATTGACTGTCAACTCTGGCTATTTAAATAATTAGGTGTAAATTTATTGTATTTTGATTTTTTTCTCACACTGTGTGATGTTTTTGCTTTACAATTGTATCACTATTATTTAAAGTTGTATTAGTGTGAGCACATTTAGAGCAGGAGCCCAAGTGGTCCAGTCATTCATATTTTTAGTATTTAATAACTGTGTTCTTCAGTTATGTATGAGAGAATGCAGGTGAGGTGAAGGGATCCATAGGGGTAAACATTATGCACATTTTTCAGAGATTAATAATAATATTGTTTAATATTATATTTGAATAGGCATTAATTTAAGGTAGAGATCAAGGGAGTTGAAACCCCATCCCTTCTAGCTGTTTTTTTTTTAAAGTAATACCTGTATCATTTAATGTTTTTATCTGTGGGGTCTTAACTCCTCCCTCCATTTTCCCCCTTCATTTAATTAGGAAAACAGTCAATAGTATTGAAAATAAATATGAGGTTTCAGTATCTGTTTGATTGGTCTATTAATTACCTTTATTATTATTTATTTGAATTTAGTTTATTTTGAATCTATAACAGTCAGGTGTAGCTTCAGCCATTGACTTATGAATACAATAATATGAACATCAACTTAATGTTTCCCTGGTAAATTATCAGGCCTTGGTTTTTATCCAGAAATTAACAGTGTGCATGCATTCTAGACTTTATGGAGATTTGTTTTCCTTAAAGAAAGTGCTATTTTTCGGAATTTATAATGCATAATGGAGGGTTTAGACATTTTCATTGTTGGTTGGTTAGCTTGGCAATTTACGGTGCAAAGCAACTAAGCTATATGCACCAGACATTTTGGTAATGAAGTTAGAAAAAAATTACCTTTTTTCTCTAAATGATAATAAAAAACTTTATTTCAACCCAAATTTTGAAATAACTATTTGTAGTTATTATTTCTTACATCATTTGTAGCCCTTATATTTATGACACTTGTAGCTCTTGTAACATATGCCTACTTTAAAATCTGTTTTTCATTGTTTGAAAGTTATAATGTTCCTGACAAATGTTTTAGTACTGTTGGTATCCAAAATAAGTAAAAATGCAAGTGACAAAAAAGAATTGAAAACAGATGTGATGCTTGCAAACATTAAAATGTGAATATAGTTGTAGACGTGGTTTTCCTTTCAAAATATAATAATTTATTTCAATTAAAGTTTTTAAATGTTTGTTTTTATTTTCTAATTGATCACATTGGTAGAAATAAAGATATAGATTTTAAATTGTTCATTACAACCTATATGAACTAATAATAATAGACTTTCTAATTAATTTTATCACTAATTACTTGTAACACATAGGTATAAATAATAAAAACAATGAATGTGATGTACACTTATTAATTAAACCACTAGAAGTCTAATTGGACCCCTCTTCATAAAAGAAATAGAGAAACTATTCTTGCTATGATAACAGTTGTTGAGAAAGTTTAAATATGCTTGGATATAGCACATAGACTATCATGTGTTGATAAAGTTAAAATATAGGTTGTTTTTTATAGCTTTGTAAAGTTTCTTTTCTGTTCCCTTTGTTGTGAATTCTGAATGTATTTGTGTATAAAATTATATATATTTTAAAGCTATAGTTTTAGTTTTATTCAAAGAGAAAATATATGATAACTTTGCATAAGGTAAGCTTATACAGTTTAAAGATGGGTTGAACTGATAACAAATCTTATTAAAAGTTTAACATGATAATGAATGTATAGTGTTTGGAAAAGGTTTTGTCATCTTCAAGTTTAATAATATACCTACACACTGAAATGTATATTGTATGAAGCAAAGAGGTTGCATAACTTGAGATTGCTTAAAGCATAATAAAGTTATTTTGTTGATGCTCTGTTTCTAATTACTGTTTTTACTTTTTAATAAACACATTATGATTTTATTAAGTTGCAGTGTTTGTAAACATATTTTTAATATGTTCACCAAATAAAATACTGTCATCAAATTGTACAATTTTACTATTTGGTGAATATGGTAGGAAATTGCAAAATATTGTGATGTTGTAAATATTTATTAAGTAATGTTCTAGTATGTTTATTTTGTTCAAATAATGAAGATAAATAAATTGTTTAACTAAAAATGGCAACTGTTAAAAAGATGAAGGCTGTTATGTGAAATTAAGGGTAATTTAAAAATTAGTGAAAAAAAAAAGTGAAAGAAAAAATTAAAAATGATACCACGTTAGAATAATGTTGTGGTTGAAAAATGTTAAGAAGTAAGCATGTGCTTTTCTTGTATGGGTTATAAAAGGTGTGGTACTAATGGGTTGAGTGTAATTGATCAGTTCAAGGAATTCAAGGAATTATTTTCCACAAAGTAGGGCACACAATTCTTATCTAATGAGATTATTAGGGATTTAGTAACAAAAAAAGAAGAGGAACATTATTTAATGTTGTCCTTTGCATAATTTTGCTTCTTTCATAAGTACTCTTAACTGGTGGTAATAAATACAAACTGTAGATGTTTAAATCCTTAAACAGAACTAATTTACAAAAAATTGTAAACTTGTTAAGCATTTTAAGAAGAAACCCCCACTAATATAGTAAGTTCTAATACAGAAAATCAAGATTTTCTAACTTGTTTACTATACCACTTGGATGGAAAGTACATAAGTTATAAAATATTTCTATTTAATGTTGTTTTAAGCATTAAACACACAGAAAATACATTTTTGTCATTTAAAAACTTGACAGTCAGACATGTATAGATCATATACAAATTTGTAACTGTAAAAGGTGATGCATTTGGTTTGTTCTCTCAAAACATCTCAGTGATGGTATACTTAACATGTGATGAAACTTGTGGTTACCATGAAACACATTCATCTATTTAAAAAAACTGATACTGACACTCATAATGTATAAATATTAAAAACAGACTTATTTGTGAGCTTTCTGATATTTTAGTTATTAAACTTTCTATATTCCAGTTGGTAACAAAACATTTTGTTGTTATCCCATTTCACAGTGTCAGGATGGCATCTGCATAGTGCTTGATATTGGTGGTGTTGCACAGCATCATCCTTATCATACAGTTGAATGTTTCTGCAGAGTTGACTTGGCACCTGCTGAAATTGGTAAATCCATCTAGTATTAAAAATGCTGTCTTCTCTGTAAATCCTGTCTTCATTAGGATTTGGCAATAACCTTTACTGAGGTTGATCTTTGAAGAGAACCTGACCTTATAATTTCTAGGTTGTTCATAGTTTCAGAGTTGAACTTCATCACAAGATTCAGCTTTTGGAAATTTATTTAGAAACAGTTAACCTATCTCTAATTTTTGTGATTAAAACTGGTAAATGGTAGGCTAAATTTGAAGGCTTAACAATTCCAGCTTCCAACATTGCCTCAGCTTCCTGCTTTGTAAGGTACAGTGGAGCCATTAAACCTGAAATTGCTTAAGCCGCTGTAGCAAGTCTTGTCCCAGAATTTTTGATGTATTAAATCTACTACCTGGCTTTTTAAAGTTTCTCACACTCTCCTTGTCGTTGACACTGACATGACAAATATGAGCGAGGATTATCGCGGCTCACCGCTAATTTAAGAAAGTGCAAAAACGTGGCTTACGAATTTAATCCTGGCTTTATAACTTCAAAGAGATATTTAAAAAGGATTTGCTTTCATTTGGGAAATAAATAGAATATATTACAGTAGAAATTGACCGTTAATCTACCTTATCCGCCCTGTATGCCAGCTTTATGGAGGCCGCCATTGTTACCGAATCACACCTCTCCATACATTAAACTTAATCCGCGGTAAATCCGTGAAAAAGTGATCAATAATTAAAGTATTATTTTTAATTCGATAATCCAATATTTTTATGGAATTGTATAAATATTACCCACAAACCCAATAGACATCACTTCAGTTTCTGAGCTGTTAGCGACTTCGGCTTTTCAGTCACAAAGGTTTTAGCCGCAGACCACTTAAGCCGTGGTTAAGCAGGTTGACCCTCCAAATACTGCATCTTAACGGCGCTCCACTGTATTTCATTGCATAAGGTATCTGAAAGGGCTTCACTTTAGCTGGATACCATGTTGTTGTGTTGCACAAGGCCTATCTTTCCTGGTCTATCCATGAAGATATCTCTCCTCTTTCCATTCTTTTATCAAAATTTGACATGGTTATATATCATGTAATCTCCATGCTATTTGCACTTTTACTATAGTTGTGCACATATTGGTATTTATTTCCACTGTCCTTCTCATTTTCTTCTAACACAACTTACCACTGTGTAATCATGGCTGTGGCTTACCAAATGTTGTAAACGTACTTAATAGTAATGTAAATTTATAAGTGTGTTGGACCACAAAATTTTCTACAGTAGGTATCTCTGACTTGCTGGCAGTGAAATTGACAAAAAATTAACAACATGCACTCCACTTGTTTTTTTAAAATAATATATGTTTGAAACAAGTTAAATGTATGTACAAAATTATTTACACTATGGAGATAATATTTGTATCTAAGACACTATACAGTTTTCTTTTTATTGTCCAAAGTCCACTTAAGCCAATTCAACAGTTTTAGAATTCAGTTGACAAGCTAAACTTTTATGTCTTTTAATCACAGTGGTATCATGATATCACATGAGCTACTACGGTTGTATCCTTAACTTTCAGTATTATTCTGTTTTTTGTACTTCCAATTATCATCTTTCTTTTGTTGAAGTCCACATATGTGGGTTCAATTGGTTTAGAACACCCTTTTATGAGACATAATATTCTCCTTATCTCTTTTAAACTTTAAATGTCACCCTAACCTACCAACCATTCACTTCCACAACAGTTAACTTTACAAAGTCTAACTTTTCTGTGACAGAAGTTCTCTCTCATGTGACTTTTACTCTCTTTTCATTCATCTAGTTATAGTTATTTATACATGTATCACAGTCTTGACATCACTGGATTGTAAACACAGTGTTCAATAGCCTCAACATCAGTGAGTTACAAAGTAAATTAATTAGTAACACTACCTCCACTAAACAGTCTTATATTCAAGTTGGTGTAAAGTTTAGACATAAGTTTTCTCTGAATACTTTGTTATTACATTATTATTGAATAATATCATAATTTTATACAGTTATATTTCCTGTACATAAATTGTTATCTGTATGCATTCATAAAATTACATCTTGCTCTATGTAATTTATAAAATTGTGTTCTGTGTGTGTTTTATAATATATTGTTGTATTATATCTAATTTTTACAATTGTGTCATTACATTGTGTACTTCAAGAGAGCAGCTCTTAGGTCTAACTTGACAAGAATTTCATTTTAAACATTTTTGGCATGGAAAAAGTATTTTATTCTCTGTCTATCCACACTTCAATCCAAGTTTACTTATTGAATTTCATATTTTGTACTTTTGTCTTCCTCTCTTTATGTTTATGAAGGATAGTATACTTTTAATATATTTTCATAAAAATGTACATAAGTTGTTGTCATTGTTTTAAGTTGTTTAGATTTTTATACACAAGACTTTATTGACTTATAACAATTTAGATCTTTATTACATTCTTTTAATGAAAACGTGTGTAAAGTGTAACAGTTAATATATAAATTTGGGAAATAAGTACATACACATATATGTAAGTATAAAAGACATTGTGTACAAAAATTTTTATATTTGTCTGATTGCATGTTTGTTCAATATTTAATTGAAATATATTTTGTAAGCATAGTATCAACAACAACATTATTTTGATTTGTAGATATCAAAATGAGAAGAAGGAAAAAGTTCAAGTGGAACAGGACAGAAAAAGAAGAGTTTAAAGCTGGTCATCACATTGGTGTAAGTGATATTGTAAAACTGTATGACTGTCATCATATGATGAGTATTATTAGTAAGTTAAAGTTTGTTGACCATCATCATGGTGTAATTATAATAGATGAACTCCACTGGTCACCCTTTAATTTAATGAAATATAACTACTTGTTATCATCTATTGTAAATATTGATATTGTTTGATTGACGTAAGAAGTGATCAACAGTTTGTAAAATCATTCTTGAAATTACTGATCATCACTGTGGTATAAATAATTATATATTTATTTTAAACATAGCTTGTACTTTGCTTAAGAAGAGGTAAGCTAACTTTAAAAATAGCAAGACAAGTTGATGTAGAATTTTAACATTATATAGTACAAAATGCATTATTAATGAGTGTGGTCATAGAGCATATTTAAACTTGTCAAGTTTATTCTTTTCATTGTTAAGTATGTTTATCTGAAGAGTAAACTAGAATCTTCATAGTTATGAGTCTTCAAACAGCTCAGTGGACCAGAGATTCAACCCAGACTTGGCTGTAGAAGGCTAGATGGGTGAAGACCTCAAAGCATGAGGTCTTGTTTGCATGCTATTTTATCTCTTAAGGATTTTCATGGAAATGTTATTAAGGAATGTTGCTTAATTAAGTGCCCTCCGCTAGTACAGTGGAATGTCTCCGGATTTACAACACAAAAATCAGGGGTTCGACTCCCCTCGGTGGGCTGGGCAGCTAGCCCTTTGTGGTTTTGCTATAAGAAAACACACAGCTTAATTAAACAGTATGTGTTTTATCCAGTTCATCAATATCATTTGATATCATAGTTTGTTTCTTCAAAGAGAAAAAAAAAGTTGTACAGTGAAACATTTATATATTTTTATTTCTGTCTCCACATTACAGGCTGTGGTATCACAAGGATATTGGAAGAATTCTCTTTATACAAAAAAAGACTTAATTATAATCTCTCTTTTTTTTATTAATACCAGCAAACTTGGTTGTCAGTGTTGACACATCAGTGAACAGTTTTGTGTCTTTTGTAGCTGGGAAATTGAAAATTGATTTCAAAAGGATTTTATAGTTTTGGAGGAAATAAAAATAAACATTTAAACTCAAGCCAAAAGTTTAAAAAATACATATATTAATTTATTTCATGTTTTTAACCATCATTTAAGAATCAGTCCCAGTTCAAGATTTTTCTTAACTGAAAAGGGGGGCAGTGAGACATATGCTGGGATTAAATCTGAAATTATGGTAAAACTAAATTTATGGATAATAGTAGCTTTGGGGTTGGAGAACTATTTTAGCTCCCTCCCACTAGTGCTAGCTCTGTTAAGAAATATAATTGCAGAATTAATATATATAAATATTACTTTTAAATTTTGTCCATGTCAATGCTAACGTGTATGAGATATATTTATCATAAAATTTGAGGGCATTGGAACATATAAAAATTTAATCTTTGTAAACTTTCTTTGCAGTTGCAGAACTGTGATTCATATCTGGAACTAACAACTGAGACCTTTATCCTGCAAGCAAATGTAGGATTAACATTGTTACCTAATCTTCATGAAGTGAACAGAAGAAAAGCAAACCTATATGGTAAGAAGATGTACTGAGTGTGTATTACATTAAGAAAGTAACTGTTATAGTTGTGCCTTAAATTTAATTCAAGTGTCTGTTGAAGTAGGAAAGTTATAGTTAAGGTTTAATATGAAGTATCTATTTTAATAAGAGAATTGTTGACAAAATTTTAAAATGTATGTTATAATAATACGAAGTTAGAACATAATATAAATTAGCTGTTAAAGTAAGATATTGTTAAAAAACCCTTATTATCAACTGTAATAATAATTTGTATTTAATGCTTATTAATTTAAAAAAAGACGTTCAGACTTATTTAACGAAACCACAACTATTTGATTTTTAGAAAAAATCATGACATTGAAAATGTTAAAAGAAAGGTCTGTCTGTAAAAGGTAGTTTGCAAATTTTTTTACAGACACTAAAAAGCCAGAATGATGAATGTATTGATATATGTAAAAATTATATATTTGCTTTGTTAGTTATTGTTAATATTTCAAAATGTATTGAGAAAAATCAGGACAGATTATGTTGATTAAATATCATATAGATAATTATATCAGTAATTGTTGGTATCATTGTTAGTGGTATTTTGCACTAACATGGTGTTCATTATGATTGTTTTATACAATAAATTTGTAGGAGAGGAGGGGAAGCTTCCTGAAGCAGCTGATTGAGAAGATCATCTTACTGCTACAGTAGATGGAGAAGCTGTTCCAATCAATGAAAACCTATCTGATGAAGAATTGGATGTGGAATAAGTAGAAATCCTATAAAGTTACAATGTATGAAACTTAACTGTAGTGTGTGTAACTGAACATTGGCAGTGACTTGTATCTCCCAGATTCTTCTTAAAGATAATTTCAAGATTGTTTTACAAAGTGCCCTACCACAGACATGATCTGTACCACTAGTAGATGTCTGCTCTACATTTATTTATTACTTACTTACCTATAGCTGAACATTTTTGTTAAAGTTAAAAAAAAACACATTCTATTGAACCTGATGTTTTGTTCAAAGTTACCAAGTTTGGTTTTAGCAATTTATTGCTCAATGCAGTGATTAATATAGTGTTTCTAGAATTGAAATGCTAAAGTTACCTTAAAAACAAAAATTGTGTAAGATTGATAAAATGTTTTAAGTAAAACAAGATATAACAGAAGTAAATGTGATTTTTAGAAAGCAATAATTTTTCTATCTTTATGAATTTCATTGTGAAATGTATATTTTTCATTGAATATCTTGTTATAAATATTCATTATTGTAAAATAAATGGCGAGAAAAATTAAGCAGTGTGAGTTTAATTCATTGATTGGCACATATCAAATAGTGTTTTTAATTTTGTAAATGTATAGTTGTATTTATTAAATACAAAAAGATATTTAATAACTTTCTACAAATTCACAGAAGGATATAAACAAAAGCAAACATAATGCATTTCTGACAGTTAAACAGAAATAACAAAAAGTGAAAACAGATGTATTGATATTTAACCCACACAAACTTATAAAAAGGGTACATGAACAGACCAAGTACAGTCTGCCTAGGCAGAAAACATCCAGGGGAAGTGTCTTGGAATGCAACAAATAATGCCAAATGAAGTACATCTGGGTAAAAACATCCAGTGGAAACACCATGCATGAGAACTATTTGATCAACAAGTGTAGTGTGCCCAGAGAATCACCTCAGATATACAATACTGTGGCCAAGTGAGGTCTACAGGGAAAGACATCCATGGAAAGCACCATAAGATATGTTGAATTATGCCAAGTGAAGTCCATCCAGGCAAACATCTTTAAGTAGAAGTGCTTTGCATGAGAACTATTTGATGAACAAGAGTGGTCTCTCCTGGTAAAACCCAGGAGGTAGCACCTTTGGTATAAATATGATCTGGTCAAGTACTGGTATAAAAACATGCAGAGAAAGTGTCTTGGATTAAGACAGATTATGTCAAGTGCAGTCCATCTGGGCAGAAAATATCCTGTGGAAACACCTTTCATAAGAATTTTGTGAGCAACAAGTGCAGTTAACCTGAGCAAAAATGTTCAGGGAAAGTGCCTTGGATCCTGATTGTTATATTACAGTGTAATCATTGTTCAGTATCACAGTAAGAATAACAATGCTAGCCCTCTTGTTGTTGAGTGGGTACACATAATCTACAAATTCAATTTTAGTTTATTGTACAAAACTACTCAGGAGGAATCTTCCTTGGTCTACAACCAAATGAGGTTGAAAAGAAGAAAACTACCCAAATGAATGGGTTATTGAGAGGAGATAAGAATGTATTTCCCCCCACTATCATGAGGAATCCTCCCTCTATTGTATCTTGTAGAATCAGTGGAGTGTGGTCTATGGACTGTGAATGAGTAGAAGCAAACATTATCTAGTTATTCATAGAGAGAAGAGCACAAATTATCATAGAGTGAAAAAAAAGAATTGAGGTTTGTCCAAACAAACAGGAAAGTCCTGAAATGGAAAACATGATTTAGGGCAATGAAGTGGACACTGTGGGGAAGAATTTTAAATTGTGGATTATGAAGGGAAAATGGTTTAGCACATGATTAACAATTTTGAAAAATAAAATAATTATATGTTACTAGTAGTAATAATTGCAACTTACAAACAATCTAGGCTAAACATACCTAGTTAAATTACTAATAATGAACTAACAAAGCCATGAAATCTGTTGAGACCACAAAGTATGTAAGATTAATGTACTTGCAAAGTGATTAAATGTATCTAGTAATAACACAATTAATAATCAACATCTCATTTACAATTCATTTAAAATAACTTAGGTGATAAAGGACATATAAATATCTAACTTACCAAAATCCATACATTAATGACATGAAATACTCAATTCTCCCATGTGTAAATAAGAGTAAAGCCACACAAATGATATCTGAGTCACAACTACCATAGGTATATCAACCAGATTTGAAGTGTAGTAAAGTTTATCAACATGTACCGGTCCCCTGGTAGAACTGGTATCAACAGAAACAAAAGTATGAGAAGAGCAATTCTCTCCAAAAGCAAACAACTTGGAAGCATGAAAAGTAGTGGAAAACTAAAACTCTTGAAATGGTGTGGAATATGACAGGCTAAAATAAAAAGTGTTAAAAACAAAGAAAAACAGAGTCCAAATGTCTTCTTATTGATTACATTCTTACTTAGAAACATTGTTTTACTGAAAAGAAGAAGAAATCAGTGGCTAAACCCATGAATCTAATTTCCTTAGAATTAGTCTGTATATAACGTTGAACTAAATTCCTGGAAAATCTTACCAGTAGCATGTTCAGCTATAATGGGAATTTCTATAGTCAATACACTGATCATATATTACTGCAGCAGTAATTTGGTTTGTCAACATACTAGATACCCAGAGCTCTCATAAAAGTGAACAAGTGATCTTAATGTAAGGCTCAGGGAAAAAGAGGAAAAATACCAAAGACAGGAATTTTGTTTCTTTTGTTGTTGTGGTTTTACTTCTGAAAATATTTTTGACTATTTGAAAGCTGCAGGAATATTCTTCTATGATATTATATGTTTATTCTGGTTTATCAAGTGCAGTATGCAATAATTGATTGAAATCCAAATTATTTATTAGATAAAAATTCATCTTGACCAAAAAATATATAATTTAAACTTTTTATATTTGAAATGAAAGATATAAACCCTTAACAGAATTAGATTTATCTACATTAATTTTATAAAAGGTACAACTGAAGATTGTCATTTAAACTCTTAAAATGCTTCAGTAGTCTAACACTAATAATGCAAACACAGAAAACCATACAGTTGATTTAAAAGACCTTTACACTTCACATTTTTAACAGATAATAGATGCATAGATAAAAAATAAACTACATTACCTTCATCTCTCAAGTCTACATAAATACTCTTCTTTTCACTCTTATTTTCAACATCATCGTGGGAAAACTTGCATTTGTCACCTTTCTTACACTGTTCTTACTTATAAAAAACATACAGTGCAGATTTAGGATCAGTTCCTGAAATTAAAATAGTTATATCACCTTTCTGCAAGAGATGAATGTAACTGAACTGTAGCCGTGTTGAGAGTAACAAGATAAAACACTTCAATGCTGTGGTGTGTGATTTACATAAAGCAGACTTTGAACACTTGTTTTGATTCACCCTAAGAGTATCAGTGACCTAACTATTGAAAAACACACACAAAAATTATGAAAACTAATTTAATATTAAAGATAGCTATGTACAGTATAAGAATTCATGCTTTCAGTTAATATGTTCACAATACTTGCACCACACACTTTTTTTTGTTTTAATTTTTAAAGTTATAAAAACAGATAAAATGTACCAACATGCATTTTTAAAATGTATAAAAATAACATTCAATGAAGTTACAGTAATATAATAGCTTATGCTTTTTGTTTTGAATGAGGTGTAGCTATGTAAATAATTTCATTGTACTTATAAAGCCAATTATTGTTGGTTAGTCACAATTATCTACCTGATTTATGTCTCTCTAAGTGTTATAACTGCAGAACTCATATGGAATAAAACTGTATTTCTTTCCAACCACTCCTTAAGAAAATATTTAACTCTCACTGATAAAGAATAAATATTTATAATTACAAGTTATACATTAGTACAATTTTAGTGCCAGACCTTAAACAAATAATGAAAAATAAATATTTAGAACTTTAAATGGGTGAAATTGTAAACCTGATGTTCCAAACTTTAGAAATTCTTTTATATATGACTAATGCTGAAAAAATCGTCACTTATGTCAGGGAAATGTATCTCTAAAAGTAGAAAGCAAAGAGGTTCCATCTTTAAACACATTTAAGACTACATATCAAGAGCAATAGTAATATGGTAGAATACATCATGATGTATTTCAGTTTCTATATAATACATAAGGTATAAAAACCACAGTAATTCTGGAAAGTATTTTAACTTTTTCTTGAATAACTCAGTTTGAAAGATTCAACTTATGTTATTTGCTATTTCTAAGAAATAATATCTTAAAAACCTTTATGACCTACTTAGACAGCCAGATCATTGATGTATCCAAAGATAATCTGTATTAATAACATTTTATGTAGTAATTCTTAAAAGTCTTCAGTTAACTATAAAATCCTATGTTTTTTAGTACTATTAAACCTCACATTGACATATTCTCCTGCTCATTTTACACCACTTCAAAACAAGCAAAAGCAACACTGGAAAAAAAGAAAAAAAATCAAAATCTTTGTATTTATATGTTTACAAAAACATGCCATATCAACATGTAGGGAGAGGTTAAGTGATTAACAATATATCATGTATTTCGTGATGACAAGAAACCAACTTGAAGTAAAAATGTATTTCAGAACAACTGTTGCAATCCCCTTCTTTGTTAATCTGAAGATGACCTAAGAAGGTCAAAACATTGTTTTCAGTTTTATTTTGGTATAACCATTTGTCCTGAGATACATATCACGTACTTGTTATGTTGAAAGTCATACAACAATAGGAATATACAAATTTCAGAATTTCTTGCTCACACTCTCTATCAAATTACATAGAAATAACTTATGGGAAAGCTTGTCTAATCTAGCATTTGTATTAGGTAAAATAAAATAAACCTTTATACTCCATACACAAATTATACTGCACAACAATTTTTTTAAAATGTTTTGCTTCCTGAAAAGGTTTTGCTGATTGTGACAGGTATCTGGTGGGTATGCACAAATATAGTTTTGGTTTTGCTTCATCAGTAGAAACTTTGAGAAATAGACAGCTAACTGTTTACTGGCAATAACTTATTTAATTGCGTTTATGTTTCTAATATGCTATTAAGTTCAACATAATTAAAAGTGTTTTGCTCCTGATTTTTGTTTGTATTCAATGTCCGGTGCATCACGTTGCAGTGTCCAACAGTAGTCAGCAAGCATTGACAAATTCCAGTTGCCCTGATATTGTTTTCCCATTGTAGCAAAACTGAAGATTTCAATGAAACTGTACGTAATGGGCAAATGTGGATGTGATTTTCATTATCAGCAGCCAAAAATCTATAAGGAACACCCAACAGTGTTCAAGATGCAAAACTTTGTTGTGCAGTGTTATCTAACATTAACTTCATTCTCCACAAGCAAGGAAAGGTGACAGAAAAAACCTATTTCTTAATATAAAGAGTAGTATTTTACCTTTCTCATCTTTCTGTGTTGTTACAGATTTTAATGTCAAGTTCAGGTCCTCAATTTCCTTCTTTTCTTCCTACTTGTTGATCTACCTAAGGTAATGTGAGTAGAGTGTGATTACTCTTATATTACCAACAATTTGTTTGAACCTTTGTATCAATAACTTTAATAAACATGGCATACTATTTCATTGATTAAGTAAACAAATCATGCATTACAAAGATAATTAGAGTTTTAAAATATTCAAAACATATTATGTAATAAATGTTCATTAAAAATAAAGAAAATGTGACAGCTGTTAAGATGAAAATTACACTTTATGAATTTGACATTAATGTGGTACTTATAAGATAACTATATGGAAGTATGATTTTACACAGCCTTTCATACTGTTTTTCTTCATACTTTTCTACAGACAATGTTGATGATAATTATGAAATTACAAAGTGTTAAAGACATGTTAAAAGGTCAACAGAAAATTCTGCAGTTTCAAACACTGGTAAAAGTTAAGGTAGCCTTGGATACCTTGTTTGACTAATATTTTGAATGCTAATGCACTGTCTTCTCATAAGTTTATAAGAACTGACCACACCTTTTCAGCATGATATTAAAGCAGTAAAATGAGGTAAATAACACCCAGAATTTGCCTTTACCAGACCCAACTTAAATTCATCTGATCTATTTAGGATGTGTGTGTGTTGGTGTGCATCACCACTGAATATACCCCAAATCAGTCATTTTCTGACCTCAACAAAGTATTTGGTTATTTCAAAATCAGATTTGATACACTAGCCAAAGAATACTATAAAAAAACAGAAACAAGAAACAGTCTCATCTTTGCCTTACACACCATCTCATGTGCACCAGACAAAACAATATCACCAAACAAGAAGTATCACAATGTAATTGAAAAAACAATTAGTCAACATGACTGTAATCCATCATTACTACACCTGTGTGAGAAAATTAGTCACTCACACAATCAGCAGAAATTCACAAGTAGCATGGAAATTTCTAAGGCAGACATAAAAAGACAGCTTTCTGTGCAAGATGTGAACTGCCTCTAAAAAGATTAATTTTTGATTACTGAATATTGAAGATGGTAATAATTGGACACACAAGTTGATTATTTTCATAAAATTAATTGATTACTTTGCATGAAACTAACTCATGTATCAATTCTCATTCTGATTACGAAATTTTGAAATTTAACCATGAATTTTGCAACAACAAGTTATTTTATGGTCTGGCCTAAAGCTAAGCAATGCAAATCTAATTCAGATAGTCAAAGTGAGAGAAAAAATAGTGCCACCATCAACAAAGATAACCATTTATTTTAGTTTCTGTTCAAATACATTAAAATTACAAATGGTTGATATAAATAAATCAACTTTTTTAGACTGTTTGCAAATTTTAACACTGCTTCCACAGGCCAGACACCCAGGATTTGTGCTGAATGGCTATCCTTAATAAATAACATCATTCTAGAATGAGCTAAAACTCACTTTTAGAGTTTTCTGGTTGAACAAAAATCTCCTACAAAGTTTTATGAAAAAAATATGCAGATTTAGTAATGCTATTGAAAGTTTTTGACTCCCATAGTACACAGTAGTAAACTTGGAAGATGTGTATGTTATGTTATTAACTATTTGTTCTCATTCTTGCTTTTTGTTTTCAGAGTAGGTACAAAGGCCATGACCTTCACATCAGTGGGATAATTCTCATCTAGCTATTTCAAAAGTTTGTTCTTCAATCTATCTTTCATTTCTTTAAACATCACTGACTAACATATCAGTGCAAGTGTAACTTTCTCTGGCAAAACTTGTTGCATATTGTTGGCATATGAGAATAGTTTTGTATCATCAGATTTAATTGTATTTCCAGTCATGTTCATAAGATCATCTGGATCTCTTGGAAGTAACGTAGTACAAAGAATCCTTAATCCTGCCATGCAGAATGCAAGCAATCACCTGCTCTTTTCAAGAGCACTGAAACTTGATGCTTTTCATCAAGCTTCTTGATTTGGAAAGTTTAATGTTGTTGTGGATTCAATACCAAATTGAATCGGCATTGCTCCTGTGCCACGTTGAAATACCACAACAATGTCTTGCGTTTACACTTCAGTTCTTGAATTATCTGCATCATTCATTCAGTGTCACAAACTCTATGGGATCCTCAGAAGTACTGCTACACATTTCATCTTCATCACTCTCCAGTGGAATAGATGAATCAGTCCTTCATTTTCTCTTTCTTCATACTTTTAATTTACCTTGCAGTTCTTTCACACCTGTTTTTTATGCAATTTTGACCTCTAAGTCTGAACCATTACATCTACACTGTCACTTTCTTCTTTTCCTGTATCAATGTTACTTTATCAATACAGGATCAGCACATTAATCACTGAATGTTGTAGCATGTTGACATCTGTTTTGTGGCCAGCTGTAGATCAAATTTTCACAAAGTGTGCAACAGTTATCTGTATTTTGGCCAATCAGGTTTTGGTAAAGGTATCAACCAATTAACTAAAGATCCAAAGTGACTGCAAAGTGCAATTATCTACCCATGCTGTTTTGGTCTTGTATCTGAATTTGTTTTAATGAAAACTATTTAATATTATAAAACTAGTTTTTCATAGTTTACAACTTGCACATAAAGAGTCATTAATACAATTAAGTTATAAAGAGAAGTACTTGCCCTGTTAAGTGCTCTTGAAGCTTTACTAGTTGCTTCACGTGTACAAGTGACAGTAAGAATAAAACCATAATAACCTGTAGGACTCACTCAACCACTAGAAATACCTTTTTTTTATTACAATACAGCCACAATTCAAAGCACGTTTTTCACCATTGCCTTTAAAGTCTAAAAATTGTAAATTTACAATTTATGTAGTCCCTACTTATAAGTTATATACTAATAATTTCATTTTAAAATGTTGTCCAAATCTACTTACATAATTCGGCAGACACTACTTGTAATGAGAATGAACAATTATTAATTATGTGGTTAACTAACTCGTTTTCGTATTAACCCTCACAGACTAGCATTAGGCTTAGCAGCTACGGTAAATTCAAGTTACAGTACATTTTTACAAGTACAAATATTGCACTGGTTAATATTTACAATGTCCTTGTACACGACAATAAAATTTAAATATGTTTCACTTTGATAATTTTTTCTTCTTGTAAATTTTCTTTCCTGATTCGTTTGGTTTTCCTTGGGGGCATCACTTCACATAAATAAATCTATAAACATTTTACTGCATCATATCTTTTAACCCCAACGTATTGAATGCAATATTTTGCTTGCAAATTGTCAGTGACCTGCGTAGTAAGCTACATGTGTTATCGAACGACTTCAACAATTCCAAAAAAAATGCCAAAGCGAATCTGCAAAAAATTCTCGTCATATTAAGAATATTAAAAGCGCACATTATGCTTATATTCTTGTCATTGTTAGCAGAATGGAATATTTTGTAATTCTAACAGTATTATGAGGTTAAAAGGTGACAAATAGGACTTGGATGATATCACAATAGTTGTCTCCAGATCCTAAGGTAAGTAATTAATG
>NW_027467782.1:8110590-8155484 GCF_004210375.1 Tachypleus tridentatus | reverse complement strand
GTTTTTACACTTTATATGCTGTTTTAACCGTATTACAAGAATTCTTCTTTTAAACCGGTTTTAACCGGTTCCAACCGGATCAAACCGGTTTTAACCTCAATTTGCATGTTTTACACTTTATATGCTGTTTTATTAAAAGAATTAAACAAAACTGGTTTAACCTCAATTTGCATATTTATATTCTGTTTTGACAGTACCAAGAAATCTTTTAAACCTCAATTTCCCACCGGATCAAACAGGTTTTTACACTTTTATTTATGCTGTTTTAACCGTATTACAAGAATTCTTCTTTTAAACCGGTTTTAACCGGTTCCAACCGGATCAAACCGGTACTAACCTCAATTTGCATGTTTTTACATTTTATATGCTGTTTTAACCGTATTACAAGAATCCTCCTTTAAACCGCATCAAACCGGTTCTAACCTCAATTTGCATGTTTTTACACTTTATATGCTGTTTTAACAGTATTACAAGAATTTTTCTTTTAAACTTTTTTAACCGGTTCCAACTGGATCAAACCGGTTCTAACCTCAATTTGCATGTTTTTACACTTTATATGCTGTTTTAACCGAATTACAAGAATTCTTCTTTTAAACCGGTTTAAACCGGTTCCAACCGAATCAAACCGGTACTAACCTCAATTTGCAAGTTTTTACATTTTATATGCTGTTATAACCGTATTACAAGAATCCTCCTTTTAATCTGCATCAAACCGGTTCTAACCTCAATTTCCATGTTTTTAGACTTTATATGCTCTTTTGATTTTATTAAAAGAATTCTTCTTTTAAAACGGATTAAACTGGTTCCAACCACAATTTGCATATTTATATTCTCTTTTGATCGTACTACAAGAAATCTTCTTTCAAACCGGTTTTAATCAGTTCCAAACTAATCAAACCGGTTCTAACCTCAATTCGCATGTTTTTACACTTTATATGCTATTTTCACTTTATTACAAGAATTGTTCTTTTAAACCGGTTTTAACCGGTTCCAACCTAATCAAACCGGTTCTAACCTCAATTCGCATATTTTTACTCTTTATTTGCTGTTTTAACAGTATTACAAGAATTTTACTTTTAAACCGATTTTAACCGGTTCCAACTGGATCAAACCGGTACTAACCTTAATTTACAAGTTTTTACATTTTATATGCTGTTATAACAGTATTACAAGAATCCTCCTTTTAAACCACATCAAACTGGTTCTAACCTCAATTTGCATGTTTTTACACTTTATATGCTGTTCTAACAGAATTACAAAAATTCTTCTTTTAAACCGGTTTTTACCGGTTCCAACCGAATCAAACCGGTACTAACCTCAATTTGCAAGTTTTACATTTTATATGCTGTTATAACCGTATTACAAGAATCCTCCTTTTAAACTGCATCAAACTGGTTCTAACCTCAATTTGCATGTTTTTACACTTTATATGCTGTTTTGACCATATTACAAGAATTCTTCTTTTAAACCTGATCAAACCGGTTCTAACATGAATTCGCATGTTTTTACACTTTATATGCTGTTTTAACCGTATTACAAGAATCCTTCTTTTAATGAGGATCAAACCGGTTCTAACCTCAATTTCCATATTTTTACACTTTATATGCTGTTTTGACCGTATTACAAGAATTATTCTCTTAAACCGATTTTAATCGGTTTCCACCGGATCAAACAGTTTCTAACCTCAATTTGCATGTTTTTACACTTTATATGCTGTTTTGACCATATTACAAAATTCTTCTTTTAAACCGGATCAAACCGGTTCTAACCTCAATTCGCATGTTTTACACTTTATATGTTGTTTTAACCGTATTACAAGAATTCTTCTTTTAAACTGAAACCGGATCAAACCGGTTCCTCAATTTGCAAGTACAGGATCAAACCGGTTCTAACCTCAATTTCTCATGTTTTTTTTTACACTTTATATGCTGTTTTGACCGTATTACAAGAATTCTTCTTTAAAACGGTTCAAACCTGATTAATCTGGTTCCAACCTAATCAAACCGGTTCTAACCTCAATTTACAAGTTTTTACATTTTATATGCTGTTTTAACCGTATTACAAGAATCTTCTTTTAAAACCGATTCAAACCGGTTCTAACCTCAATTTGCATGTTTTTACACTTTATATGCTGT
This sequence comes from Tachypleus tridentatus, assembly GCF_004210375.1. NCBI lineage: Eukaryota > Metazoa > Arthropoda > Merostomata > Xiphosura > Limulidae > Tachypleus > Tachypleus tridentatus. The sequence continues at coordinate 8,153,349 of NW_027467782.1, read as the reverse complement.
TTTAACCGTATTACAAGAATTTTTCTTTTAAACCGGTTTTAACCGGTTCCAACCGAATCAAACCGGTACTAACCTCAATTTGCAAGTTTTTACATTTTATATGCTGTTATAACCATATTACAAGAATCTTCCATTTAAACCGCATCAAACCGGTTCTAACCTCAATTTCCATGTTTTTTAACACTTTATATGCTGTTTTACACTGTTTTACAAGAATTCTTCTTTTAAACCGTTTTTAACCGGATCAATCCGGTATTAACCTTATTTGCAAGTTTTTTACATTTTATATGCTCATAACCGGTTCCTTCTTTTACACCGCATCAAACCGGTTCTAACCTCAATTTGCATGTTTTTACACTTTATATGCTGTTTTGACCGTTATTACAAGAATTCTTCAATTTTTTTTTACAACCGCTGTTTAACCGGATCCAATTGGATCAAACCGGTTCTAACCTCAATTTGTTTTTAAACAATGTTTTTGACACTTTATATGCTGTTTTAACTCTTTTGATTACAAGAATTCTTCTTTTAAACCGGTTTTAAACGATTTCATAATCAAACCGGTTCTAACCTCAATTCGCATGTTTTTACACTTTATATGCTGTTTTAACCGTATTACAAGAATTCTTCTTTTAAACCGGTTTTAAACCGGTTCAAACCGATTCTAACCTCAATTCGCATGTTTTTTACTCTTTATTTGCTGTTTTCAATATTACAACCGGTTAAACCGGTTTTAACCGGTAACCTCAATTTGCAAGTTTTACATTTTATATGCTGTTATAACCGTATTACAAGAATCCTCCTTTTAATCTGCATCAAACCGGTTCTAACCTCAATTTCCATGTTTTTCACACTTTATATGCTCTTTTGATTTTATTAAAATAATTCTTCTTTTAAAACGGATTAAACTGGTTTCAACCTCAATTTGCATATTTATATTCTCTTTTTGATCGTACTACAAGAAATTTTCTTTCAAACCGGTTTTAATCAGTTTACAAACTAATCAAACCGGTTCTAACCTCAATTCGCATGTTTTTACACTTTATATGCTGTTTTAAACTTTATTACAAGAATTCTTCTTTTAAACCGTTTTTAACCGGATCAATCCGGTAGTAACCTCTATTTGCAAGTTTTTACATTTTATATGCTGTTATAACCATATTACAAGAATCCTTCTTTTAAACCGCATCAAACCGATTCTAACCTCAATTTGCATGTTTTTACACTTTAAATGCTGTTTTAACCGAATTACAAGAATTCTTCTTTTAAACCGGTTTAAACCAAGTTCTTTTAAACAACCGGTTCCAACCGATAAAACCGGTACTAACCTCAATTTGCAAGTTTTACATTTTATATGCTGTTATAACCGTATTACAAGAATCCTCCTTTTAATCTGCATCAAACCGGTTCTAACCTCAATTTCCATGTTTTAACTTTATATGCTCTTTTGATTTTATTAAAAGAATTCTTCTTTTAAAACGGATTAAACTGGTTCCAACCGCAATTTGCATATTTATATTCTCTTTTGATCGTACTACAAGAAATTTTCTTTCAAACCGGTTTTAATCAGTTCCAAACTAATCAAACCGGTTCTAACCTCAATTCGCATGTTTTTACACTTTATATGCTATTTTCACTTTATTACAAGAATTGTTCTTTTAAACCGGTTTTAACCGGTTCCAACCTAATCAAACCGGTTCTAACCTCAATTCGCATATTTTACTCTTTATTTGCTGTTTTAACAGTATTACAAAATTTTCTTTTAAACCGATTTTAACCGGTTCCAACTGGATCAAACCGGTACTAACCTTAATTTACAAGTTTTTACATTTTATATGCTGTTATAACAGTATTACAAGAATCCTCCTTTAAAACCACATCAAACTGGTTCTAACCTCAATTTGCATGTTTTTACACTTTATATGCTGTTCTAACAGAATTACAAAAATTCTTCTTTTAAACCGGTTTTTACCGGTTCCAACCGAATCAAACCAGTACTAACCTCAATTTGCAAGTTTTACATTTTATATGCTGTTATAACCGTATTACAAGAATCCTCCTTTTAAACTGCATCAAACCGGTTCTAACCTCAATTTGCATGTTTTTACACTTTATATGCTCTTTTGATTTTATTAAAAGAATTCTTCTTTTAAAACGGATTAAACTGGTTCCTACCGCAATTTGCATATTTATATTCTCTTTTGATCGTACTACAAGAAATCTTCTTTCAAACCGGTTTTAATCAGTTCCAATGCTGTTTTGACCATAATCAAACCGGTTCTAACCTCAATTCTAACCTCATGTTTTACACTTTATATGCTATTTTCACTTTATTACAAGAATTGTTCTTTTAAACCGGTTTTAACCGGTTCCAACCTAATCAAACCGGTTCTAACCTCAATTCGCATATTTTTACACTTTATATGTTGTTTTAACGTATTACAAGAATTCTTCTTTTCAACCGGATCAAACCCCAATTCGCATGTTTTTACAGTTTATATGCTGTTTTAAACGAATTACAAGAATTCTTCTTTTAAACCGTTTTTAACCGGATCAATCCGGTAGTAACCTCTATTTGCAAGTTTTTACATTTTATATGCTGTTATAACCATATTACAAGAATCCTCCTTTTAAACCGCATCAAACCGATTCTAACCTCAATTTGCAAGTTTTTACACTTTAAATGCTGTTTTAACCGAATTACAAGAATTCTTCTTTTAAACTGGTTTAAACCGGTTCCAACCGAATAAAACCGGTACTAACCTCAATTTGCAAGTTTTTACATTTTATATGCTGTTATAACCGTATTACAAGAATCCTCCTTTTAATCTGCATAAAACCGGTACTAAACTCAATTTCCATGTTTTTAAACTTTAAATGCTCTTTTGATTTTATTAAAAGAATTCTTCTTTTAAAACGGATTAAACTGGGTCCAACCGCAATTTGCATATTTATATTCTCTTTTGATCGTACTACAAGAAATTTTCTTTCAAACCGGTTTTAATCAGTTGCACACTAATCAAACCGGTTCTAACCTCAATTCGCATGTTTTTACACTTTATATGCTATTTTCACTTTATTACAAGAATAGTTCTTTTAAAACGGTTTTAACCGGTTCCAACCTAATCAAACCGGTTCTAACCTCAATTCGCATATTTTTCTCTTTATTTGCTGTTTTAACAGTATTACAAGAATTTTTCTTTTAAACCGATTTTAACCGGTTCCAACTGGATCAAACCGGTACTAACCTTAATTTACAAGTTTTTACATTTTATATGCTGTTATAACAGTATTACAAGAATCCTCCTTTAAAACCACATCAAACTGGTTCTAACCTCAATTTGCATGTTTTTACACTTTATATGCTGTTTTAACTGTATTACAAGAATCCTTCTTTTGATGAGGATCAAACCGGTTCCTACAGGATCAAACCGGTTCTAACCTCAATTTCCATGTTTTTACACTTTATATGCTGTTTTGACCGTATTACAAGAATTCTTCTTCAAAAGCGGTTCAAACCTGATTAATCTGGTTCCAATTGGATCAAACCTCAATTTCAATGTTTTTACACTTTATATGCTGTTTTAACTCTATTACAAATATCCTTCTTTTAAACAAAATCAAAACGATTTCATACGGATCAAACTGGTTCTAACCTGAATTCGCATGTTTTTACACTTTATATGCTGTTATAACCGAATTACAAGAATTCTTCTTTTATACCGATTTAAACCGGATCAATCCGGTAGTAACCTCAATTTGCAAGTTTTTACATTTTATATGCTGTTATAACCGTATTACAAAAATCCTCCTTTTAAACTGCATCAAACCGGTTCTAACCTCAATTTCCATGTTTTTACACTTTATATGCTGTTTTAACTCTATTACAAATATCCTTCTTTAAAACCGAATCAAAACGATTTCATACGGATCAAACTGGTTGTAACCTCAATTCGCATATTTTTACACTTTATATGTTGTTTTAACGTATTACAAGAATTCTTCTTTTCAACCGGATCAAACCTCAATTCGCATGTTTTTACAGTTTATATGCTGTTTTAAACGAATTACAAGAATTGTTCTTTTAAACCGCTTTTAACCGGATCAATCCGGTAGTAACCTCTATTTGCCAGGTTTTACATTTTATATGCTGTTATAACCATATTACAAGAATCCTCCTTTTAAACCGCATCAAACCGATTCTAACCTCAATTTGCATGTTGTTACACTATAAATGCTGTTTTAACCGAATTACAAGAATTCTTGTTTTAAACCGGATCAAACCAGTTGTAACCTCAATTTGCATGTTTTTACACTTTAAATGCTGTTTTAACCGAATTACAAGAATTCTTCTTTTAAACCGGTTTAAACCGGTTCCAACCGAATAAAACCGGTACTAACCTCAATTTGCAAGTTTTTACATTTTATATGCTGTTATAACCGTATTACAAGAATCCTCCTTTTAATCTGCATCAAACCGGTTCTAACCTCAATTTCCATGTTTTTAGACTTTATATGCTCTTTTGATTTCATTAAAAGAATTCTTCTTTTAAAACGGATTAAACTGGTTCCAACCGCAATTTGCATATTTATATTCTCTTTTGATCGTACTACAAGAAATCTTCTTTCAAACCGGTTTTAATCAGTTCCAAACTAATCAAACCGGTTCTAACCTCAATTCGCATGTTTTTACACTTTATATGCTATTTTCACTTTATTACAAGAATTGTTCTTTTAAACCGGTTTTAACCGGTTCCAACCTAATCAAACCGGTTCTAACCTCAATTCGCATATTTTTACTCTTTATTTGCTGTTTTAACAGTATTACAAGAATTTTTCTTTTAAACCGATTTTAACTGGTTCCAACTGGATCAAACCGGTACTAACCTTAATTTACAAGTTTTTGCATTTTATATGCTGTTATAACAGTATTACAAGAATCCTCCTTTTAAACCACATCAAACTGGTTCTAACCTCAATTTGCATGTTTTTACACTTTATATGCTGTTCTAACAGAATTACAAAAATTCTTCTTTTAAACCGGTTTTTACCGGTTCCAACCGAATCAAACCGGTACTAACCTCAATTTGCAAGTTTTACATTTTATATGCTGTTATAACCGTATTACAAGAATCCTCCTTTTAAACTGCATCAAACTGGTTCTAACCTCAATTTGCATGTTTTTACACTTTATATGCTGTTTTGACCATATTACAAGAATTCTTCTTTTAAACCTGATCAAACCGGTTCTAACATGAATTCGCATGTTTTTCACTGAAAATGCTGTTTTAACCGTATTACAAGAATCCTTCTTTTAATGAGGATCAAACCGGTTCTAACCTCAATTTCCATATTTTTACACTTTATATGCTGTTTTGACCGTATTACAAGAATTATTCTCTTAAACCGATTTTAATCGGTTTCCACCGGATCAAACAGTTTCTAACCTCAATTTGCATGTTTTTACACTTTATATGCTGTTTTGACCATATTACAAAAATTCTTCTTTTAAACCGGATCAAACCGGTTCTAAAATGAATTCGCATGTTTTTACACTGTATATGTTGTTTTAACCGTATTACAAGAATCCTTCTTTTAATGAGGATCAAACCGGTTCCTACAGGATCAAACCGGTTCTAACCTCAATTTCCATGTTTTTACACTTTATATGCTGTTTTGACCGTATTACAAGAATTCTTCTTCAAAAGCGGTTCAAACCTGATTAATCTGGTTCCAACCTAATCAAACCGGTTCTAACCTAAATTTACAAGTTTTTACATTTTATATGCTGTTATAACCGTATTACAAGAATGCTCCTTTTAAACCGATTCAAACCGGTTCTAACCTCAATTTGCATGTTTTTACACTTTATATGCTGTTTTAACCGAATTACAAGAATTTTTCTTTTAAACCGGTTTTAACCGGTTCCCACCGAATCAAACCGGTACTAACATCAATTTGCAAGTTTTTACATTTTATATGCTGTTATAACCGTATTACAAAAATCCTCCTTTTAAACTGCATCAAACCGGTTCTAACCTCAATTTCCATATTTTTACACTTTATATGTTGTTTTAACGTATTACAAGAATTCTTCTTTTCAACCGGATCAAACCTCAATTCGCATGTTTTTACAGTTTATATGCTGTTTTAAACGAATTACAAGAATTCTTCTTTTAAACCGTTTTTAACCGGATCAATCCGGTAGTAACCTCTATTTGCAAGTTTTTACATTTTATATGCTGTTATAACCATATTACAAGAATCCTCCTTTTAAACCGCATCAAACCGATTCTAACCTCAATTTGCATGTTTTTACACTTTAAATGCTGTTTTAACCGAATTACAAGAATTCTTCTTTTAAACCGGTTTAAACCGGTTCCAACCGAATAAAACCGGTTCTAACCTCAATTTGCAAGTTTTTACATTTTATATGCTGTTATAACCGTATTACAAGAATCCTCCTTTTAATCTGCATCAAACCGGTACTAACCTCAATTTCCATGTTTTTAAACTTTATATGCTCTTTTGATTTTATTAAAAGAATTCTTCTTTTAAAACGGATTAAACTGGTTTCAACCGCAATTTGCATATTTATATTCTCTTTTGATCGTTCTACAAGAAATCTTCTTTCAAACCGGTTTTAATCAGTTCCAAACTAATCAAACCGGTTCTAACCTCAATTCGCATGTTTTTACACTTTATATGCTATTTTCACTTTATTACAAGAATTGTTCTTTTAAACCGGTTTTAACCGGTTCCAACCTAATCAAACCGATTCTAACCTCAATTCGCATATTTTTACTCTTTATTTGCTGTTTTCAGAGTATTACAAGAATTTTTCTTTTAAACCGATTTTAACCGGTTCCAACCGAATAAAACCGGTACTAACCTCAATTTGCAAGTTTTTACATTTTATATGCTGTTATAACCGTATTACAAGAATCCTCCTTTAATCTGCATCAAACCGGTACTAACCTCAATTTCCATGTTTTTCAACTTTATATGCTCTTTTGATTTTATTAAAAGAATTCTTCTTTTAAAACGGATTAAACTGGGTCCAACCGCAATTTGCATATTTTTATTCTCTTTTGATCGTACTACAAGAAATTTTCTTTCAAACCGGTTTTAATCAGTTGCAAACTAATCAAACCGGTTCTAACCTCAATTCGCATGTTTTTACACTTTATATGCTATTTTCACTTTATTACAAGAATTCTTCTTTTAAACCGTTTTTAACCGGATCAATCCGGTAGTAACCTCTATTTGCAAGTTTTTACATTTTATATGCTGTTATAACCATATTACAAGAATCCTTCTTTTAAACCGCATCAAACCGATTCTAACCTCAATTTGCATGTTTTTACACTTTAAATGCTGTTTTAACCGAATTACAAGAATTCTTCTTTTAAACCGGTTTAAACCGGTTCCAACCGAATAAAACCGGTACTAACCTCAATTTGCAAGTTTTTACATTTTATATGCTGTTATAACTGTATTACAAGAATCCTCCTTTTAATCTGCATCAAACCGGTACTAACCTCAATTTCCATGTTTTTAGACTTTATATGCTCTTTTGATTTTATTAAAAGAATTCTTCTTTTAAAACGGATTAAACTGGTTTCAACCGCAATTTGCATATTTATATTCTCTTTTGATCGTACTACAAGAAATCTTCTTTCAAACCGGTTTTAATCAGTTCCAAACTAATCAAACCGGTTCTAACCTCAATTCGCATGTTTTTACACTTTATATGCTATTTTCACTTTATTACAAGAATTGTTCTTTTAAACCGGTTTTAACCGGTTCCAACCTAATCAAACCGGTTCTAACCTCAATTCGCATATTTTTACTCTTTATTTGCTGTTTTCACAGTATTACAAGAATTTTTCTTTTAAACCGATTTTAACCGGTTCCAACCGAATAAAACCGGTACTAACCTCAATTTGCAAGTTTTTACATTTTATATGCTGTTATAACCGTATTACAAGAATCCTCCTTTTAATCTGCATCAAACCGGTACTAACCTCAATTTCCATGTTTTTAAACTTTATATGCTCTTTTGATTTTATTAAAAGAATTCTTCTTTTAAAACGGATTAAACTGGGTCCAACCGCAATTTGCATATTTATATTCTCTTTTGATCGTACTACAAGAAATTTTCTTTCAAACCGGTTTTAATCAGTTGCAAACTAATCAAACCGGTTCTAACCTCAATTCGCATGTTTTTACACTTTATATGCTATTTTCACTTTATTACAAGAATTGTTCTTTTAAACCGGTTTTAACCGGTTCCAACCTAATCAAACCGGTTCTAACCTCAATTCGCATATTTTTACTCTTTATTTGCTGTTTTAACAGTATTACAAGAATTTTTCTTTTAAACCGATTTTAACCGGTTCCAACTGGATCAAACCGGTACTAACCTTAATTTACAAATTTTTACATTTTATATGCTGTTATAACAGTATTACAAGAATCCTCCTTTAAAACCACATCAAACTGGTTCTAACCTCAATTTGCATGTTTTTACACTTTATATGCTGTTCTAACAGAATTACAAGAATTCTTCTTTTAAACCGGTTTTTACCGGTTCCAACCGAATCAAACCAGTACTAACCTCAATTTGCAAATTTTACATTTTATATGCTGTTATAACCGTATTACAAGAATCCTCCTTTTAATCTGCATCAAACCGGTACTAACCTCAATTTCCATGTTTTTAGACTTTATATGCTCTTTTGATTTTATTAAAAGAATTCTTCTTTTAAAACGGATTAAACTGGTTCCTACCGCAATTTGCATATTTATATTCTCTTTTGATCGTACTACAAGAAATCTTCTTTCAAACCGGTTTTAATCAGTTCCAAACTAATCAAACCGGTTCTAACCTCAATTCGCATGTTTTTACACTTTATATGCTATTTTCACTTTATTACAAGAATTGTTCTTTTAAACCGGTTTTAACCGGTTCCAACCTAATCAAACCGGTTCTAACCTCAATTCGCATATTTTTACTCTTTATTTGCTGTTTTAACAGTATTACAAGAATTTTCTTTTAAACCGATTTTAACCGGTTCCAACCGAATCAAACCGGTACTAACCTCAATTTGCAAGTTTTACATTTTATATGCTGTTATAACCGTATTACAAGAATCCTCCTTTTAATCTGCATCAAACCGGTTCTAACCTCAATTTCCATGTTTTACACTTTATATGCTGTTTTGATTTTATTAAAAGAATTCTTCTTTTAAAACGGATTAAACTGGTTCCAACCTCAATTTGCATATTTTTTTTATCTCTTTTGATCGTACTACAAGAATTTTTCTTTCAAACCGGTTTTAATCAGTTCCAAACTAATCAAACCGGTTCTAACCTCAATTCGCATGTTTTACACTTTATATGCTGTTTTCACTTTATTACAAGAATTCTTCTTTTAAACCGTTTTTAACCGGATCAATCCGGTAGTAACCTCTATTTGCAAGTTTTTACATTTTATATGCTGTTATAACCATATTACAAGAATCCTTCTTTTAAACCGCATCAAACCGGTTCTAACCTCAATTTGCATGTTTTACACTTTATATGCTGTTTTAACCGAATTACAAGAATTCTTCTTTTAAACCGGTTTAAACCGGTTCCAACCAGATAAAACCGGTACTAACCTCAATTTGCAAGTTTTACATTTTATATGCTGTTATAACCGTATTACAAGAATCCTCCTTTTAATCTGCATCAAACCGGTACTAACCTCAATTTCCATGTTTTTAGACTTTATATGCTCTTTTGATTTTATTAAAAGAATTCTTCTTTTAAAACGGATTAAACTGGTTTCAACCGCAATTTGCATATTTATATTCTCTTTTGATCGTACTACAAGAAATCTTCTTTCAAACCGGTTTTAATCAGTTCCAAACTAATCAAACCGGTTCTAACCTCAATTCGCATGTTTTTACACTTTATATGCTATTTTCACTTTATTACAAGAATTGTTCTTTTAAACCGGTTTTAACCGGTTCCAACCTAATCAAACCGGTTCTAACCTCAATTCGCATATTTTTACTCTTTATTTGCTGTTTTAACAGTATTACAAGAATTTTTCTTTTAAACCGATTTTAACCGGTTCCAACTGGATCAAACCGGTACTAACCTCAATTTACAAGTTTTTACATTTTATATGCTGTTATAACAGTATTACAAGAATCCTCCTTTTAAACCACATCAAACTGGTTCTAACCTCAATTTGCATGTTTTTACACTTTATATGCTGTTCTAACAGAATTACAAGAATTCTTCTTTTAAACCGGTTTTTACCGGTTCCAACCGAATCAAACCAGTACTAACCTCAATTTGCAAGTTTTACATTTTATATGCTGTTATAACCGTATTACAAGAATCCTCCTTTTAAACTGCATCAAACCGGTTCTAACCTCAATTTCCATGTTTTTAGACTTTATATGCTCTTTTGATTTTATTAAAAGAATTCTTCTTTTAAAACGGATTAAACTGGTTCCTACCGCAATTTGCATATTTATATTCTCTTTTGATCGTACTACAAGAAATCTTCTTTCAAACCGGTTTTAATCAGTTCCAAACTAATCAAACCGGTTCTAACCTCAATTCGCATGTTTTTACACTTTATATGCTATTTTCACTTTATTACAAGAATTGTTCTTTTAAACCGGTTTTAACCGGTTCCAACCTAATCAAACCGGTTCTAACCTCAATTCGCATGTTTTACTCTTTATTTGCTGTTTTAACAGTATTACAAGAATTTTTCTTTTAAACCGATTTTAACCGGTTCCAACTGGATCAAACCGGTACTAACCTCAATTTGCAAGTTTTTACATTTTAAATGCTGTTTTAACCGAATTACAAGAATTCTTCTTTTAAACCGGTTTAAACCGGTTCCAACCGAATAAAACCGGTACTAACCTCAATTTGCAAGTTTTTACATTTTATATGCTGTTATAACCGTATTACAAGAATCCTCCTTTTAATCTGCATCAAACCGGTACTAACCTCAATTTCCATGTTTTTAAACTTTATATGTTCTTTTGATTTTATTAAAAGAATTCTTCTTTTAAAACGGATTAAACTGGTTCCAACCGCAATTTGCATATTTATATTCTCTTTTGATCGTACTACAAGAAATTTTCTTTCAAACCGGTTTTAATCAGTTCCAAACTAATCAAACCGGTTCTAACCTCAATTCGCATGTTTTTACACTTTATATGCTATTTTCACTTTATTACAAGAATTGTTCTTTTAAACCGGTTTTAACCGGTTCCAACCTAATCAAACCGGTTCTAACCTCAATTCGCATATTTTTACTCTTTATTTGCTGTTTTAACAGTATTACAAGAATTTTTCTTTTAAACCGATTTTAACCGGTTCCAACTGGATCAAACCGGTACTAACCTCAATTTACAAGTTTTTACATTTTATATGCTGTTATAACAGTATTACAAGAATCCTCCTTTAAAACCACATCAAACTGGTTCTAACCTCAATTTGCATGTTTTTACACTTTATATGCTGTTCTAACAGAATTACAAGAATTCTTCTTTTAAACCGGTTTTTACCGGTTCCAACCGAATCAAACCAGTACTAACCTCAATTTGCAAGTTTTACATTTTATATGCTGTTATAACCGTATTACAAGAATCCTCCTTTTAAACTGCATCAAACTGGTTCTAACCTCAATTTGCATGTTTTTACACTTTATATGCTGTTTTAACTGTATTACAAGAATCCTTCTTTTAATGAGGATCAAACCGCTTCCTACAGGATCAAACCGGTTCTAACCTCAATTTCCATATTTTTACACTTTATATGCTGTTTTGACCGTATTACAAGAATTCTTCTCTTAAACCGGTTTTAATCGGTTTCCACCGGATCAAACAGGTTCTAACCTCAATTTGCATGTTTTTACACTGTATATGCTGTTTTAACAGTATTACAAGAATCCTTCTTTTGATGAGGATCAAACCGGTTCCTACAGGATCAAACCGGTTCTAACCTCAATTTCCATGTTTTTACACTTTATATGCTGTTTTGACCGTATTACAAGAATTCTTCTTCAAAAGCGGTTCAAACCTGATTAATCTGGTTCCAATTGGATCAAACCTCAATTTCAATGTTTTTACACTTTATATGCTGTTTTAACTCTATTACAAATATCCTTCTTTTAAACAAAATCAAAACGATTTCATACGGATCAAACTGGTTCTAACCTGAATTCGCATGTTTTTACACTTTATATGCTGTTATAACCGAATTACAAGAATTCTTCTTTTAAACCTGATCAAACCGGTTCTAACATGAATTCGCATGTTTTTCACTGTATATGCTGTTTTAACCGTATTACAAGAATCCTTCTTTTAAATGAGGATCAAACCGCTTCCTACAGGATCAAACCGGTTCTAACCTCAATTTCCATATTTTTACACTTTATATGCTGTTTTGACCGTATTACAAGAATTCTTCTCTTAAACCGGTTTTAATCGGTTTCCACCGGATCAAACAGGTTCTAACCTCAATTTGCATGTTTTTACACTTTATATGCTGTTTTGACCATATTACAAAAATTCTTCTTTTAAACCGGATCAAACCGGTTCTAATATGAATTCGCATGTTTTTACACTGTATATGCTGTTTTAACCGTATTACAAGAATCCTTCTTTTAATGAGGATCAAACCGGTTCCTACAGGATCAAACCGGTTCTAACCTCAATTTCCATGTTTTTACACTTTATATGCTGATTTGACCGTATTACAAGAATTCTTCTTCAAAAGCGGTTCAAACCTGATTAATCTGGTTCCAACCGGATCAAACCTCAATTTCAATGTTTTTACAATTTATATGCTGTTTTAACTCTATTACAAATATCCTTCCTTTAAACAAAATCAACACGATTTCATACGGATCAAACTGGTTCTAACCTGAATTCGCATGTTTTTACACTTTATATGCTGTTATAACCGAATTACAAGAAATTCTTCTTTTAAACCGATTTAAACCGGATCAATCCGGTAGTAACCTCAATTTGCAAGTTTTTACATTTTATATGCTGTTATAACCGTATTACAAGAACCTTCCTTTTAAACCGCATCCAACCGGTTCTAACCTAAATTCGCATATTTTTACACTTTATATGCTGTTTTAACCGAATTACAAAAATTCTTCTTTTAAACCGGTTTTAACCGGTTGCAAACGAATCAAACCGGTACTAACCTCAATTCGCATATTTTTACTCTATATTTGCTGTTTTGACAGTATTACAAGAATTTTTCTTTTAAACCGATTTTAACCGGTTCCAACTGGAGCAAACCGGTACTAACCTCAATTTACAAGTTTTTTACATTTTATATGCTGTTATAACAGTATTACAAGAATCCTCCTTTTAAACCATATCAAACTGGTTCTAACCTCAATTTGCATGTTTTTACACTTTATATGCTGTTCTAACAGAATTACAAGAATTCTTCTTTTAAACCGGTTTTTACCGGTTCCAACCGAATCAAACCAGTACTAACCTCAATTTGCAAGTTTTACATTTTATATGCTGTTATAACCGTATTACAAGAATCCTCCTTTTAAACTGCATCAAACTGGTTCTAACCTCAATTTGCATATTTTTACACTTTATATGCTGTTTTGACCATATTACAAGAATTCTTCTTTTAAACCTGATCAAACCGGTTCTAACCTCAATTTGCATGTTTTTACACTTTATATGCTGTTCTAACAGAATTACAAGAATTCTTCTTTTAAACCGGTTTTAAACCGGTTCCAACCAGAATCAAACCGGTTCTAACCTCAATTTGCATGTTTTACACTTTATATGCTGTTTTAACCGTATTACAAGAATTCCTTTAAACCTTTTTAAACCGCATAAACAATTTGCATGTTTTACATTTTATTTCTAACCTCAATTTTTGCATGTTTTTACACTTTATATGCTGTTTTAACCGTATTACAAGAATCCTTCTTTTAAATGGATTTTAACCGGTTCCTACAGGGATCAAACCGGTTCTAACCTCAATTTCCATGTTTTTTACACTTTATATGCTGTTTTGACCGTATTACAAGAATTCTTCTCTTAAACCGGTTTTAATCGGTTTCCACCGGATCAAACAGGTTCTAACCTCAATTTGCATGTTTTTACACTTTATATGCTGTTTTGACCATATTACAAAAATTCTTCTTTTAAACCGGATCAAACCGGTTCTAACCTCAATTCGCATGTTTTTACACTTTATATGCTGTTTTAACCGTATTACAAGAATCCTTCTTTTAATGAGGATCAAACCGGTTCCTACAGGATCAAACCGGTTCTAACCTCAATTTCCATATTTTACACTTTATATGCTGTTTTGACCGTATTACAAGAATTCTTCTTTTCAAACCGGTTCAAACCTGATTAATCTGGTTCCAACCTTCAAACCGGTTCTAACCTTTTCAATGTTTTTTTACACTTTATATGCTGTTTTAACCGTATTACAAGAATCCTTCTTTTAAACCGATTCAAACAAACCGGTTCTAACCTCAATTCGCATGTTCTTACACTTTATATGCTGTTTTAACAGAATTACAAGAATTTTTCTTTTAAACCGGTTTTAACCGGTTCCAACCGAATCAAACCGGTACTAACCTCAATTTGCAAGTTTTTACATTTTATATGCTGTTATAACCGTATTACAAGAATCCTCCTTTTAAACTGCATCAAACCGGTTCTAACCTCAATTTCCATGTTTTTACACTTTATATGCTTTTTGATTTTATTAAAAGAATTCTTCTTTTAAAACGGATTAAACTGGTTCCAACCGCAATTTGCATATTTATATTCTCTTTTGATCGTACTACAAGAAATTTTTTTTTTTAAACCGGTTTTAATCAGTTCCAAACTAATCAAACCGGTTCTAACCTCAATTCGCATGTTTTACACTTTATATGCTGTTTTCACTTTATTACAAGAATTCTTCTTTTAAACCGGTTTTAACCGGTTCCATCAAACCGGTTCTAACCTCAATTTGCATAGTTTTTACATTTTATATGCTGTTTTAACCATATTACAAGAATTTTTCTTTTAAACCTTTTAAACCGGTTCCAACTGGATCAAACCGGTTCTAACCTCAATTTGCATGTTTTACACTTTATATGCTGTTTTAACCGAATTACAAGAATTCTTCTTTTAAACCGGTTTAAACCGGTTCCAACCGAATAAAACCGGTACTAACCTCAATTTGCAAGTTTTACATTTTATATGCTGTTATAACCGTATTACAAGAATCCTCCTTTTAATCTGCATCAAACCGGTACTAACCTCAATTTCCATGTTTTACACTTTATATGCTCTTTTGATTTTATTAAAAGAATTCTTCTTTTAAACGGATTAAACTGGTTCAACCTCAATTTGCATATTTATATTGCTGTTTTGACAGTATTACAAGAATTTTTCTTTTAAACCGGTTTTAATCAGTTCCAAACTAATCAAACCGGTTCTAACCTCAATTCGCATGTTTTACACTTTATATGCTATTTTCACTTTATTACAAGAATTCTTCTTTTAAACCGTTTTTAACCGGATCAACCGGTAGTAACCTCAATTTGCAAGTTTTTTACATTTTATATGCTGTTTTAACCATATTACAAGAATCCTTCTTTTAAACCGGATCAAACCGGTTCTAACCTCAATTTGCATGTTTTTACACTTTAAATGCTGTTTTAACCGAATTACAAGAATTCTTCTTTTAAACCGGTTTAAACCGGTTCCAACCAGAATAAAACCGGTACTAACCTCAATTTGCAAGTTTTACATTTTATATGCTGTTATAACCGTATTACAAGAATCCTCCTTTTAATCTGCATCAAACCGGTACTAACCTCAATTTCCATGTTTTAAACTTTATATGCTTTTTGATTTTATTAAAAGAATTCTTCTTTTAAAACGGATTAAACTGGGTCCAACCGCAATTTGCATATTTATATTCTCTTTTGATCGTACTACAAGAAATTTTCTTTCAAACCGGTTTTAATCAGTTGCAAACTAATCAAACCGGTTCTAACCTCAATTCGCATGTTTTTACACTTTATATGCTATTTTCACTTTATTACAAGAATTGTTCTTTTAAACCGGTTTTAACCGGTTCCAACCTAATCAAACCGGTTCTAACCTCAATTCGCATATTTTTACTCTTTATTTGCTGTTTTAACAGTATTACAAGAATTTTTCTTTTAAACCGATTTTAACCGGTTCCAACTGGATCAAACCGGTACTAACCTCAATTTACAAGTTTTTACATTTTATATGCTGTTATAACAGTATTACAAGAATCCTCCTTTAAAACCACATCAAACTGGTTCTAACCTCAATTTGCATGTTTTACACTTTATATGCTGTTCTAACAGAATTACAAAAATTCTTCTTTTAAACCGGTTTTAACCGGTTCCAACCGAATCAAACCAGTACTAACCTCAATTTGCATGTTTTACATTTTATATGCTGTTATAACCGTATTACAAGAATCCTCCTTTTAAACTGCATCAAACTGGTTCTAACCTCAATTTGCATGTTTTTACACTTTATATGCTGTTTTAACTGTATTACAAGAATCCTTCTTTTAAACCGGATCAAACTGGTTCCTAGGATCAAACCGGTTCTAACCTCAATTTGCATATTTTTACACTTTATATGCTGTTTTGACCGTATTACAAGAATTCTTCTCTTAAACCGGTTTTAATCGGTTTCCACCGGATCAAACAGGTTCTAACCTCAATTTGCATGTTTTTACACTTTATATGCTGTTTTAACAGTATTACAAGAATTCTTCTTTTAAACCGGTTTTAACCGGTTCCAACAGGATCAAACCGGTTCTAACCTCAATTTGCATGTTTTACACTTTATATGCTGTTTTGACCGTATTACAAGAATTCTTCTTTTCAAACCGGTTCAAACCTGATTAATCTGGTTCCAATTGGATCAAACCTCAATTTCAATGTTTTTTACACTTTATATGCTGTTTTAACTCTATTACAAATATCCTTCTTTTAAACAAAATTAAAAATCGATTTCAAACGGATCAAACTGGTTCTAACCTCAATTTGCATGTTTTACACTTTATATGCTGTTTTAACCGAATTACAAGAATTCTTCTTTTAAACCGGTTTAAACCGGTTCCAACCGGATCAAACCGGTACTAACCTCAATTTGCAAGTTTTACATTTTATATGCTGTTATAACCGTATTACAAGAATCTTCCTTTTAAACTGCATCAAACTGGTTCTAACCTCAATTTGCATGTTTTACACTTTATATGCTGTTTTGACCAATTACAAGAATTCTTCTTTAAACCTGATCAAACCGGTTCTAACATTTTTAATTTATATGCTCTTTTGACCGTATACAAGTTTTTTTCAAACCGGTTTTAATCTTCTTAACCTCATTCGCATGTTTTACACTTTATATGCTGTTTTCAATTAAAGAATCTTCTTTTAAAGGATCAAACCGGTTCCTACCTAGGATCAAACCGGTTCTAACCTCAATTCGCATATTTTTACACTTTATATGCTGTTTTGACCGTATTACAAGAATTCTTCTTTTAAACCGGTTTTAACCGGTTCCAACTGGATCAAACCGGTTCTAACCTCAATTTGCATGTTTTACACTTTATATGCTGTTTTGACCATATTACAAGAATTCTTCTTTTAAACCGGATCAAACCGGTTCTAACCTCAATTCGCATGTTTTTACACTTTATATGCTGTTTTAACCGTATTACAAGAATTCTTCTTTTAAACCGGATTTAACCGGTTCCTACAGGATCAAACCGGTTCTAACCTCAATTCGCATGTTTTTACACTTTATATGCTGTTTTGACCGTATTACAAGAATTTTTCTTTTAAACCGGTTCAAACCTGATTAATCTGGTTCCAACCGGATCAAACCTCAATTTCAATGTTTTACACTTTATATGCTGTTTTAACTCTATTACAAGAATCCTTCTTTTAAACAAAATCAACACGATTTCACCTCAATTTGATCAAACTTTATTCTAACCTCAATTCGCATGTTTTTACACTTTATATGCTGTTTTAACCGTATTACAAGAATTCTTCTTTTAAACCGATTTAAACCGGATCAAACCGGTAGTAACCTCAATTTGCAAGTTTTACATTTTATATGCTGTTATAACCGTATTACAAGAATCTTCCTTTTAAACCGCATCAAACCGGTTCTAACCTCAATTTGCATGTTTTTACACTTTATATGCTGTTTTAACTCTTTTGATTACAACAAATTCTTCTTTTAAACCGGTTTTAACCGGTTCCAACCTAATCAAACCGGTTCTAACCTCAATTCGCATGTTTTTTACTTTATATTGCTGTTTTGACAGTATTACAAGAATTTTTCTTTTAAACCGATTTTAATCGGTTCCAACTGGATCAAACCGGTTCTAACCTCAATTTGCATATTACAAGAATTTTTTTTACATTTTATATGCTGTTTTAACCATATTACAAGAATTCTTTTTTTAAACCTGATCAAACCGGTTCTAACCTCAATTTGCATGTTTTACACTTTATATGCTGTTTTAACAGAATTACAAGAATTCTTCTTTTAAACCGGTTTTACCGGTTCCAACCGAATCAAACCGGTACTAACCTCAATTTGCAAGTTTTACATTTTATATGCTGTTATAACCGTATTACAAGAATCCTTCTTTTAAACTGCATCAAACTGGTTCTAACCTCAAACCGCTTCCTACAGGGTTCTATCAAACCGGTTCTAACCTCAATTTCCATGTTTTTTACACTTTATATGCTGTTTTGACCGTATTACAAGAATTCTTCTTTTAAACCGGTTTTAATCGGTTTCCACCGATCAAACAGGTTCTAACCTCAATTTGCATGTTTTTACACTTTATATGCTGTTTTGACCATATTACAAAATTCTTCTTTTAAACCGGATCAAACCGGTTCTAACCTCAATTCGCATGTTTTACACTTTATATGCTGTTTTAACCGTATTACAAGAATCCTTCTTTTAATGAGGATCAAACCGGTTCTAACCTCAATTTGCATGTTTTTTACACTTTATATGCTGTTTTGACCGTATTACAAGAATTCTTCTTTTAAACCGTTTTAAACCTGGTTAAACCTGGTTCAAACCGGTTCTAACCTCAATTTCAATGTTTTACACTTTATATGCTGTTTTAACTCTATTACAAAATCCTTCTTTTAAACCGAATCAAACGATTTCAACCGGATCAAACTGGTTCTAACCTCAATTTGCATGTTTTACACTTTATATGCTGTTTTAACCGAATTACAAGAATTCTTCTTTTAAACCGGATTAAACCGGTTCTAACCTCAATTTGCATGTTTTTACACTTTATATGCTGTTTTGACTGTATTACAAGAATCCTTCTTTAAACCAGTTTTAACCTCAATTCCAACCTAATCAAACCGGTTCTAACCTCAATTCGCATGTTTTTTACACTTTATATGCTGTTTTGACAGTATTACAAGAATTTTTCTTTTAAACCGTTTTTAACCGGTTCCAACTAGATCAAACCGGTACTAACCTCAATTTGCAAGTTTTTACATTTTATATGCTGTTATAACCATATTACAAGAATCTTCCATTTAAACCGCATCAAACCGGTTCTAACCTCAATTTGCATGTTTTACACTTTATATGCTGTTTTAACCGTATTACAAGAATTCTTTAAACCTTTTAACTGGTTCCGGTTAACCGGTTCCAACATCAAACCGGTTCTAACCTCAATTTGCATGTTTTACACTTTATATGCTGTTTTAACCGTATTACAAGAATCCTTCTTTTAAACTGGTTTTAACTGGTTCCAACCTGATCAAACCGGTTCTAACCTCAATTCGCATGTTTTTACACTTTATATGCTGTTTTGACTTTATTACAAGAAAATTTCTTTTAAACTGCTTTTAATCGGTTTCCACCAGATTAAACCGGTTCTAACCTCAATTCGCATGTTTTACACTTTATATGCTCTTTTGACCGCATTTGAAGAAATCTTTTTTAATCAAACCGGTTCTAACCTCAATTCGCATGTTTTTACACTTTATATGCTGTTTTAACCGAATTACAAGAATTCTTTTTTTAAACCGGTTTTAACCGGATCAATCCGGTAGTAACCTCAATTTTCAAGTTTTCACATTTTATATGCTGTTTTACCGTATTACAAGAATCGTCCTTTTAAACAGCGTCAAACCGTTTCTAACCTCAATTCGCATGTTTTTACACTTTATATGCTGTTTTAACCGAATTACAAGAATTCTTCTTTTAAACCGGTTTTAACCGGTTCCAACCAAATCAAACCGGTAATAACCTCAATTTGCATGTTTTACACAAACTTTATATGCTGTTTTGATTTTATTAAAAGAATCCTTCTTTTAAACCGGATTAAACTGGTTCCAACCTCAATTTGCATATTTATATTCTCTTTTGATCGTACTACAAGAAATTTTCTTTTTTAAACCGGTTTTAACCGGTTCCAAACTAATCAAACCGGTTCTAACCTCAATTCGCATGTTTCTACACTTTATATGCTGTTTTCACTTTATTACAAGAATTGTTCTTTTAAACCGGTTTTAACCGGTTCCAACCTAATCAAACCGGTTCTAACCTCAATTCGCATGTTTTTTACTCTTTATTTGCTGTTTTAACAGTATTACAAGAATTTTTCTTTTAAACCGATTTAACCGGTTCCAACTGGATCAAACCGGTACTAACCTCAATTTGCAAGTTTTTACATTTTATATGCTGTTATAACAGTATTACAAGAATCCTCCTTTTAAACCACATCAAACTGGTTCTAACCTCAATTTGCATGTTTTTACACTTTATATGCTGTTTTAACAGAATTACAAGAATTCTTCTTTTAAACCGGTTTTTACCGGTTCCAACCGAATCAAACCACTACTAACCTCAATTTGCAAGTTTTTACATTTTATATGCTGTTATAACCGTATTACAAGAATCCTCCTTTTAAACTGCATCAAACTGGTTCTAACCTCAATTTGCATGTTTTTACACTTTATATGCTGTTTTAACCGAATTACAAAAATTCTTCTTTTAAACCGGTTTTAACCGGTTCCAACCGAATCAAACCGGTACTAACCTCAATTTGCATGTTTTTACACATTATATTCTGTTTTGACCGTACTACAAGAAATCTTCTTTTAAACTGGTTTTAACTGGTTCCAACCTGATCAAACCGGTTCTAACCTCAATTCGCATGTTTTTACACTTTATATGCTGTTTTGACTTTATTACAAGAATTTTCTTTTAAACTGGTTTTAACCGGTTCCAACCTAATCAAACCGGTTCTAACCTCAATTCGCATGTTTTACACTTTATATGCTGTTTTGACCGTATTACAAGAAATCTTTTTTTAAACCGGTTCTAACCTCAATTCGCATGTTTTACACTTTATATGCTGTTTTAACCGAATTACAAGAATTCTTTTTTTAAACCGGTTTTAACCGGATCAATCCGGTAGTAACCTCAATTTTCAAGTTTTCACATTTTATATGGTGTTTTTACCGTATTACAAGAATCGTCCTTTTAAACAGCGTCAAACCGTTTCTAACCTCAATTCGCAAGTTTTTACACTTTATATGCTGTGTTAACCGAATTACGAGAATTCTTCTTTTAAACCGGTTTTAACCGGTTCCAACCAAATCAAACCGGTAATAACCTCAATTTGCATGTTTTTACACTTTATATGCTGTTTTGATTTTATTAAAAGAATCCTTCTTTTAAACCGGATTAAACTGGTTCCAACCTCAATTTGCATATTTATATTCTCTTTTGATCGTACTACAAAAAATTTTCTTTTAAACCGGTTTTAACCGGTTCCAAACTAATCAAACCGGTTCTAACCTCAATTCGCATGTTTTACACTTTATATGCTATTTTCACTTTATTACAAGAATTCTTCTTTTAAACCGGTTTTAACCGGTTCCAACCTAATCAAACCGGTTCTAACCTCAATTCGCATGTTTTACTCTTTATTTGCTGTTTTGACAGTATTACAAGAATTTTTCTTTTAAACCGATTTTAACCGGTTCCAACTAGATCAAACCGGTACTAACCTCAATTTACAAGTTTTACATTTTATATGCTGTTATAACCGTATTACAAGAATCCTCCTTTTAAACCACATCAAACCGGTTCTAACCTCAATTTGCATGTTTTTTACACTTTATATGCTGTTTTGACTGATTTTCTTCTTTATTACAAGAATTCTTCTTTTAAACCGGTTTTAATGAGGATCAAACTGGTTCCAACAGGATCAAACCGGTTCTAACCTCAATTTGCATGTTTTACACTTTATATGCTGTTTTGACTGTATTACAAGAATTCTTTTTAAACCGGTTTTAACCGGTTCCAACACTGGATCAAACAGGTTCTAACCTCAATTTGCATGTTTTTACACTTTATATGCTGTTCTAACCGAATTACAAAAATTCTTTCTTTTAAACCGGTTTTAACCGGTTCCAACCGAACCAAACCGGTTCTAACCTCAATTTGCATGTTTTTACACTTTATATGCTGTTTTGACCGTATTACAAGAAATCTTCTTTTAAACTGGTTTTAAATGGTTCCAACCTGATCAAACCGGTTCTAACCTCAATTCGCATGTTTTACACTTTATATGCTGTTTTGACTTTATTACAAGAAAATTTCTTTTAAACTGGTTTTAATCGGTATCCACAAAATTAAACAGGTTCTAACTTCAATTCGCATGTTTTTACACTTTATATGCTCTTTTGACCGCATTAAAAGAAATCTTTTTTAAACCGCTTCTAACCTCAATTCGCATGTTTTTATACTTTATATGCTGTTTTAACCGAATTACAAGAATTCTTTTTTACTTTAAACCGGTTTTAACCGGATCAATCCGGTAGTAACCTCAATTTTCAAGTTTTACATTTTATATGCTGTTTTACCGTATTACAAGAATCGTCCTTTTAAACAGCGTCAAACCGTTTCTAACTTCAATTCGCAAGTTTTACACTTTATATGCTGTTTTAACCGAATTACAAGAATTCTTCTTTTAAACCGGTTTTAACCGGTTCCAACCAAATCAAACCGGTAATAACCTCAATTTGCATGCTTTTACACTTTATATGCTGTTTTGATTTTATTAAAAGAATCCTTCTTTTAAACCGGATTAAACTGGTTCCAACCTCAATTTGCATATTTATATTCTGTTTTGATCGTACTACAAAAATTTTCTTTTAAACCAGTTTTAACCGGTTCCAACGGGATCAAACCGGTTCTAACCTCAATTTGCATGTTTTACACTTTATATGCTGTTTTCACTTTATTACAAGAATTGTTCTTTTAAACCGGTTTTAACCGGTTCCAACCTAATCAAACCGGTTCTAACCTCAATTCGCATGTTTTTACTTTTATTTGCTGTTTTGACAGTATTACAAGAATTTTTCTTTTAAACCGATTTAACGGTTCCAACTAGATCAAACCGGTACTAACCTCAATTTACAAGTTTTTACATTTTATATGCTGTTATAACCGTATTACAAGAATCCTCCTTTTAAACTGCATCAAACCGGTTCTAACCTCAATTTGCATGTTTTACACTTTATATGCTTTTTTGATTTTATTACAAGAATTCTTCTTTTAAACCGGTTTTAATGAGGATCAAACTGGTTCCAACAGGATCAAACCGGTTCTAACATCAATTTGCATGTTTTACACTTTATATGCTGTTTTGACTGTATTACTTTTTCTTTTAAACCGGTTTTAACCGGTTCCAACTAGATCAAACCGGTTCTAACCTCAATTCGCATGTTTTACACTTTTATATGCTGTTTTGACAGTATTACAAGAATTTTTCTTTTAAACCGATTTTAACAACTAGATCAAACCGGTACTAACCTCAATTTACAAGTTTTTACATTTTATATGCTGTTTTAACCGTATTACAAGAATCCTCCTTTTAAACCGCATCAAACTGGTTCTAACCTCAATTTGCATGTTTTACACTTTATATGCTGTTTTAACCGAATTACAAAAATTCTTCTTTTAAACCGGTTTTAACCGGTTCCAACCGAATCAAACCGGTAATAACCTCAATTTGCATGTTTTTACACATTATATGCTGTTTTGACCGTATTTACAAGAAATCTTCTTTTAAACCGGTTTTAACTGGTTCCAAACTGATCAAACCGGTTCTAACCTCAATTTGCATGTTTTTACACTTTATATGCTGTTTTAACTTTATTACAAGAATATTTCTTTTAAACTGGTTTTAATCGGTTTCCACCGGATCAAACAGGTACTAACCTCAATTTCCATGTTTTTACACTTTATATGCTGTTTTAAATGTATTACAAGAATCCTTCTTTTAAACCGGATCAAACCGGTTCTAACCTCAATTCGCATGTTTTAACCTCAATATGCATGTTTTACACACAAGAATTCTGTTTTAACCCGGTTACAAGAAATCAAACTGGTTTTAACTGATTTCAACCGGATCAAACCGGTTCTAACCTCAATTCGCATGTTTTACACTTTATATGCTGTTTTAACCGTATTACAAGAATTCTTCTTTTAAACCGGTTTTAACCGGTTTCCAAATCAAACAGTAGTAACCTCAATTTGCATGTTTTACATTTTATATGCTGTTTTGACCGTATTACAAGAATCCTCCTTTTAAACCGCATCAAACCGGTTCTAACCTCAATTCGCATGTTTTACACTTTATATGCTGTTTTAACCGTATTACAAGAATCCTTCTTTTAAACCGGATCAAACCGGTTCTAACCTCAATTCGCATATTTTAACACTTTATATGCATGTTTTCAACGTATTACAAGAATTCTTCTTTTCAACCGGATCAAACCTCAATTCGCATGTTTTACACTTTATATGCTGTTTTGACTGCATTACAAGAAATCTTCTTTTAAACCGGTTCCAACCGAATCACTCTTTAACCAACTTACCGGATCAAACCGGTTCTAACCTCAATTCGCATGTTTTACACTTTATATGCTGTTTTAACTTTATTACAAGAATTCTTCTTTTAAACTGGTTTTAACCGGTTCCAACCGGATCAAACCGGTTCTAACCTCAATTTGCATGTTTTACATTTTATATGCTGTTTTTACCGTATTACAAGAATCCTCCTTTTAAACCGCATCAAACCGGTTCTAACCTCAATTCGCATGTTTTTACACTTTATATGCTCTTTTGACCGCATTAGAAAAAATCTTCTTTTAAACCGCTTCTAACCTCAATTCGCATGTTTTTACACTTTATATGCTGTTTTAACCGAATTACAAGAATTCTTCTTTTAAACCGGTTTTAACTGGATCAATCCGGTAGTAACATCAATTTTCAAGTTTTCCATTTTTATAGCTGTTTTAACCGTATTTCAAGAATCCTCCTTTTAAACCGCATCAAACCGGTTCTAACCTCAATTTGCATGTTTTACACTTTATATGCTGTTTTAACCGAATTACAAGAATTCTTCTTTTAAACCGGTTTTAACCGGTTCCAACCTAATCAAACCGGTACTAACCTCAATTTGCAAGTTTTACATTTTATATGCTGTTTTAACCGTATTACAAGAATCCTCCTTTTAAACTGCATCAAACCGGTTCTAACCTCAATTTGCATATTTTACACTTTATATGCTGTTTTGATTTTATTAAAAGAATTCTTCTTTTAAACCGGTTTTAATGAGGATCAAACTGGTTCCAACAGGATCAAACCGGTTCTAACCTCAATTTGCATGTTTTACACTTTATATGCTGTTTTGACTCTATTACAAGAATTCTTCTTTTAAACCGGTTTTAACCGGTTCCAACGGGATCAAACCGGTTCTAACCTCAATTTGCATGTTTTACACTTTATATGCTGTTTTGACAGTATTACAAGAATTTTTCTTTTAAACCGGTTTTAACCGGTTCCAACTAGATCAAACCGGTTCTAACCTCAATTTGTTTTTACATTTTATATGCTGTTATAACAGTATTACAAGAATCCTCCTTTTAAACCACATCAAACTGGTTCTAACCTCAATATGCATGTTTTTACACTTTATATGCTCTTTTAACAGAATTACAAGAATTCTTCTTTTAAACCGGTTTTAACCGGATCAAACCGGTAGTAACCTCAATTTGCAAGTTTTTACACCGCTGTTTTACATTACAAAAATCCTCCTTTTAAACCGCATCAAACCGGTTCTAACCTCAATTCGCATGTTTTACACTTTATATGCTGTTTTAACCGTATTACAAGAATCCTTCTTTTAAACCGGTTCAAACCGGTTCTAACCTAATTCGCATATTTTTTTACACTTTATATGCTGTTTTCAACGTATTACAAGTTCTTCTTTTCAACCGACATCAATTCGCATGTTTTACACTTTATATGTTGTTTTGACAGTATTACAAGAATTTTCTTTTAAACCGGTTTTAATGAGGATCAAACTGGTTCCAACTAGATCAAACCGGTTCTAACCTCAATTTGCATGTTTTACACTTTATATGCTGTTTTGAACTGTATTCTTCTTTTAAACCGGTTTTAACTTTTCCAACTGCATCAAACTGGTTCTAACCTCAATTCGCATGTTTTACTCTTTATTTGCTGTTTTGACAGTATTACAAGAATTTTTCTTTTAAACCGGTTTTAACCTTTTCCAACCGGATCAAACCGGTACTAACCTCAATTTACAATTTTTTACATTTTATATGCTGTTTTAACCGTATTAAAAGAATCCTCCTTTTAAACCACATCAAACCGGTTCTAACCTCAATTTGCATATTTTTACACTTTATATGCTGTTTTGACTTTATTACAAGAATTCTTCTTTTAAACCGGATTAAACTGGTTCCTACCTCAATTTGCAAATTTATATTCTGTTTTCACTGAACTACAAGAATTTTTCTTTTGAACTGGTTTTAACCAGTTCCAACCGAATCAAACCGGTAATAACCTCAATTTGCATGTTTTTACACTTTATATCCTGTTTTGATTTTATTAAAAGAATTCTTCTTTTAAACCGGATTAAACTGGTTCCTACCTCAATTTATAAATTTATATTCTGTTTTCACTGAACTACAAGTATTCTTCTTCTGAACCGGTTTTAACCGGTCCCCACCGGATCAAACAGGTTGTAACCTCAATTCGCTTGTTTTTTACACTTTATTTGCTGTTTTGACGGTATTACAAGAATTCTTCTTTTAAACCGGTTTTGACCGGTTATCACTGGATCTAACCGGTACTAACCTCAATTTGCATGTTTTTACCCTTGATATGCTCTTTTGATTTTATTAAAAGAATTCTTCTTTTAAACCGGTTTTTACCGGTTCCACCCGAATCAAACCACTACTAACCTCAATTTGCAAGTTTTTACATTTTATATGCTGTTATAACCGTATTACAAGAATCCTCCTTTTAAACTGCATCAAACTGGTTCTAACCTCAATTTGCATGTTTTTACAATTTATATGCTGTTTTAACCGAATTACAAAAATTCTTCTTTTAAACCGGTTTTAACCGGTTCCAACCCAATCAAACCGGTACTAACCTCAATTTGCATGTTTTTACACATTATATTCTGTTTTGACCGTACTACAAGAAATCTTCTTTTAAACTGGTTTTAACTGGTTCTAACCTCAATTCGCATGTTTTTACACTTTATATGCTGTTTTGACTTTATTACAAGAAAATTTCTTTTAAACTGGTTTTAATCGGTTTCCACAGGATTAAACAGGTTCTAACCTCAATTCGCATGTTTTTACACTTTATATGCTCTTTTGACCGCATTAGAAAAAATCTTCTTTTAAACCGCTTCTAACCTCAATTCGCATGTTTTTACACTTTATATGCTGTTTTAACCGAATTACAAGAATTCTTCTTTTAAACCAGTTCCAATCGAATCAAACCGGTACTAACCGATTTCAACCGGATCAAACCGGATCTATCCTCAATTCGCATGTTTTTACAGTTTATATGCTGTTTTAACCGTATTACAAGAATTCTTCTTTTAAACTTGGTTTAACCGGATCAAACCGGTACTAACCTCAATTTGCTAGTTTTTACATTTTATATGCTGTTTTTACCGTATTACAAGAATCCTCCTTTTAAACCGCATCAAACCGGTTCTAACCTCAATTCGCATGTTTTTACACTTTATATGCTCTTTTGACCGCATTAGAAGAAATCTTTTTTAAACCGCTTCTAACCTCAATTCGCATGTTTTTATACTTTATATGCTGTTTTAACCGAATTACAAGAATTCTTTTTTTAAACCGGTTTTAACCGGATCAATCCGGTAGTAACCTCAATTTTCAAGTTTTCACATTTTATATGGTGTTTTTACCGTAATACAAGAATCGTCCTTTTAAACAGCGTCAAACCGTTTCTAACTTCAATTCGCAACTTTTTTACACTTTATATGCTGTGTTAACCGAATTACAAGAATTCTTCTTTTAAATCGGTTTTAACCGGTTCCAACCAAATCAAACCGGTACTAACCTCAATTTGCATGTTTTTACACATTACATTCTGTTTTGACCGTATTACAAGAAATCTTCTTTTAAACTGGTTTTAACTGGTTCCAACCTGATCAAACCGGTTCTAACCTCAATTCGCATGTTTTTACACTTTATATGCTGTTTTGACTTTATTACAAGAAAATTTCTTTTAAACTGGTTTTAATCGGTTTCCACAGGATTAAACAGGTTCTAACCTCAATTCGCATGTTTTTACACTTTATATGCTCTTTTGACCGCATTAGAAGAAATCTTTTTTAAACCGCTTCTAACCTCAATTTGCATGTTTTTACACTTTATATGCTGTTTTGATTTTATTAAAAGAATCCTTCTTTTAAACCGGATTAAACTGGTTCCTACCTCAATTTGCATATTTATATTCTGTTTTGACTGTACTTCAAGAATCCTTCTTTTAAACCAGTTTTAAACGGTTCCAACGGGATCAAACCGGTTCTAACATCAATTTGCATGTTTTTACACTTTATGTCCTGTTTTGATTTTATTAAAAGAATTCTTCTTTTAAACCAGATTAAACTGGTTCCTACCTCAATTTATAAATTTATATTCTGTTTTCACTGAACTACAAGTATTCTTCTTCTGAACCGGTTTTAACCGGTCCCCACCGGATCAAACAGGTTGTAACCTCAATTCGCTTGTTTTTACACTTTATTGCTGTTTTGACGGTATTACAAGAATTCTTCTTTTAAACCGGTCTTGACCGGTTATCACTGATCTAACCGGTACTAACCTCAATTTATATGTTTTACCCTTGATATGCTCTTTTGATTTTATTAAAAGAATTCTTCTTTAAACCGGTTTTACCGGTTCCACCTGAATCAAACCACTACTAACCTCAATTTGCAAGTTTTTACATTTTATATGCTGTTATAACCGTATTACAAGAATCCTCTTTTTAAACTGCATCAAACTGGTTCTAACCTCAATTTGCATGTTTTTACAATTTATATGCTGTTTTAACCGAATTACAAAATTCTTCTTTTAAACCGGTTTTAACCGGTTCCAACCGAATCAAACCGGTACTAACCTCAATTTGCATGTTTTACACATTATATTCTGTTTTGACCGTATTACAAGAAATCTTCTTTTAAACTGGTTTTAACTGGTTTTAACTGGTTCTAACCTCAATTCGCATGTTTTTACACTTTATATGCTGTTTTGACTTTATTACAAGAAAATTTCTTTTAAACTGGTTTTAATCGGTTTCCACAGGATTAAACAGGTTCTAACCTCAATTCGCATGTTTTTACACTTTATATGCTCTTTTGACCGCATTAGAAGAAATCTTTTTTAAACCGCTTCTAACCTCAATTCGCATGTTTTTATACTTTATATGCTGTTTTAACCGAATTACAAGAATTCTTTTTTTAAACCGGTTTTAACCGGATCAATCCGGTAGTAACCTCAATTTTCAAGTTTTCACATTTTATATGGTGTTTTTACCGTAATACAAGAATCGTCCTTTTAAACAGCGTCAAACCGTTTCTAACTTCAATTCGCAAGTTTTTACACTTTATATGCTGTGTTAACCGAATTACAAGAATTCTTCTTTTAAATCGGTTTTAACCGGTTCCAACCAAATCAAACCGGTACTAACCTCAATTTGCATGTTTTTACACATTATATTCTGTTTTGACCGTACTACAAGAAATCTTCTTTTAAACTGGTTTTAACTGGTTCCAACCTGATCAAACCGGTTCTAACCTCAATTCGCATGTTTTTACACTTTATATGCTGTTTTGACTTTATTACAAGAAAATTTCTTTTAAACTGGTTTTAACCGGTTCTAACAGGATTAAACAG
This sequence comes from Tachypleus tridentatus, assembly GCF_004210375.1. Classification (NCBI taxonomy): domain Eukaryota; kingdom Metazoa; phylum Arthropoda; class Merostomata; order Xiphosura; family Limulidae; genus Tachypleus; species Tachypleus tridentatus. The sequence goes on along the minus strand of NW_027467782.1, from coordinate 8,122,955 downwards.
GTTCTAACCTCAATATGCATGTTTTACACTTTATATGCTTCTTTTGACCGGTTTAGAAGAAATCTTTTTTCAAACGGATAAACCGGTTCTAACCTCAATTCGCATGTTTTATACTTTATATGCTGTTTTAACCGAATTACAAGAATTCTTTTTTTAAACCGGTTTTAACCGGATCAAACCAGTAGTAACCTCAATTTGCAAGTTTTACATTTTATATGCTGTTTTACCGTATTACAAGAATCCTCCTTTTAAACAGCATCAAACCGTTTCTAACCTCAATTCGCATGTTTTACACTTTATATGCTGTTTTAACCGAATTACAAGAATTCTTCTTTTAAATCGGTTTTAACCGTTTTTAACCAAATCAAACCGGTACTAACCTCAATTTGCATGTTTTACACTTTATATTCTGTTTTGACCGTATTACAAGAAATCTTCTTTAAACTGGTTTTAACTGGTTCCAACCTGATCAAACCGGTTCTAACCTCAATTCGCATGTTTTACACTTTATATGCTGTTTTGACTTTATTACAAGAAAATTTCTTTTAAACTGGTTTAACCGGTTTCCACAGGATCAAACAGGTTCTAACCTCAATTTTAATGTTTTACACTTTATATGCTGTTTTGACCGCATTAGAAGAAATCATTTTTAAACCGCTTCTAACCTCAATTTGCATGTTTTTACACTTTATATGCTGTTTTGATTTTATTAAAAGAATCCTTCTTTTAAACCGGATTAAACTGGTTCCTACCTCAATTTGCATATTTATATTCTGTTTTGACTGTACTTCAAGAATCCTTCTTTTAAACCGGTTTTAAACGGTTCCAACCGGATCAAACCGGTTGTAACCTCAATTTGCATGTTTTTACACTTTATGTCCTGTTTTGATTTTATTAAAAGAATTCTTCTTTTAAACCGGATTAAACTGGTTCCTACCTCAATTTATAAATTTATATTCTGTTTTCACTGAACTACAAGAATTCTTCTTCTGAACCGGTTTTAACCGGTCCCCACCGGATCAAACAGGTTGTAACCTCAATTCGCTTGTTTTTACACTTTATTTGCTGTTTTGACGGTATTACAAGAATTCTTCTTTTAAACCGGTTTTGACCGGTTATCACTGGATCTAACCGGTACTAACCTCAATTTGCATGTTTTTACCCTTGATATGCTCTTTTGATTTTATTAAAAGAATTCTTCTTTTAAACCGGTTTTTACCGGTTCCACCCGAATCAAACCACTACTAACCTCAATTTGCAAGTTTTTACATTTTATATGCTGTTATAACCGTATTACAAGAATCCTCCTTTTAAACTGCATCAAACTGGTTCTAACCTCAATTTGCATGTTTTTACAATTTATATGCTGTTTTAACCGAATTACAAAAATTCTTCTTTTAAACCGGTTTTAACCGGTTCCAACCGAATCAAACCGGTACTAACCTCAATTTGCATGTTTTTACACATTATATTCTGTTTTGACCGTACTACAAGAAATCTTCTTTTAAACTGGTTTTAACTGGTTCTAACCTCAATTCGCATGTTTTTACACTTTATATGCTGTTTTGACTTTATTACAAGAAAATTTCTTTTAAACTGGTTTTAATCGGTTTCCACAGGATTAAACAGGTTCTAACCTCAATTCGCATGTTTTTACACTTTATATGCTCTTTTGACCGCATTAGAAGAAATCTTTTTTAAACCGCTTCTAACCTCAATTCGCATGTTTTTATACTTTATATGCTGTTTTAACCGAATTACAAGAATTCTTTTTTTAAACCGGTTTTAACCGGATCAATCCGGTAGTAACCTCAATTTTCAAGTTTTCACATTTTATATGGTGTTTTTACCGTAATACAAGAATCGTCCTTTTAAACAGCGTCAAACCGTTTCTAACTTCAATTCGCAACTTTTTACACTTTATATGCTGTGTTAACCGAATTACAAGAATTCTTCTTTTAAATCGGTTTTAACCGGTTCCAACCAAATCAAACCGGTACTAACCTCAATTTGCATGTTTTTACACATTACATTCTGTTTTGACCGTACTACAAGAAATCTTCTTTTAAACTGGTTTTAACTGGTTCCAACCTGATCAAACCGGTTCTAACCTCAATTCGCATGTTTTTACACTTTATATGATCTTTTGACCGCATTAGAAGAAATCTTTTTTAAACCGCTTCTAACCTCAATTTGCATGTTTTTACACTTTATATGCTGTTTTGATTTTATTAAAAGAATCCTTCTTTTAAACCGGATTAAACTGGTTCCTACCTCAATTTGCATATTTATATTCTGTTTTGACTGTACTTCAAGAATCCTTCTTTTAAACCAGTTTTAAACGGTTCCAACGGGATCAAACCGGTTCTAACATCAATTTGCATGTTTTTACACTTTATGTCCTGTTTTGATTTTATTAAAAGAATTCTTCTTTTAAACCGGATTAAACTGGTTCCTACCTCAATTTATAAATTTATATTCTGTTTTCACTGAACTACAAGTATTCTTCTTCTGAACCGGTTTTAACCGGTCCCCACCGGATCAAACAGGTTGTAACCTCAATTCGCTTGTTTTTACACTTTAGTTGCTGTTTTGACGGTATTACAAGAATTCTTCTTTTAAACCGGTCTTGACCGGTTATCACTGGATCTAACCGGTACTAACCTCAATTTACATGTTTTTACCCTTGATATGCTCTTTTGATTTTATTAAAAGAATTCTTCTTTTAAACCGGTTTTTACCGGTTCCACCCGAATCAAACCACTACTAACCTCAATTTGCAAGTTTTTACATTTTATATGCTGTTATAACCGTATTACAAGAATCCTCCTTTTAAACTGCATCAAACTGGTTCTCACCTCAATTTGCATGTTTTTACAATTTATATGCTGTTTTAACCGAATTACAAAAATTCTTCTTTTAAACCGGTTTTAACCGGTTCCAACCGAATCAAACCGGTACTAACCTCAATTTGCATGTTTTTACACATTACATTCTGTTTTGACCGTACTACAAGAAATCTTCTTTTAAACTGGTTTTAACTGGTTCTAACCTCAATTCGCATGTTTTTACACTTTATATGCTGTTTTGACTTTATTACAAGAAAATTTCTTTTAAACTGGTTTTAATCGGTTTCCACAGGATTAAACAGGTTCTAACCTCAATTCGCATGTTTTTACACTTTATATGCTCTTTTGACCGCATTAGAAGAAATCTTTTTTAAACCGCTTCTAACCTCAATTCGCATGTTTTTATACTTTATATGCTGTTTTAACCGAATTACAAGAATTCTTTTTTTAAACCGGTTTTAACCGGATCAATCCGGTAGTAACCTCAATTTTCAAGTTTTCACATTTTATATGGTGTTTTTACCGTAATACAAGAATCGTCCTTTTAAACAGCGTCAAACCGTTTCTAACTTCAATTCGCAACTTTTTACACTTTATATGCTGTGTTAACCGAATTACAAGAATTCTTCTTTTAAATCGGTTTTAACCGGTTCCAACCAAATCAAACCGGTACTAACCTCAATTTGCATGTTTTTACACATTACATTCTGTTTTGACCGTACTACAAGAAATCTTCTTTTAAACTGGTTTTAACTGGTTCCAACCTGATCAAACCGGTTCTAACCTCAATTCGCATGTTTTTACACTTTATATGCTGTTTTGACTTTATTACAAGAAAATTTCTTTTAAACTGGTTTTAATCGGTTTCCACAGGATTAAACAGGTTCTAACCTCAATTCGCATGTTTTTACACTTTATATGCTCTTTTGACCGCATTAGAAGAAATCATTTTTAAACCGCTTCTAACCTCAATTTGCATGTTTTTACACTTTATATGCTGTTTTGATTTTATTAAAAGAATCCTTCTTTTAAACCGGATTAAACTGGTTCCTACCTCAATTTGCATATTTATATTCTGTTTTGACTGTACTTCAAGAATCCTTCTTTTAAACCAGTTTTAAACGGTTCCAACGGGATCAAACCGGTTCTAACATCAATTTGCATGTTTTTACACTTTATGTCCTGTTTTGATTTTATTAAAAGAATTCTTCTTTTAAACCGGATTAAACTGGTTCCTACCTCAATTTATAAATTTATATTCTGTTTTCACTGAACTACAAGAATTCTTCTTCTGAACCGGTTTTAACCGGTCCCCACCGGATCAAACAGGTTGTAACCTCAATTCGCATGTTTTTACACTTTATTTGCTGTTTTGACTGTATTACAAGAATTCTTCTTCTAAAGCGTTTCAAACCGGATTAATATGGTTCCAACCGGATCAAACCAGTTCCAACCTCAATTTCAATGTTTTTACACTTTATATGCTGTTTTAACTGTATTACAAGAATCCTTACTTTAAACCGGATCAAATCCATTTCAACTGGATCAAACCGGTTCAAACCTCAATTCGCATATTTTTACACTTTATATGCTGTTTTCACCGTATTACAAGAATTCTTCTTTTAAACCGATTTTAACCGGTTCCAACCGAATCAAACCGGTACTAACCTCAATTTGCAAGTTTTTACATTTTATATGCTGTTATAACCGTATTACAAGAATCCTCCATTTAAACCACATCAAACCGGTTCTAACCTCAATTTGCATATTTTTACACTTGATATGCTGTTTTGACTTTATTACAAGAATTTTTCTTTTAAACCGGATAAAACTGGTTCCTACCTGAATTTGCAAATTTATATTCTGTTTTCACTGAACTACAAGAATCCTCCATTTAAACCACATCAAACCGGTACTAACCTCAATTTGCATGTTTTTACATTTTATATGCTGTATTCACTTTATTACAAGAATTCTTCTTTTAAACCAGTTTTAAACGTTCCCCACCAGATCAAGCAGGTTCTAACATCAATTCGCATGTTTTTACACTTTATTTGCTGTTTTGACGGTATTACAAGAATTCTTCTTTTAAACCGTTTTTGACCGGTTACAACTGGATCTAACCGGTACTAACCTCAATTTGCATGTTTTTACCCTTGATATGCTCTTTTGATTTTATTAAAAGAAATCTTCTTTTCAACCGGATTAATCTGGTTCCTACCTCAATTTGCATATTTTATTCTGTACTACAAGAAATCTTCTTTTAAACCGGTTTTAACTGGTTCCAACCTGATCAAACCAGTTCTAACCTCAATTCGCATGTTTTTACACTTTATATGCTCTTTTGACCGCATTAGAAGAAATCTTCTTTTAAACCGGTTTTAATCGGTTCTAACATCAATTCGCATATTTTTACACTGTATATGCTGTTGTAACAGTATTACAAAAATCCTACTTTTAATGAGGATCAAACTGGTTCCAACAGTATCAAATCGGTTCTAACATCAATTTGCATGTTTTTACACTATATATGCTGTTTTGACAGTATTACAAGAATTTTTTTTTAAACCGCATCAAACCGGTTCTAACCTCAATTTGCATGTTTTTACACTTGATATGCAGATTTAACTTTATTACAAGAATTCTTCTTTTAAACCGGTTTTAACCGGTTCCAACCTGAACAAACCGGTAATAACCTCAATTTACATGTTTTTACACTTTATATACTGTTTTCATTTTATTATAAGAATTTTTCATTTAAACCGGATTAAACTGGTTCCTACCACAATTTGCATATTTATATACTGTTTTGACCGTACTACAAGAAATCTTCTTTTAAACCAGTTTTCACAAGTTCCAACCTAATCAAACTGGTTCTAACCTCTATTCGCGTGCTTTTACACTTTATATGTTCTTTTGATCTTATTAAAAGAATTCTTCTTTTAAACCGGATTAAACTGGTTCCTATCACAATTTGCATATTTATATTCTGTTTTGAACATACTAAAAGAAATCTTCTTTTAAACCGGTTTTAACTGGTCCCAACCTAATCAAACCGGTTCTAACCTCAATTCGCATGTTTTTACACTTTATATGCTGTTTTCTTTTTTTACTTTATTACAAGAATTCTTCTTTTAAACCGATTTTAACCGGTTCACAACCGGATCAAACTAGTTCTAACCTCAATTCGCATGTTTTTTACACTTTATATGCTGTTTTAACCGTATTACAAGAATTCTTCTTTAAAACGGATCAAACCTCAACTCAATTTGCATGTTTTACACTTTATATGCTGTTTTAACAGTATTACAAGAATCCTTCTTTTAAACCGGATCAAACCGGTTCTAACCTCAATTCCCATATATTTTACACTTTATATGTTGTTTTAACGTATTACAAGAATTCTTCTTTTAAACCGGATCAAACCTCAATTGCATGTTTTACACTTTATATGCTCTTTTGACCGTATTAAAAAATCAAGAAATCTTCTTTTAAACCGGTTTAAACCGGTTCAACCTCAATTCCCATGTTTTTTACACTTTATATGCTGTTTTAACCGAATTACAAGAATTCTTTTTTTAAACCGGTTTCAACCGAATCAAACAAGTACTAACCGATTTAAACTGGATCGAAACGGTTCTATCCTCAATTCGCATGTTTTACACTTTATATGCTGTTTTAACCGAATTACAAGAATTCTTTTTTTAAACCGGTTTTAACTGGATCAAACCGGTAGTAACCTCAATTTTCAAGTTTTACATTTTATATGCTGTTTTACCGTATTACAAGAATCTTCCTTTTAAACAGCATCAAACCGTTTCTAACCTCATTTCGCATGTTTTACACTTTATATGCTGTTTTAACCGTATTACAAGAATTCTTCTTTTAAACCGGTTTTACCGGTTCCAACCTGAATCAAACCACTACTAACCTCAATTTGCAAGTTTTACATTTTATATGCTGTTTTAACCGTATTACAAGAATCCTCCTTTAAACTGCATCAAACTGGTTCTAACCTCAATTTGCATGTTTTTACACTTTATATGCTGTTTTAACCGAATTACAAAAATTCTTCTTTTAAACCGGTTTTAACCGGTTCCAACTCAATCAAACCGGTACTAACCTCAATTTGCATGTTTTACACTTATATTCTGTTTTGACCGTATTACAAGAAATCTTCTTTTAAACTGGTTTTAACTGGTTCCAACCTGATCAAACCGGTTCTAACCTCAATTCGCATGTTTTACACTTTATATGCTCTTTTTACAAGAAAATTTCTTTAAACTGGTTTTACCGCATTAGAAGAAATCTTTTTTTAAACCGCTTCTAACCGCTTCAATTCAATTCGCATGTTTTTATACTTTATATGCTGTTTTAACCGAATTACAAGAATTCTTTTTTTAAACCGGTTTTAACTGGATCAATCCGGTAGTAACCTCAATTTTCAAGTTTTCACATTTTATATGCTGTTTTTACCGTATTACAAGAATCGTCCTTTAAACAGCGTCAAACCGTTTCTAACTTCAATTCGCAAGTTTTACACTTTATATGCTGTTTTAACCGAATTACAAGAATTCTTCTTTAAACCGGTTTTAACCGGTTCCAACCAAATCAAACCGGTAATAACCTCAATTTGCATGTTTTTACACTTTATATGCTGTTTTGATTTTATTAAAAGAATCCTTCTTTTAAACCGGATTAAACTGGTTCCTACCTCAATTTGCATATTTATATTCTGTTTTGACTGTACTACAAGAATCCTTCTTTTAAACCAGTTTTAACCGGTTTTAACGGGATCAAACCGGTTCTAACATCAATTTGCATGTTTTTACACTTTATATGCTGTTTTGATTTTATTAAAAAAATTCTTCTTTTAAACCGGATTAAACTGGTTCCAACCGCAATTTGCATATTTATATTCTCTTTTGATCGTACTACAAGAAATTTTCTTTCAAACCGGTTTTAACCGGTTCCAAAGTAATCAAACCGGTTTAACCTCAATTCGCATGTTTCTACACTTTATATGCTATTTTCACTTTATTAGAAGAATTGTTCTTTTAAACCTGTTTTAACCGGTTCCAACCTAATCAAATCGGTTCTAACATCAATTCGCATGTTTTTACTCTTTATTTGTTGTTTTGACAGTATTACAAGAATTTTTCTTTTAAACTGATTTAATCGGTTCCAACTAGATCAAACCGGTACTAACCTCAATTTACAAGTTTTTACATTTTATATGCTGTTATAACAGTATTACAAGAATCCTCCTTTTAAACCACATCAAACTGGTTCTAACCTCAATTTGCATGTTTTTACACTTTATATGCTCTTTTAACAGAATTACAAGAATTCTTCTTTTAAACCAGTTCCAACCGAATCAAACTGGTACTAACACCGATTTCAACCGGATCAAACCGGTTATATCCTCAATTCGAATATTTTTACAGTTTATATGCTGTTTTAACCTTTAACAAGAATTCTTCTTTTAAACCGGTTTTAACCGGATCAAACCAGTAGTAACCTCAATTTGCAAGTTTTTACATTTTATATGCTGTTTTTACCGTATTACAAGAATCCTCCTTTTAAACCGCATCAAACCGCTTCTAACCTCAATTCGCATGTTTTTACACTTTATATGCTGTTTTAACCGTATTACAAGAATCCATCTTTTAATGAGGATCAAACCGGTTCTAACCTCAATTCGCATATTTTTACACTTTATATGTGTTTTCAACGTATTACAAGAATTCTTCTTTTCAACCGGATCAAACCTCAATTCGCATGTTTTTACACTTTATATGCTCTTTTGACTGCATTAGAAGAAATCTTCTTTTAAACCGGTTCCAACCGAATCAAACCGGTACTAACCGAGTTGAACCGGATATAACCGGTTCTATCCTCAATTCGCATGTTTTTACACTTTATTTGCTGTTTTCACGGTATTACAAGAATTCTTCTTTTAAACCGGTTTTGACCGGTTATCACTGGATCTAACCGGTACTAACCTCAATTTGCATGTTTTTACCCTTGATATGCTCTTTTGATTTTATTAAAAGAATTCTTCTTTTAAACCGGTTTTTACCGGTTCCACCCGAATCAAACCACTACTAACCTCATATTGCAAGTTTTTACATTTTATATGCTGTTATAACCGTATTACAAGAATCCTCCTTTTAAACTGCATCAATTTTATATGCTGTTTTCACCGTATTAAAAGAATCCTCCTTTTAAACTGCATCAAACTGGTTCTAACCTCAATTTGCATGTTTTTACACTTTATATGCTGTTTTAACCGAATTACAAAAATTCTTCTTTTAAACCGGTTTTAACCGGTTCCAACCCAATCAAACCGGTACTAACCTCAATTTGCATGTTTTTACACATTATATTCTGTTTTGACCGTACTACAAGAAATCTTCTTTTAAACTGGTTTTAACTGGTTCCAACCTGATCAAACCGGTTCTAACCTCAATTCGCATGTTTTTACACTTTATATGCTGTTTTGACTTTATTACAAGAAAATTTCTTTTAAACTGGTGTTAATCGGTTTCCACAGGATTAAACAGGTTCTAACCTCAATTCGCATGTTTTTACACTTTATATGCACTTTTGACCGCATTAGAAGAAATCTTTTTTAAACCGCTTCTATCCTCAATTCGCATGTTTTTACACTTTATATGCTCTTTTGACCGCATTAGAAGAAATCTTTTTTAAACCGCTTCTAACCTCAATTCGCATGTTTTTATACTTTATATGCTGTTTTAACCGAATTACAAGAATTCTTTTTTTTTAAACCGGTTTTAACCGGATCAATCCGGTAGTTACCTCAATTTTCAAGTTTTCACATTTTATATGGTGTTTTTACCGTATTACAAGAATCGTCCTTTTAAACAGCGTCAAACCGTTTCTAACTTCAATTCGCAAGTTTTTACACTTTATATGCTGTGTTAACCGAATTACAAGAATTCTTCTTTTAAATCGGTTTTAACCGGTTCCAACCTAATCAAACCGGTAATAACCTCAATTTGCATATTTTTACACTTTATATGCTGTTTTGATTTTATTAAAAGAATCCTTCTTTTAAACCGGATTAAACTGGTTCCTACCTCAATTTGCATATTTATATTCTGTTTTGACTGTACTACAAGAATCCTTCTTTTAAACCAGTTTTAACCGGTTCCAACGGGATCAAACCGGTTCTAACATCAATTTGCATGTTTTTACACTTTATATGCTGTTTTGATTTTATTAAAAGAATCCTTCTTTTAAACCGGATTAAACTGGTTCCAACCGCAATTTGCATATTTATATTCTCTTTTGATCGTACTACAAGAAATTTTCTTTCAAACCGGTTTTAACCGGTTCCAAAGTAATCAAACCGGTTCTAACCTCAATTCGCATGTTTCTACACTTTATATGCTATTTTCACTTTATTACAAGAATTGTTCTTTTAAACCGGTTTTAACCGGTTCCAACCTAATCAAATCGGTTCTAACATCAATTCGCATGTTTTTACTCTTTATTTGTTGTTTTGACAGTATTACAAGAATTTTTCTTTTAAACCAATTTAATCGGTTCCAACTAGATCAAACCGGTACTAACCTTAATTTGCAAGTTTTTACATTTTATATGCTGTTATAACCGTATTACAAGAATCCTCCTTTTAAACTGCATCAAACTGGTTCTAACCTCAATTCGCATGTTTTTACTCTTTCTTTGCTGTTTTGACAGTATTACAAGAATTTTTCTTTTAAACCGGTTTTAACCTTTTCCAACCGGATCAAACCGGTACTAACCTCAATTTACAATTTTTTTACATTTTATATGATGTTTTAACCGTATTAAAAGAATCCTCCTTTTAAACCACATCAAACCGGTTCTAACCTCAATTTGCATATTTTTACACTTGATATCCTGTTTTGACTTTATTACAAGAATTCTTCCTTTAAACCGGATTAAACTGGTTCCTACCTCAATTTGCAAATTTATATTCTGTTTTCACTGAACTACAAGAATTTTTCTTTTGAACTGGTTTTAACCAGTTCCAACCGAATCAAACCGGTAATAACCTCAATTTGCATGTTTTTACACTTTATGTCCTGTTTTGATTTTATTAAAAGAATTCTTCTTTTAAACCGGATTAAACTGGTTCCTACCTCAATTTATAAATTTATATTCTGTTTTCACTGAACTACAAGAATTCTTCTTCTGAACCGGTTTTAACTGGTCCCCACCGGATCAAACAGGTTGTAACCTCAATTCGCATGTTTTTACACTTTATTTGCTGTTTTCACGGTATTACAAGAATTCTTCTTTTAAACCGGTTTTGACCGGTTATCACTGGATCTAACCGGTACTAACCTCAATTTGCATGTTTTTACCCTTGATATGCTCTTTTGATTTTATTAAAAGAATTCTTCTTTTAAACCGGTTTTTACCGGTTCCACCCGAATCAAACCACTACTAACCTCAATTTGCAAGTTTTTACATTTTATATGCTGTTTAAACCGTATTACAAGAATCCTCCTTTTAAACTGCATCAAACTGGTTCTAACCTCAATTTGCATGTTTTTACACTTTATATGCTGTTTTAACCGAATTACAAAAATTCTTCTTTTAAACCGGTTTTAACCGGTTCCAACCCAATCAAACCGGTACTAACCTCAATTTGCATGTTTTTACACATTATATTCTGTTTTGACCGTACTACAAGAAATCTTCTTTTAAACTGGTTTTAACTGGTTCCAACCTGATCAAACCGGTTCTAACCTCAATTCGCATGTTTTTACACTTTATATGCTGTTTTGACTTTATTACAAGAAAATTTCTTTTAAACTGGTTTTAATCGGTTTCCACAGGATTAAACAGGTTCTAACCTCAATTCGCATGTTTTTACACTTTATATGCTCTTTTGACCGCATTAGAAGAAATCTTTTTTAAACCGCTTCTAACCTCAATTCGCATGTTTTTATACTTTATATGCTGTTTTAACCGAATTACAAGAATTCTTTTTTTAAACCGGTTTTAACCGGATCAATCCGGTAGTAACCTCAATTTTCAAGTTTTCACATTTTATATGGTGTTTTTACCGTAATACAAGAATCGTCCTTTAAAACAGCGTCAAACCGTTTCTAACTTCAATTCGCAAGTTTTTACACTTTATATGCTGTGTTAACCGAATTACAAGAATTCTTCTTTTAAATCGGTTTTAACCGGTTCCAACCAAATCAAACCGGTAATAACCTCAATTTGCATGTTTTTACACTTTATATGCTGTTTTGATTTTATTAAAAGAATCCTTCTTTTAAACCGGATTAAACTGGTTCCTACCTCAATTTGCATATTTATATTCTGTTTTGACTGTACTACAAGAATCCTTCTTTTAAACCAGTTTTAACCGGTTCCAACGGGATCAAACCGGTTCTAACATCAATTTGCATGTTTTTACACTTTATATGCTGTTTTGATTTTATTATTAAAAATCCTTCTTTTAAACCGGATTAAACTGGTTCCAAC